>NW_023270426.1:25058780-25232125 GCF_011800145.1 Mirounga leonina | reverse complement strand
AAAGAAAGAAAGAAAGAAAGAAAGAAAGAAAGAAAGAAAGAAAGAAACTGTTGTTTCTTCTAAGGAAGGTAATCTTCCCTCTGGATTATTTGGGTGTGGGTCAAGGCCCCTCCCCCATTTTATGCAAATACCAGCTCCTGTTTGTCCCTGAAACTCTCCAGCTGTGCCACCTTCCAGTTCCTTCTTTCACCCTGTTTGGTGCCCCTCCCTGACTTGAGGTAGCTGTGTGTTGGTGACCACTGCTAGCCCTGGCCCAAAAGGCTCAGCTGTTGCTGCTTTCTCCCTGAAAGCTGAGAGAGACCTCTCTCCAGATTTCTCTCATCCCCTGCCTCTCCGGGAGTAGATCAGGGCACAGAGGCCTGTTCAGTCATCCTAGAAGTGCCACCCTCAGTCCCCTCTTGAGAAGAGGGATGACTGTAGCACTAGGGGTGGGAGGGTGGGCACTTACAGATGGACCCAGCCTGGGAGCCGCCAGGACCGCTCCTGGAAGGAATGAGCTGGGGAAATAGAGAAGAGTGGAAGCGGTTTCCCGCTCAGTTATGGCTGTCATTATTTTTTTATTCATGTATTTTTTATTAAGGAGGAGATGTCGGCCTAATGAGCAAGAAGCCCAGCAGACTCTGAGGGGTGGAGCTGGGGGTAATGGGGCGCTATCCATGCACACAGTGTTCCCTCTCCAGCTGCAGGGGACCACCTCAATGGTTTGAAGTTCCTAGAAACCTTTCCTCTTCTGGCTCCTTCTTCCTCTGCACTGCACCTCTGCCTCTGCTGGAGGGCCCCCCAGCACACACCCATGCCCCTACGTCATCCCCCTACCACGGACTGAGAGGTTTCTCTCTCCTCTCCATCCCTACCAGGCTCTGGGGACGCTAGAACCAGAGATGGAGCCTTGAAAGGGATTAGGGTTAGGGTTAGGGCCACACAGGGCCACACAGGGCATCTGATCATTATGTGCATTAAATTGCTTTAGATGATACATTCCCCCTCCTTTTTTTTTTTGGCCACTGACCTATGAAACATCCAGATCAGTTTCCCTATAGACTGTCCCTCCTTTCAGATGTCTGATTACTTTCTTGTGCGGCTTTACTTCCTGTAAACCAGAAATCAGATCTAAAGGCTAGAATAACTCAAGATAAATGTTTTTGGCTAGCGCACATGTGACATGATGTCATTTACTTCACTTTGCATCACATCAGAAGACATAATATTAATCCTTCCACCATTAGAAACACTCAAATGGACACCAGCTGATGATAGTTATGGTTTCTCCCTACCTTGATTCTAGAAAATAACATTTGTGGGTTACTCTGGCTCCAAACAAATGTTGATTATCCCATCAACTATTCTCCTGATGTTTTTTAATACTGGTCCATAATCTTTGCCTGATTATGGACTTTTAAAGATAAGAAAACTGAGACTCAGATTGGGGAAGAAAGTCACTCAAGCTCACACAATCGACAAACTAGGAATCTGACTAAGAGTCAAGCTTTTGTCCTCTTTCCCAACATACCGAGTCAGGTGCACATTAGGTGCTTGATACATATTTAAATGCATGAAAAGCAGTGAAAAAGGGGTTTCCCCAACCCCTCTTTATAAACTAGTCTGAGGTGGAAAAGTTCCTGATGAGGCCCAACCTGCCTCCAGGCTACTAATGAGAGTGCCAGGCAGGCAGCTCAGCATGGTAACCCATGCTAACATTAGCTTTTTGGATCCTCTCAACAAACCTGCAAGGTATGCATTATTACTGCCCTTTCCCCCATTTTACAATGAAGAAAATAAGACCCAGAGAGGTAAAGTACTTGCCTAAGGCCACACAGCTAGTGATCAAATGGAGCCAGGATTAGTTCTGATGATTCCAAATTCTAGGCACTTTATAATCACCCTGATCTGGCCTCCCAAGGCGGTCTTCCTCCATCCTGAGACTAAAGAGTAAAATGAGCAAGAGGGTCTTTGGGTCTCCTCCTTGTGTGGGCTGGTCCTGACACAGCCTACAGCTCTGTAGCCATCTGTCATCATTAGCCAGGGCAACAGAGGGTTCCCTGGGTCTCCTCTGCTGCCCTCTACCCACAAAGCAGCTCTCTCCAGTCTGTGCAATTGCTGGACTCTCACCTGGTTCCTCCAGCCTCTGCACCCAGGGAATCCCTGACAAGCTCCATTCCCCCACCCCTCCCACCCTCACCCTCATGCCCACCCTAGGGCTCAACTCCCTCATCACAGCCCTTCACACTGCACAACAACCCACAGTTTAGGAAACACTTCCTTTTGCTCGTCGGAGCCCCACAACTATTCTGTGAAGGAGGCAGGGACTAGGGGCTCCATTTTACAGAGGCAGACATTGAGGCTTAGTGAGGAACGCTCTGGGTCCAGAGCTGGCTCATTCCTCCATCAATCAGCATTTTCAAAGGGGGATCTCGGTCCCCACCCCCACTCCCATGCCAGCTCAGGACTAACCCCAGAAAATGGTACTTTGCTGCTATTTGGAATGTGAGACTTTTCTCAGGCAGGGGTGGGCCGGGGAGGTGTGGTGGGTGGCGCTATGGCCTAAACCCATCTGAGCCTGGAGCAGGGGCCATGGGGTCCACTCTGTATCCTCCAGCCCCCTCAGGGAGCAAGTCTCAGAAATGTCACCAGCACCTAGGGCATCCTGGGAAATGTCAACAAATGCTGATTTAGGTCCCTCAACAGAGGGTGGAGCCAGCATTTCTCTGCAGAGCCACCCTCCACCATTTCCCAGGAGCAGAAGGAGCAGAAGCCAAAGAGCCCTTACAGCAAGCCCAACCCCACCATTTTATAGATGAAGGAAACTGAGATCCAGACTCACAGAGCAAGCTGGTAGTTTTTTCTCTGGAAACACTGAGGGTCCTGATGGATCTCCGCTCACATACCGTATTCTTCATTCCCTCTTACTCTCTAGCTTCTTCCAAGCCCAGGAGCCTGTACCCCCTTGAGTCAAGACACTGATTTCCAGCAGCCAGGGGAGCAGAGGGAGGGCCTGAGGAGCAGTTCAGGGCTGTAGGCTCGGCATTAGGGGCTGCAGGATGGAGAACAGCTTGAGTCAGCACTATGCAGGCCTCTGTCCTCCCCACCCCCTCACTGGACTGACACCTGGACCAGGCTCTTCCAGAAGAGAGAAAATAAAGGTCTTGCTGAATGGCAGATCGTGGGCTGACAATAGTCTTCATGTGCTCTGGGCACCTGCCAACCTCTCCAAGCCCTGAGTGGCTGGCACTCCTGCCATCTCACCTCCTCCATGGGGCCCCCTTGCTTCATCATTCCCACACCCTAACCAGGGAGGGCGGCTTCTCGCCTCAGCCCAGTCACGGCTACCGAGGCTCTGCCCATTGGTTTTCACCTCTACTGGTGAAGGGGCCCCGCCTCCCATCTCAGGGACTCCTCCCTGGAGCCCTGGGGAGTCTGGGTCCCCTGTTTTCAGCTGCAGAGTTCACAACTTTCTCTTTCTAGCCGGCTCACGGTTGTAGTATCCAGCGAAGGCTGAGCCCTCTCTGTGCTGCGTCTACCTCTGTTTGCATTGAGAAGAGTGAAGGGAGGGCCTGTCTGCATCTGTGCTGATCCTCCATGCCTGCCAGATCACAGGTGCACAGTCACTGAGGAAATAAACACTGAGGTTCCAGATCAGGCCTGGACTTGACTTAATAGTCTGCACTTCTACCCTGGAACACTTTGCAGGTGGTCTTCCCCATGGATTGTAAGCTCCTTGAGGGCAGAGATCATATTTTCTGATTCACTTCTACATCTTTAGTGATTAACTCAGTACCTGGGCCCACAGTAGGCACCGAATAAATCTTCATGCAAGGGAATATGTAAATGGATGGAGAGACAGAGGGACAGATGGATGGACGGACACATAAATGAATGAATGATCGAGGCAGGTTATTTTTATCCTCTTATTATGGTGGGGAAATAAGAAAGAGGATGGAAACCTGGAAAAGGCTTCCCAGATGTTAAGTGGTCGGGTCGGGATTTCAGTGCAGGGAAAGCTGGCCCAGGAAACTTACTGACCAAGGAGTAAGGTGACAAGGCTGGGGTGAGGGGCCAATGGAGAAGACTCAGGGCTGAGGCCCAGGGAGAGGGACCCTCTGCCCAGGAGGAAGTACTTTCCTGGAATTCTCTTGCCTCCAGGTAGAGAAGCAGGGAAGCCTAATTGGTTTTTTCAGCTCCTGGAGCTGAGTCCATAAATCACGGCTCCATTTAAGACATGGGTACCTCCTCTCTAGAGACCTAAGTGTGACTTGATACACATTCCCAGGGACATGGGGAGGCTTCCAGCCTCCATGCGCTGGAGCCCATGCCACCCTTGTCCAGAAGAGAAGGCCCGGCTCCATGGGGCCTGCCAGTCTGCTACTGTGTCTGAGGTGTGCAGGCCCATGGGAGGAGCAGATGGGGGAAGGGGCCCAGGAAAGACAGAACCCAGGGAGGGGGACAGCAGAAGAGCGGCAGAGGCCCTGACAGCCTTTCTTCAGTGAATTCATTCCCATCCACCATTTCCCGAGCGCCTCCCTTGTGCCAGACACTCTGCTGGGCACTGTGACCCCTGGGATGGCTCAGATGCAGGAGAGGGGGAGGGAGAAGCAGCTACAAGGACAATAATCACAACACAGGTGATAAGAGCTGGAGAGGGATGTACAAAGTGCTCTGGCAGCTCAGAGCACCTGGCCATTCATTCTTCCCTGGTGGGGAAAGATTTTGGAACATGTCACGGAAGAGGAGGTGTTTCAGTTGGATTGGGTTTCAGAGGTTGGAAGAGGGAGGGAAGGGTATTTTAGGCAAAGGAGTATGTGCAAAAGCAGGGGGTATGAGAGTAAGAACCAGAAAACTTCTGTATGACTGGGGCAGAGGGGAAGCAGGAGAAGAAACTGGACAGTGAGACTCGGGCCAGCATTTGCAAGACCATGAATGGTCCTACTAGAGAGCTTGGACTTGAGCCAGTCATGCGTAAAGGGGAGCCATTGAAGAATTTTAAGCAGGGGTGTGACAGGACTAGATTTGTGTTTTAGAAAGCCTTCTCTTGGGGAGATAGAATGAACCAGGACTATGGCCGAAGGACAGAGAGAAGGGAATGGATTCTGGAGTTATTTTGGAGGAAAAATGAGCAGGACTTTTTCCTTCCTAAGTAATTATTGTGGGCCTTTTTTCCTTTCTACCCAGGCTCCATGTTCCCCAGGGGAGGGAGCTGCTCCCTCCTTCCTCTGTTCTGGTGCGGACTTATGCATTCACAGAGCTGAATTATAGGGTCTGATTGACAAGAACTGAGCAGCAGAGCTGGCTCCCAGTGGCTAGGGAGTCCTGCTCTGAGGATAGCTGGTGACTTCTCTGCAGTTCAGTCCAGAAGCCCCAGTGCAGGGTGAGGCTTAGCCCAGGCCTCTGGGGAAGGCCCATGAGGTCCTCCCCTCCCTCCTTTGCCTTCTCTCCCTTTCCTCCCTCCTCCTCCCCAGAGCCCAAGCTTTCTTGCTGGGAGGATCTCTGAGCCAGCAGAGCTGTGGATGAAATGGTTCGGTGGCTCCAGCCCAGCTGCTGCCATGGCAACCAGGCTGCCTGCCAGACCCACAGCCGGGAGCAGACCCAGCATTCCTGCTCTAGAACTACAATTCCCAGAATGCAAAGCACCTGGGGCTAGGCGAGAAACCCACCTCTTAGGTGGGTATTTAGTCAGAGGCTTCCAGCTTGGAAGAGGACATATATGGGCAACCCCAGAGAAAGACAGTACAGAATATGGGAAACTGGGGGGCCAGAAACAAGGCATACTTCTGGGGGAGGCCTGGGAGCCAACGCCTCCTTATTGTGGCCCACTGGACATTCCAGAAGGAGGCCAATAGCTACAGGAAAGTGCAAAGCCTGGGGATGGGTACTAGTCCTGCTTTTGCCACCAGCCTGTGGTGTTGCTTGAAAACTTTCTTTCAAAAACCATTTAC
The DNA here is from genome assembly GCF_011800145.1 of Mirounga leonina. Taxonomy (NCBI): domain Eukaryota; kingdom Metazoa; phylum Chordata; class Mammalia; order Carnivora; family Phocidae; genus Mirounga; species Mirounga leonina. Next base: position 25,226,195 of record NW_023270426.1, on the reverse strand, counting down.
TACTCTTGATCTCCACCAGCACCTTCGTGGTCTGAGCCCAGGTGGCTGCAATGGGCTACTTACTGATCCCTTTGCCTCACCCAAGCCCCTCCCTTCCTTCTTCATACTGAAGCCTGAGTGACCTTTTCAAAATGCAGTGCTGATTATATCTGTTGCCTGTGCCTGCCCCCCTGCTGTTTGATCTCTTCAGTGTTTAAACTGTTTGCTCTTAGATGAAGAAATAAACCCTTTACTTCACCTGACGAGGCCCTGCGTGGTCTGGCTTCTGCCTGCCTTCCAGCCTCCCCATCCACCCCACAACTCCAGACCTTCTGGTTTTTTAGTTCCTTCTAGAAGACATGCTCCTGCCTGCCACAGGGCCTTCGCACATGCTTTTTTGTCTCTCCAGAACACTTTTCTCTACTGTTGCTCTACACAACCTTCTCCATCTCAGAAATTACACCTTCTCAGGAAATTTCCCTGGCCTACTTAACAAAACCAAATCCCCGTCTTATGTACCCTTGTTGGCAACATGAACCTCTACAAAGCACCTGTCACAGCTGTATAGAGTAATCTGTATGATTATTTGACAACTATCCATCTCTCCACCAGATTGTAGCCTCTGTGAGAGGAGAGAGGGTGCCTTTTTGCCTGCCACTGAATCTTCAGGGTCTAACACTGTGCTTGACACACAACTTATGCTCAAGAACCATTTGTTGAACAAATCGTTCTAAGTCTCAGTCTTCCCAGCTGAGTGCCCACCACATGCCAGGCATTGTGAGTGGTGGTGGCAGGGATATGGTAGTGGACAAGACACAGGAGCTCCACTCTAGTAGGGAAGATAAACACTGAATATATAATGACAAGAGAGCTGACTGTTGCAAGCAGTAGAGGATGTCGAGCTGTGGTAGCAGAAAGCCAGGGGACCTGGAAAGGTCCAGCAAAGAAGAGAGCTGTGTGGGCCATGCCTGTGTCTGGTATGATGGGACTGTGAGATCTGAGGTGGGGTGGGGGGGAGCACATGCTGGGGTAGCAGTCAATCCATCCTGGAGTATACATTGTTGACAAGTCTGGGGGAGGTCCCCTGAAGAGGCAGGGAGCCTGGCTTGGGGCTTGAGGGTGGTCTGCTCAGCTTGCTTAGGAAATGAGCCATGACTTACCAGCTGCAGAAACATCAACGTGTTAGAGAGCAGAGGCCTTTAAGTATGGGACAGGGAGGGGCCCTTCTCCTCACGTCTGTTGCTGCCTTCCTCTTCCTCCAGGCTCCTGGGTCAGGTGGGGGAACTGTCCCCAGCAGTCTCCCCAAAGGAAGGGGAGATTTTCTTTTGAAGTTGGGGGCTCTTGCACAAGAAGCTCCCAGTGTGTGTGTAGAATGAGGTGGCAACTGGCTGGAAATAATGGATTTTAGCTTCCTCATTCCCCTGCAGGTATTCCAACAACAACCCTTATACACACACACATACACACACACACAGAGCAGCCTAAGCCCCTGGTTCTGCTGAGACCCTCCCTGGAGCAGGAGCATCCTGTTCACCCATTCCCCAGACTAGTGTTTCTGAAAGTGTGAACTTCAGACCCACTGCATCAGATCACGTGGAGTACTTGTGAAGATACAGGTTGCCAGGGGACTCTGATGCGGTGAATCACAGACCACATTTGGAAAAGCTTTGTTCTGGAGGATACCTAATTCTGTCCAAAGAACTAATGAAGCATTCCCTTCCCCAGAAATGTTTCCCCGAAGCCAGTCAGTGATGATATCCTTGGTAATCCCATCCTGGACCCCTGCCAGGAGGGCAAGCCAGCCCTGCCCCCTTCAGACCTTCCACTTCATGCAGTCAATAAATATTTAGCAAGGACCTACTAGGTGCTAGGTGCCGGGGTCCTAGGAAGAACATAGTAGCCATGACTCCTGCCCTGTGGGTCTTCTAATTTAGGAGTGAGGACAAATATTTTAAGAGCAAATAAATAAATGAACAAGAGAATAGTGGTAAGAGCCCTGAAGATGATAAAACAGAGCTATCAAAGAAAGTGGTGGGGGACCTGCTTAACTCAGGGGTTCAGGGAAGGAGGCCACCTTGGTTCTTGTGGAGAACAGCATTCTGAAAATGAAAGAAAAAACCTTTCCTCTCCCGTCGCTACTGTTTTTTTTCTCTAGTCTTTCTTTTCTTTACCTCGGCTTGGCACTGTTTCTCTGGTTAGACTCCCTCTTTGTCTCCTTCATTCTCTCCTCCTCTGCTTCCCTCCCTCTCTCTCCCATTGCCTCCCTCTTCATTGAATCCCACCTCCTGCTCTTCTGCTCCCTCCAGAGAAATGGAAGAAACCAGATCTCTCTGCCTCTTGGGCTAGCCAGCAGTAATTGAGCTGTGGGCTTGCTCAGCAGCTGGCCCTGAGACCAGGGCTAGAGGAGGTCGAAGGGGAGCTAGAGGTGGAGGGAGAGCTGGAGTGATGGGGAGCAGGGAGGGGTTTAGGGAGGGAGAGGGCACTCAGAGGGGCTGGAGGTGGCTGCTGAGCCAGGTAATCTAATCAGGGGGTGAGTCATAAAGATCACTCACTCCCGTGCACAGGACGGCCTAGGAAATCACATTAATTTGAAGAGGGTGTAAAATCCACGGAGAATTCCCCTCTCCCCACCACACACATGAAGATAAACTGTCTTCAGCTTCCAATATGATCTTACAACAGCTTGTCAGTGACAAAACAGCCTCAAATCCTCCCATTTATCAAACGGCCAATCCTGTTAGCAGCTTAAAAGAGACATAATTACCTGCGGCCTTTTGTGTGATTCTTTATACTAACGCTGTTTCCTTCTTCCTGGCAGCGTTCCAGAACGTGAGCTCAGAATTCATTCCTGGTGACTGGGGAGATCATCAGAGATGTTGAACTTGGGGGACAAGAGCGGATGGTTGAGGTGGGAAGTTCTGCACTGTGGGCAAGTCTTGGGCTGCGATGTGGGTTAGCACCACGGACAGAGCCAGGGCTGGGAGTGTGGGAGCGGCTGCCTGGATGGTGGGGTAAGGAGCCAAGACCAACCAGTGTGGGCAGAAGCCCGTGGGCCAGGCAGGAGCCTGGCAGGCATCTCAAAGACTAAGTTTCAGATTCCTTTACAGAGCAGCAGGGACTCAGCCCATGGCATATCAACACGGACCATAGGGACAGAGTGCAGAACAGGCTTGGCTTTGTAGATCAGTAATTTGGGTAGAATTCTTCACCCTCAGACAGAGCCAGGAGTCCCCTCTTTTGACTCCAATGTGGCTGACACATTCTGAGTTTTTCATGACTTCAGACTCTGCCATGCTGCTACTGGGGAGAATAATAAGGTTCCCAGCTAACATTTACTGAATGCTTGCTATGGGCCAGGTCCTGTTCTAAGAACCTCATATATGTGATCTTAATTAATATAAACCTCATGAGAAATCTGTTCTATTATCCCATTTTATAGACAAGGAACCAGAAGGTGAGTGAAACTAAGTCACATATCCAAGGTCACCCCAGAACTAATTCAGATTCCTGGTCTGTGAGCTGGGCTGAATATAATAAGGCAGACTCTGGCCGTGATGAGAGATCAGGTCTATGGCTCTGGGTTGGTCTCTCTCCCTCTCCACACTTCTTGCTATTCCTTAGCCCAATCAAGTCAGTTTTCTGTTCTCACTGCATTGGGGAGAGGGATGAGAAAACCACATGACTGATCTTTCCCTCCATGAGAAAAAAGACACCCTGGACACTGACTTCTCTCTGGCCTGGGCTACTCCACAAATTCATATTTCCATTCCCCCAGCCCCGCCCTTTCTCTGCTGGCCCCCAGGACCCTCACTTCTACCTATTTCAAGAGGCCTAACCCCATTCCCCCCCACTGCCCACTGCCAACCCCCTACTTGCTACTCCCCACCACTCCTTTTCATTTTCCAGCAGGCCCAAGGGAACCCTCTCTTGGGAGGAAACCATCAGAGTCCATTTGGAAGCCAGATAAAGAGGTAGACAGTGAGACAGACAGCAAGAGACAGACGAGAGACAGAATGAAAATGAATTCTGAAGCACCGTTGAGTTAATGATTGTGGTCAAATCCTACTGAAAGACGAAGTCAGGATTAGCGATCTGGGGGTATCTTACAGAATTTCTAGAATTCAGCTTTAACTCAGTTGGCTCCCTCTGCCCACCAGCCCTCCATCCTCACCCCTATCCTTCTCTGGAACTGCCTCCCAGACTAGCATCCTTTCTCCCACCCCACCCGGCCTCAGGGCATTCATCACTTGTGTTAGTGATTTATCAAAGACTCTGACAGTCGCTGTTGGCAAAAATCGATCTGTGAAGAATGGGACCAACCCAGGGTCCCCTGTTCTCCTGAGCTCCCACCTTCAATCTGCCCCAGAGGAACTCACTCCATGGCTCTGATATCAGCATTGCCCCCACTGCCCCACCCTCGCCCCAGCTTTGTTTGGGTCCCTGGGTTCCTTTCTGTTCTCAGAGAGGAGAGAGAGAGGGAAAGAAGAGAGAGTGGTGAGTTAGTGCCTTCTCTTAGATGTTGATTTCGTTGTTTTTAAGTGAGAAAGTCCCAGCTCTATTAAATGCAATCAATAGTTGGCCCAAGAGAAGCTTCCCTTCTCTGAGACATTTGAAATCTGGGCAAATCATTTTGCCCCAATACAAAGTAATGTATCAATTTCCAAACCTTCTAATCAGTAGAGACTGTGGAGTCCCCATCCCTGCAAGTGCTGTGCACAAACTCCTCCATTCTCCCTGCAAACCCCCTTCCTCCTTCCTCCCTCCCTCTTCCCAGGGACTGCAGAATGTCTTCCCCCTCAGCTCAGCCTCCAGGCTGGGTGCCATCCTCAGTGTGTCCAGCCCAGTCTGTGCTCCGGGCCCGGGGAGGCTGCAGGCCCCTGCAAGTCTGTGATGCTTAGCCCTGGGGAGGTGGAGGTGGGCACGGGCCCAGCCACAGAACACTGCTGAGTGCACTTCTCTTCACCCAGGTAAAAAGCCAAGTTAGGGGGATTTCTGTTCACAGACAGAGCCCAGGCCTGGAGCCAGGGGGCTGGACGGGGCCCAGGGCCACCAAAATCATCCACTAGGACCTTGGCTTTGGTCTCCAAGGAGCAAGCGGGATCAGCTGTCTGGAGAAGGGTTTGCTGGCTGAACCTGGGGATGATGTCACAACACTCTCCTGCCCTTGAGGACAGCCTGTGTCTAAAGGGAGAAAGCGACCGCAGTGAAATCACCTTGCAACTCACCCTCGAGCTCCCAGGAAGAGCGGCTGGGGCCTTTGCCGCTCCATTAGATTGGATTCTCGGCAGGTCTTTTGTGGCCTCCAGCTGCAGTGGCCAGATAGGCCACCGACCTTTGGGGAAGGGCCACGTACTGAGTGGCTGATTCAGATGCTCTCCCTGCAATGGACTCTGCACACTGCTTCCTCAGAGAGCGGCTGAGGAAATTGCCCGAGCGAGCTGGGGGGCCTGCCCCACACAGGAACTCAGGAGCACAGATGGTACATAAGTTATCGGAGACCTCCGCCCACACAACAGTCAATCCAGGGGCCTTACCCTGACCTTCCGGGCTCCCCTTCAGGCCTAACCTAAAACCTCCAACAGACCTATAAAAGCATGCCTAGTACTCTGTAAATATGTGTGCAATCAATGAATGGGGGCAAATCTCTAGTTCTGCCCCTGCCTTGTGCCTTCTTTCCCCAGATCTCTCACCGCTCTTCCAGGGCTGGGGCCACGGATTTTGCATATCTTTGGAGTCCTCGTAGTTCTTCACCCAGGGCTCTGCTCAAAGTAATATTAAACGAGAGTGAGCACAGTGCCCTATGGTTTACAAGGCATTTTAATATTTACTGTCTATTCTGCAGTAATGCTGGGGAGTAGGTATTATCTTGTTTTATACTGAGAGAACCCAAGGTTCTGTAGGGACCAAAGGCAGGCTGCCCCAAACGTGCCACTTTGGTATACGAATTATTCAAAATAAAAGTTCCTTAAGAGACAGCCCGGACAAGAAGGACACTCAGACGCTTCTCTGTCTCCCTGAAAGCAGAAAATAAATCTCCCATGTGAAAGGTGCCCTCTCTGTACCAGGAGGTAAAGGGACATCTTTATCACCAGAGATGGGAAATTTAGAGCCGAGAAGACTGTCTAAACAACCCTTGTTACTTGTTACTAACTTACTACCCTGGTCCAAATTCCATTGAGAATTCCTTACTAATGGAAGCTCCCAAAGTTAAGTTTTCTTTGTCTTGTCAATTCCTCACAAATGTATTGTCTCTTGGTCTAAGAAGTATAAAAACTGTCTGCCTTGCTCATTTCTTTAGGTCTCAATTTCATTATTGGGCCTCCGTGCCCACATAATTAAACTTTGGGGTTTTTCCTCCTGTTAATGTGTCTCATGTAAGTTTAATCCTTAGCCCCAAGACCTTGAGGGTAGAAGAAGAAATTTTCCTTCCTTTTAGTTCAAAGAGGTGAAGTCATTTGTCCCAAAGCGCACTGAAAGTAAGTGATAAACCTGGGATCCAAGTTCTCTGAATCCACATCCTAAAATCTCCCCCATCCTTCACTCACTCCCCAGACACATGCGGAGCATCCTTCCTCCTTCATATGGCAAATGTTAAGATTTTTTTGTGGCAATCGAAAACCAACTGACATTATCCCCCTTCCTCCGGTTGGGAAATAGAGACTCCATGGGGAAGTGATTGGTCCAAGGTAAGACAGTAAATAGGAGGTGGATGGAGATTAAACCCAGGCCTCTGATCTCAACTCTGGAGTCTTTCCCATTGCACCCCAGGGCACATTCACAAGGGGCTTGCTATATGCCAAACACTGTCCTGCAATCTTCACATCTGACATGGTTCTCTTAGCACTCCCTTCTTTTTCTTTTCTTTTTTTTTAGGATTTTATTTATTTATTTGAGAGAGTGCACACACGTGTGAGGAGGGGGAGGGGCAGAGGGAGAGGGAGAAGCAGACTCCCTGCTGAGCAAGGAGCCCAACCTTGGTTTGATCCCAGGACCCTGAGATCATGACCTGAGCCGAAGGCAGACGCTTAACCAACTGAGCCACCCAGGCGCCCCTAGCACTCTCTTCTATACATGAAGAAAACAAAACTTTATAAAGTCCAGTATCTAGAGGCCAAGCTGGGATTCGAACGGTTTCTCTGACTGCAGAATTTGAACTCTAAGTTATATTGGCTTACTGATGATGATGAAAGCACTCACTACACATCCAAATCACCAGTGTTTATTGATTGAGTGACTGTTCACTATAGATAGAAGGTTCATAGCACAGCTAGGAAGATAAGCTGTAAATTCTGGACTTCCAGGCTGGCAGCTGGCCCTTGGTCGCCCTATCCCTCACAATACCCTCTGTACCTAATGAGAACTGCCCACATTTCCTGAGCACTCACTTCATGGCAAGCACTGGGCAGAGCCCCTTACGTGTACTCTCTCTTCGGATCTACGTCATAGATAGACTTTTCCTCATTTGAAGGGTGTGGAAACCAAAGCTCAGAGAGATCCAATCACTTGTCCCTGGTCACACAGCCTATCAAAGAGACATCAGTGTAGAAGTGCCATCTCTCTCTTCCATCTTGCAAGCCAAGCGGGGACATCACTCCAGTCCTAGCTCCCCACCAGGGAGTGTACATGGGGATTATAAATGCCACTTCCCTGGGAGTTCGAGAAGAGAGTAGGACTATGGCACCAAGGGCCACTGCAGCTGGAGTGGGTGCCCAGTGCTACAGAGAGTCGAGAGGAGCACAGATCCAAGACTAAACCCTGCTGGGAGATGGGTGGTAACTGAGACTCATTGAAGAAGTGATTAGGAGAGCAGCTGACTTTTGGGAACTTCAGTGACATTACTGGCGAGGACCCCCCAACCCCACCTCTCTAAAGCCTCCCCCAGAATGGGCCGTTCCCCCACCCAGAGAATGGATGCAACATGAGCCCGCTCCAGACTCGCCCCAATTGCTTCGCACATTGATGGATGAAAGTGCCTCTGCAAATTGGAAAAATAACTAATGCGCTATCGCCAGACCCTGCCGCCCGTGAGTGGAGGGGGCCCTTCTGGGTTAACCCAAGAACTAGGAGGAATCAATCGCTTCCAGAACCACCCAAAGTGGCAGCAGGGAGAGGCTGCCAGCCTGGTGAGGGCGGAATTACATTTCCTACAGGGTATTCTCCATGTCGCCTCTCATCACCATAATATTTACATCAAATGCAAAAGGCCTCTTCGGAATAAAACCCTGAGGTTGTAAATGCCAAACCCAAGAATGTCAGCGAATGTGAAAGATCAGGTTCTTGGGGCAGCAGTCTCTCCCTCCCGGCCAGGCAATGCCGGCCACAACCCCCTGGCGTGACCGTGACCGTGACCGGGTGGGCTCCTGAGCAGTCACGAACCTCAGCCAAGATCAGGAAAGGCTGGGAGCATGCAGGGAGCTTAGGGTACCCAGCTCTGGTCCGGGGATGCCAGGCAGCCTTGTCTCTTCCACCTGGCTTCACGCAAAGTCTGAGAAAATGTGTCTACACATACTTCCTATGCAGAAAGGCAGGCCAGGTCATCTCATGGACAGAGAGAGAGAGCCTCAGGGATCAGTCCTCCATGTTGTGTGCAAACCAGCAGCCAAGTTCTCTGCCCAGTGTGCCCCCTTACTCCTCTAGCTACCCCCCTGGGGCCCAGGAAAGCTTTTCTGAGGTCATTTGTCCATCAAACACTTACTGAGCACTTACTAAGCACCAGACCCTGGGGATAGAATGGTGAACACTCCAAAGGAGCTTATGTTCTAGTGGACAACACACAAGGAACAAGTTAACACATAAATAACTTCAGATACTAAGTGGTGTAAAGAATAGAAATTGCGATGAGGGGATAGAGAGGGAAGGAGGCAGGCCACGGTTGCCTGGGGAAGTCAGGGAAAGCCTCTCCAGGGAGGTGGCATTTGGCCTGAAGAATGGAAGGAGCCAAAGAGGGGGACAGCAAGTGTAAGAGTCTTGGGAGGAGAATGGGCACCTCTGCTAGAGAAACAGAAAGAGGCCTGTAGCAGGTTCAGGGGAAGTGATGGGGCGGGGGGAGGGGAGGTCAGAGGTGCAGGGTCTTAGCCAAGGGAAGGAGAAAATTTTCCTGTGGAAGGCACTGGGAAACCATGGGAGCCATTTAGGCAGGGGATGACATTATGTGATTTACATTGTTAAGTTCTGCTCAGATAATGAAAGTCTTGGTTGAGTTCTGGTTTCACAACTCATTCACCGTGTGATCTTGGGCCAAGTTCCTGCATTATTAAACCTTAGTTTCCTTAAGAACTTCCCGGGCAGTCAGAGGATGACATGAGCTAACATGCACAGTGTGTCTAGTTCAGGACCTGGTGTCAGTAGGTGCACAATTAATGTCCCATACTGTGTCTCTCCTACTCTGTCTTTCCTCTGGGCCCTAGCCTGGGCCCCATCTCTCTGCGGCTGTCCACAGTATGTGCATCCAGAGCTTACTGGGGGTCCCGCCCCTTGGGTGACAAGAGATCAGACTGCAAGGACTCTGCGGGGGCCACAGGCTGTCCTTGGAGTGGCCAGGATGCCTGGGCATATTTGCATGCAGAACCTGCATTTCCATGTCCTTCACTGTACCAGTAGGGCGGGGAGAACATCCAGGAGAAAGGTCATCAGTGCCGCCCAATGTGGTGTTCTTCTCCACTCATCTGCATTCCTCCCCAAGTCCTTTGTGCCTAATCTTTGACCCCAGAAGTTGCCTGAGGAGGAATGAGAAAAAGCAACTGGTGGTGGGAGCAACTGGAGGGAGCAAATGACAAAGGTCTTGTGGGGCAGTTTGGAGAAGAAGCCAGGGCCAAGAGCAGCCTGGGTGACCCCCACTCCTTCCGGGAGCTGGGCTCACACAGCATCCAGCTCCAGAGTGGGGAGGGAATGGCAGCTCGGAGAGAGAATCACCCAGCAGCCTGGGTAGCCCCTTGTCCACTTGACTGTCCTCAAGGGACAAGGCGCTTCTCTTCCTTCCCTCCCTCCCTGCACTGGGCCCCACGGAAAGGATGTGATGAGGTTAATTAATTGCTTATAGAAAGTTCTTTAGAAGGAGGAGAAGGAGCAAGGGAGCCATCATATCTGGGAGCCAGAAGGTTCTCGACACAGTATTAGCAGTGAAGTCCTGTCGGCTACAACAGGGGTTTGGGGGGGGCAGCAAAGCAAGGTGGGGGGTTGTGACAGTGGGTACAGGCAGGCGCTGGGCAGGGACGGGAAGACAGTGGGACAGCAGAGGAAAGGGGCATGGGAGAGGTCTCAGAGAACAGCCTCAGGCAAATCCTCAATCCAGGAATGTTTGGGGAGCCCCCAGGAGGAAGAGTTTGGTTGGGCAGGGCTGTGCGTGTGGGGGAGGCCGTGCCTCCTTCTCTTCCCACCAGCTGAGCCTGATGGCAGGAGCACAGCCCCGTGCCTCTACTCCACCCTCAGCCCTGAGCCCTGAGTCTTGGGAGAGCCTCTTCCCTCCCTCTTTTAGGGATCAGCATACCTCCTTATCCATGAGAAGCTCTCCTGCTCATCCAGCTTCTCAGAAATTTTGTTGCCCAACAATATCCTCAGTTTTACCTGTGGGTCAGCATCTTCACCCTACCCGGAGGCATTAACATAGGGCAGGCTGGGGGGCGCCTGGGTAGCTCAGTCGGTTAAGCATCTGCCTTCAGTTCAGGTCATGATCCCAGGGTCCAGGGATCAAGCCCTGTGTCAGGCTCCCTGCTCAGTGGGGAGCCTGCTTCTCCCTCTCCCTTCTGTTTGTGCTCTCTCTCTCACTCTCTCTCTCTCTCTCAAATAAATTTAAAAAATCTTAAAAAAAAATAAAAAACGTAGGGCAGGCTGGCAGCAGGCAGAGAAAGCTAATGCTGCAGGAACCCAGAGGGTACTGCCTCAGGTCCTGAACAGCTCCAATTCCTTCAACAGAACCTTTGCAATTCTCCTTGCACACCCTTTCCTCCCATCCCCAGCCATACAACCACCCTGCTGCATCTCCAAGACTTCGTCCTGAATGTGAACCATGCAAGGGCTGGGGAGTCAGGTAGCTCACCTCAAGGAGCTTCCTTGGGTTACAAGCTTCCTCCAGAAAGCACCAGCCTCCACCCCTCCCATCCTGTCCTTAACACTGGCTCCGTCTGTTCTACCAGCCCTGTCAAGGACAGCCCCCTGCAATCTGACCATGGCACCAGCTGGCAGGGCCCGAGGCTGCACTTGACATCCTGATCCAACCATATTCTCGGAGAGGAAGCAGGTTGAGAGTTCCGCACGCTTGCACACACCTGCACATACCATGCACCCACTCCCTCCCTCAATGTCAGCCTAGACTAGAGAAGTGGTTCATAGATTTCCTGGGTCACCGACCCTCTGGCCACGATGAAAGCCAGGCACCCTCTCCCCAGGAAGGTGCATATATATACGTTTTGCATGTCCTATCAGGAAGGCCTGGAATGAGGGTGGCCCTTCCCCTGATTGCTGTCCTCAGTAGCAATCCTTGCCCACGGATTGGGGTTCCAGGCAGGTGGGGATTTGGCCAAATCCCTGGGTGCCCTTTTATGGGCTGAGTTTTGGGGACACCCCAGGAGCAGCACCAGTGGGGTTGGGCTGAGGGGCAAGACCAACTCCAAGGCCACCTCCAACTCTCAAACGTAAGGACTCCACAGTTCTGTCCACACACGCCTTCTGCTCACCGGGGCAGACCAGGCACAGTCCTTCCTGCATGGTCATCTTGAAACACCGTAGGTGAGCTCTGAGCTCCGGGTGTCTACCTGAGTCATTACACAGTCTGACCAGGATTTTGCCATCTCCAGCGAGCACCAGCCACGTAGACAAGGAAGCTGGGCTCTGCCTGGCCTCAAAACTTCATGAGACTGGGCACAAAGCCCCTGCTTTGGGTTCAATTCACACCTGCAGACCATTTACATGCACTGGCATGCAAACCACATGCACACAGATCAAGACACACACAAACGATGTGAGAGCATGCAGAAACATGCAAATCAGAAACACGATGAAAAATGCAAAACTCCAAAAAGCATATACAGGAATACACCAACCATTCACATACACATGATCACATCACGCAAGGCACATGTAAACACATTCATGCTCTAACATGTAACTCCCACTCCCACCTCCTAGAGACCATTCCAGTCCTATTAACTTTCAGTTTCTCTCTGCTATGCTCTCTCTGTAGGCTGCTCACCGTGACAAAGTCTCTCTCCCCTCCCTTTCCTCACCTGGCAGATTCCTAGTTAGCTTAGTAAGCCTCTGTATTAGGGCTTTCCCAGGGCTGCCATAACAAAGTGCCACAAACTGGGTGGTTTATAACAACATAAATTTATTCTCTCAACAGTTCTGGAAGCCTGAAGTCCTAAATCAAGATGTCACCAGGGCTGGTTCCTTTTGGGGGGCTCAGAGAGAAAATCTGTTCCATGACTCTCTTCGCTTCTGGTGGTTACAACCCTTGACATCCCTTGACTTGTAGAGACATCACCCCAATCTCTGTCTCTGTAGTCATCTGGCCTTCTTTCCATGTGTGTGTCCAAATTTCCCTCTTCTTATAAGGACACTAGTCATTGAATTAGGGCCCACCCTAATCCAGTATAACCTCATCTTAACTTGTTGATGTCATCAAAGATTCTATTCCCAAATAAGGTCATATTCACAGGAACTGGGGATTAGGACTTGAACATATCTTTTTGGGGGACACAATTTAATGCTCAACAGACTGTTAGCCAAATTTTTTCTTTTTCTTTTCTTTTTTTAAGATTTTATTTTTAGGGCGCCTGGGTGGCTCAGTTGGTTAAATGACTGCCTTCTGCTCAGGTCATGATCCTGGAGTCCCGGGATCGAGTCCCGCATCGGGCTCCCTGCTCGGCAGGGAGTCTGCTTCTCCCTCTGACCCTCCCCCCTCTCATGTACTCGCTCTCTCTCATTCTCTCTCTCTCAAATAAATAAATAAAAAATCTTTAAAAAAAAAGATTTTATTTTTACATAAGCTATACATTCAACATGGGGCTATAACTCACAACCCTGAGATCAACAGTCATACACTCCACTAAGCCAGCCAAGCACCCCCAAATTTTTCCTTTGTCTATGAGTCCCTCCCTGACCTTCTCCCTAGACTGGCTAAAGTACTCTGCCATGTGCCCCCCCCGACCCCATCACAGCACTTAGCTCATATTACTGTTATTGCTTCTTTAATGGTCTCTCTTCCCAGCTCTGAGGGGCTGAGCAGTCTATTCCCTTACTCACCACTGTAAATCTAGCACCTGGGGTAGTGCTCAGTTGTGACAAGGTCTCAATATATGCTTGTTGAATGAGTTAAACCATTTATATACATGGCACAAATGTTAATCATATATTCATAAACACATACTGCACATATGTGTACAAACATGCAAATCAAGCGTATACACAGACACATGAAAACTATATACCCATACAAATCCAGGCCTTGAACGCAGTCCAGCAAGTTCTAATTAGCCAGCCAATCATGGCTGAGTTCCAGAAAAGTCCATCCCTTCTCTGAGTGCACTGGGAGAGGCAAAAAAGGGTCATCTATGGTCTCCCATCCTCAAGAGACTGACAGACTAATTGGAAAAACAAGACTAATATATGATGAGAGATACTATAGTATTTAGTTCTATTTTGTGAGCTATGGAGGCTCAGAGGAAGGAGCTCTTGTGGACTGGGGTAGTCAAGGGAGGCTCCCTGGAGGGGAGGTGAAGGCTGAGCTTGGCCCTCCTGTGTGGGTAGGATTTAGACAGAGAGGAGAGAGAGGAGAAAAGATAGCATGTGTAAAGGCCCAGGGGCCTGCTCATAGGACATATCTGAGGGGAGGAACCCATGCTAGTAGCTGGGACATTGAGGGGAGATCTGGATGCCGAGGCTACCAATGCCAGGCTAAGGATCTCTAGCTTCTCATGGCACCATCAGTCTCTTCGGGCCAGGTGCAGGGAGTCATTTCTCTTGTGTCCTGTGCCCCGGGCTTCAGGGAGCTGGGGGCAGGCAGGGCTATGAGAACATGGGGTAGTCCCTGGCAGGGCTCCTCTCTTCCCTCAGAAGCTGTGGGTAGCAGCAACACCTGCTGGAAGAACAGGGTCAAGCTGAATGACGGGTCCTTCCACCCACTCCTTCCCTGGGAGAGGTTAGTGACAAGCTGGCAGAAAGCTTCAGGGATACCTTCGTTGGCAAAGCAGCCCCTGCCAGCCACCCACTGATGGCCGAGGCGGAGAGAGAAAGCCTCACAAAGCTTCCTCCCAGGTCCTGAGCCCTGGCACCAAGTCTCCTAAGGGATGGGCCATGCGGTAATAAGAGGCGCAGCAAGGAAGAGGGGCCGAAGGGCCCACCCTCACCAGGGAGGCTGGAGAGAGAGTGAGCTCTTCCTTTTGGTACTGGAAGAAGTGAGAGTTTATTCTCTCACACTGCAGGGACAGAGAAAGGCTGAGTCTGGGGCTTGAGAAGCAAATATAGGGCTCCTATTACCTGACAGCCCCCTTCTCTCACTTTGGGAAATTGTCCATTTCCTAGGGACATGGAACCAGAAGTAGTAGTTGTCACAGGAGAAGTCACTAAAAAAGGAGTTGAGACTGCAGGAAGAGGAGAGGAGCTAGGGGTTCAAGGATAGGAAATCTGGCCTGAGCACCTTTTTATCATAGACACTCTGTTCCTTCATATGCTGCTCAGAAAGACCCCTCCAAAAGCATACTCTGCGTTTGGAAGGTGAAGTGGTTTTCTTAAACCTGCAGGATAGGCTTCTAGAAAACTGTTCCCTGGGGGCACCTGGGTCAGTCACTAGGGAGCATCTGGGCCACCACGTGGAGCTGGAGCCAGGGAAGAGATGAACACTCGCTGGCTCCCGGGCATCATCGGCGGCTGCTTGCTCAGCAGTGACACTGGACGCAGCCCTCGTGCAGGAAACAAGAGCAGGGTGGGTGGAATCTGAGGCCAACATTCTGCGTTTGCTTTATGGAGGAGCGGGGTACGCGTAACCCTGGAGAGCCAAGCTCCTAGATTCCCCCGGAGGCCCCCACAAGCCTAGGAATGTCAGAGCCCACTGTCTACCTTCTCCTCCTCTCTAGAGAACCAGTTTCCCAAGTCACGACCTAGACAAGGAGATTGGTGAGGGTGGGGTGGAGGCAGTCCTAGACGTCACCTTCTCTCCTCTTCCTCTTCATCTGGCCCCAGACCACCTCATGGCTGCCGGGCCCCAGGAGCTTCTGTGAAACCCCATTTCCTTTCCATTCAATGACACAGTCCCTCCCTCAGACTCTGACTTCTGTCCCACATCCTGATCATTTCTAGGCCAAAACCTCTAGCCATCAGGATCACAGAAGCCTGCTGGCCCTGCAGCTCCAAGTGGGGAGGAACGCTAATTTGCATGAACAGAGACCAGGTCAGCAGCTCACAAAAGATCCTCTCTTCTTGACCAGAGTCATGCCTGGGGCACAGCCAGCTTCTGGTGTCTGCTCGTGGGGGGAGGGGCTCCTTTGGATGGTGGCCAACAAAGAGAAGGGGGTGCCCCACTGGGACTCTCCTGCCGGCGCTCACATACACTCTGCGAGAACATGGCCCTTCTTGCTGTCCCTCAACGCAGCCCCTCAGGTAGCCCAGAGCACGCTAGGGACGTGGTCGCCTTAAAGCCCACCCTATATGCTCCTTCTAATCTGATCTCACCTGGAGCAAACAGCTCTGACGTCAGATTGCCTGCACTGATATTCCAGTACCACACGTAATATATGGGACCATGGACCAAAAAATGGCGCCTCTGTTTTCTTGTCTGTGAAGAGGGAATAATACCACCTACCTCACTGGGTTGTCATGAAGATGAAATGCTATCCATAAAAAGCTCCTAGCATGGGGCGCCTGGGTGGCTCAGTTGGTTAAGCGACTGCCTTCGGCTCAGGTCATGATCCTGGAGTCCCTGGATCGAGTCCCGCATCGGGCTCCCTGCTCGGCAGGGAGTCTGCTTCTCCCTCTGACCCTCCTCCCTCTCATGCTCTCTGTCTCTCATTCTCTCTGTCTCAAATAAATAAATAAAATCTTTAAAAAAAAAAAGCTCCTAGCATGGTCCCCAGCATGTAGTAAGCACTCATTCCATAAATGGTAATTGCAGTTATACGCTTATGATTATTATTTCTTGGACCCACTTCCCTTTGTTGTAGGAAGCTCCCATTTCAGGACTTCCACGTTGAGCATAGAGAATGAAACAGGGCAGGCACCCCAGAGAAATTTGTTGAACAGATGGAAGGAAAGGAGGGAGGGGGGCAGGAGAAAGGAAAGCGGATGTGTTTGCCACTGTAAAACCCATTTTATGTGTGGACAAGAAAGACTCCCATTCAATCCTCCATCTAACAGACTGTCATTGCCTAGAATTTCACCAGCGTTGATTCGTTCCTTTGAGTCTCCTTTAAGATGCAAACAATCACACTTTAGTTTGAATGAGTTGTAAGACTGACTGATGAAAAGAGGTGGACTGAAGCCCTGGAGCTTCTGTGGGGAGGAAGAGAATTTTGATGTGGGAAGTGCCAAAGGGATCATACAATTTTGCAGGAGGCTGGCTCTCAGAAAATTGAGTGCAGGACACTGCAATTTCCCTTCGTAACAGTTCAGATGTGACTGAACCTCATATGCAAGGATGTCTTCCTTGTCTCTGTCCTAAATCCTTCATGCTATGGACTATAGAACAAAATGATCATCTATTTCTCCACATTGTAAGCCCAGCACAGAATGTATGACTGTTTTTGTTCCTGAAGATTTTCTTTTTCTCGAGGTATGAACTGTCCACATGCAATCTCAATCCTAAAGTGATTTTGATTTACTGGGGAAATTTGAAGACTATCTCTTGCCAGTCTGAAGTTAAACACAGAGGAAATTTTAAATGCAATTTTCCCGTTTGAGAAGCAGTTACAATATTTTTAAGCAATTGAAGCTCCAAAATTTCAAATTCAACATGCAGTTAGGCCTCCACCAAAAGAACGACAGATTTTGCAAAGTTTACAAAAGAGTGGAATATCTCCGAGGCTTTTCCCAAGTGCTGAATCTTTGAGTGTTTCGTAAATGAAGATGTTCTGGGAGACTAGGTGCAGTTTTACTGGCATTTGGCTTTTGGCTGGGGCCTTTTAAAGCAAATGTTACGTGGGGACAAAGTAAGAAGAAAGAAGCCGTAACAAAGTATCAGAACAATAATACATTTTAATAGCATTATTTATCGACATTTATTGGCGTTTGGAATTAACAAACACTCCGGTCCATCCTCACTGAGCGTTTGCAATAAATTTAAAGGGCTTGTCTTGCCTTTGGCACAGTGAAGATGACCCAGCTAGGATCCTTGTGTCGTTTCGCAGAGGCAGATTTTGGATGCGGGGATGGAGAGCATAGATACAGAGACTGTAGCCAGCCCCCACGTTTTCCCTGGTCTGTTCCCTAGGCCTGGAGAACCCAGTCCTCCTCATGAACCACACCCACTACAGCAAGCAGACAGAGGGCTCTGAAGACATGTGAATCACACTGCCCTTTCTGCCCACCAAGGCAACCAAAGGGGCAGTAGTGGGGGTCCCATCTCCATAGCCACAGCTGATTAGACCACTACCAGGAATGTGGTGGATGATCCACAGGCCAGGGACTTCTGCTGGGGCCTAATAGGAGGAAAAAGGGGACTCGGGTCAATCAAATTTTCTCTGCAGGGAATCGAAAGAGACAGGCATAAGGACTATGATGAACGTGTGCTGTTTTTGCCTGTGCAACCTCATTTCACATTTTCTTTTTTTTTTTTTTAAGATTTTATTTATTTATTTGAGAGAGAGAGAATGAGAGAGAGAGCGAGTACATGAGAGGGGGGAAGGTCAGAGGGAGAAGCAGACCCCCTGCCAAGCAGGGAGCCCGATGCGGGACTCGATCCAGGGACTCCAGGATCATGACCTGAGCCGAAGGCAGTCGCTTAACCAACTGAGCCACCCAGGCGCCCCAACATTTCACATTTTCTGGTGACAGCACCCCCATACTCCCCAGGGAGCAACTCTTGAGTTAAAGTGGTCTGGTTCCACCCCCACATTCAGGGACACAGCCCTAATCCTAAGTCTGGCCAGTCAGCAGATTTTATTCCCTGACCACAGTGATGCGTTTAAGAGGGGGAAGTGAATTAATTAAGGTTTTGGTCCGACGACTGTGGCAAAGAGACTCATAGGGCAGTAGTTTCAACAGGACAAAAGTTTATCTCTTTCTCACATAAAAGCCCAAGTGGATGCCGTAGTTCTGCTCCACGAAAATCCTTAGGAGCCCTAGCTCCTCTATCTTGTTGCCCTGCCCCCCTGGCTGTACTCTCGTCATAACACGTCCACATTCCAGCCATCCAGGAAAAGTGGAAGGGGGAACATGGGCTTTCCTTTTAAGAGAACAACCCAGAAGTTATAGATATCACTTTTGCTTATATCCCATTAGCCAGAATTTAGTCCCAAGCCACACCTAGTTGCAAGGGAGGCTGCATGGCCAGCTCGAAACTTCTACCACGTTAGAAGAAGATTAGATTAGATTAGATTGGCGATGACAGGATCACCAGCAGCATTTCGTCACCATGTCTGGAGAGCGTGTTCAACGATAGAATTAACAGTGAGGAAAGACAGATGACAGATGGCAAGGATGTCATGGAGGCCTGCAAGTCCAGCCATGCCGAAAGGCAGTTCTAGTCTTTTTTTTTAAGATTTTATTTACTTATTTGACAGAGAGAGACACAGCGAGAGAGGGAACACAAGCAGGGGGAGTGGGAGAGGGAGAAGCAGGCTTCCCACTTGAGCAGGGAGCCGGATGCCGGGCTCCATCGCAGGACCTTGGGATCATGACCTGAGCCAAAGGCAGACGCTTAATGACTGAGCCACCCAGGTGCCCCAGTTCTAGTCTATTTTTGATTTTTCAGTTATATCAGCCAATAAATTCCTTTCTTATTTTCTATTGTTATTATTTTTCTTAAACTAATTGGGTTTGGATTTCCAGCACTCAAACCTAAAGAGTTCTGGCTAATTCATGGCAGGATCAGAAGGAAAAAGGTGATAAGGGAGGAAGAGGGCAAAGGCACCATGAAGGGGAAGCCAACGTCATGAAGAAACAGGACCCTCAAGAGAAGGAAAAGCAGAAGCCAGAAGACATGGAGAAAGTGTAGGGTCAGTGGGTGGTGACAAGGCAAGAGGGACAGAGAGAGAGAGGCTAAGCTGCCTAAGCTACCACCTCCTCTTGCAAGGGGCCCTCCTGACAAGCCACCTGGCGGTTCAAATTACCTTCTAGCTCAGTTACAAGGTATGGAAAGTTGTATTTTTTTTTAAGATTTTATTTATTTATTTGAGAGAGAGAGTGAGAGAGAGAGCACAGCAGGGGGAAGAGCAGAGGGAGAAGCAGGTTCCCCGCTGATCAGGGAGCCCGACGTGGGGCTCGATCCCAGGACCCTGAGATCATGACCTGAGCTGAAGGCAGACGCTTAACTGACTGAGCCACCCATGCACCCCAGAATAATTGTATTATTCTTCAAAATATTTGTCCTCTCTTTTTTGGGTGCCTATTTGTGG
This sequence comes from Mirounga leonina, assembly GCF_011800145.1. Classification (NCBI taxonomy): domain Eukaryota; kingdom Metazoa; phylum Chordata; class Mammalia; order Carnivora; family Phocidae; genus Mirounga; species Mirounga leonina. The sequence continues at coordinate 25,206,675 of NW_023270426.1, read as the reverse complement.
GTTTTTGTTTTGTTTTGTTTTGTTTTGTTTTAAGATTCTACCTATTTAGGGCGCCTGGGTGGCTCAGTTGGTTAAGCGACTGCCTTCGGCTCAGGTCATGATCCCGGAGTCCCGGGATCGAGTCCCGCATCGGGCTCCCTGCTCAGCGGGGAGTCTGCTTCTCCCTCTGACCCTCCCCCCTCTCATGTGCTCTCTGTCTCTCTCATTCTCTCTGTCTCAAATAATAAATAAATAAAATCTTTAAAAGATTCTACCTATTTATTTGTCAGAGTGAGAGCATAAGCAGGGGGAACGGCAGGCAGAGGGAGAAGCAGGCTCCTCGCTGAGCAAGGAGCCCGACGCAGGACTGGATCCCAGGACCCCAGGATCATGACCTGAGCCGAAGGCAGACGCTTAATGACTGAGCCACCCAGGCATCCTGGGTGCACTTTCTAAAGGAGGAATACACTTCCCATTGCTGTCAGGCTTGGCATAGGATTTGCTTTGGCCAATAAGATGTGAAGGGAAGTTTTAAGACCCAGTGTGCTCTTTTGTCGGCCTCGGCTCCCAAGTGAAGAAGACACGGAGCAGAGCTGCAGCTAGCCCATGACAGGTATGTAACATAAGGGAGAAATAAACATTTGTCATAGGCCTCTAAGATTTGGGGATTGTTTGTTACTGCAGCATAACTTAATGTAAGCCAACTGATATGAGGTCTGTGTTTACTGCAGTTCCTAACGATCTTGAAATGAGAGTTCATCATTTCCTGGAGTTTCAGGCACATACTCCTTATAATACACTTTTTTTCTCTCCTTATAACCAAGAGCTCTATTGATGAAGCCAGGAATGACAGGCCCACATTTCATCAGGGGCTCCTTATTACTAAGTCGTTTCCAGTTCTTATTCTCTAATACTTCCTGTAGCCCCAAGAGGACATGGACTAAGTCTGATTATTATAAAACTGGGCAAGTGCATAATGTAAGTAATTTCGTATTTGTAAATTTTGTGGAACTCTTGTAATACAAAATCAGAAATGGATCACTTTAAAGATGCCGACTTCTCAAACTCAAGGACGTTGTAGGTGAGGGTACATGCAGCGCTAGTGAAGGTAATGATGGCGACAAGAATTCCTGCAACACTTTTCTGTTTCCAAAGCGTGTCACATATTTGCTTGCTTTAAATTCACAACAGCCTGTAGATATTATCCCCGTTTTACATACAGGGAGACTGGGGATGAGAACGTTGAAGAGACTTAACAGGTAATGGAGCTGGTACTGCATCTCCCGGCTCCTCACCCTGCCCCTTCTCCCCTGCCTGTTGCATTGGTCATAGCAGGCACCCCCTGTAGAGGAGAGCACCCACCTTCATGACAGGTGCTTGGGAAGGGCAATCAGGGACACCGTGATTTGAATAAATAAGTGAATATATGACTAAATGAATGAATGGATGGATGGATGATGGATAAATGGATGAGTGAATTGATGGGCAGATAAATGGAAGGATGGGTAGATGGGTGATGGTTAGATAAATGGCTGGATGGATCTCTTTTGTATGGATGGACAGGTGGATGGATAGATGAATTTCTGTGGTCTGAGGGAAAAGGCAGTGGGGTACTCCCAGAGTCTGAAAAGCATGCACACACACTCCTAACACTCTACCGCCCAGAATGCTCCATACTTGGCCAATATCTTACACTTGCCTGCCCAAGTATTTTAATTCTCCCTCACCCCCAAGAAATTAGAATGTGCTTTACCCACAAGGTTGTCTATTGCCACTGTACAGCTGATTGGCCATGTTCACTTCACCTCTCTATGCCTCAGTTTCCTCCCTTGTAAAATGGAGATGAAAAGAGCACCTCCTTCACAGGGTTGTTGTGGGAATACATAATCGAGATCATTTAGTAAAGAGCCTAACATATCAAAAGTTCTCTATAAATAATAACTATTATAATTATTATACCCTACAGTTTAGGATGGTTGCCTGTGGAAATCAAGGTAAGTCCCCAGTAAGCATACCATATTGTGATTACGGTCTTTAGCCCTTTTTCATTAGTGGTGGAATCTGTAATAATACAATAACCTTTATTTTATTACACAGCCCTTGGAAATTGAGGGTTTCATCCATGTCAATTAATTCCTTCGCAGCCCACGTTGGCAGTGACAATCAGAATGTCAAAATGTCTCAGAGGATTCCTAGGAAATCTGAGGCACTTCACGATGAGCCTGCCCGGGTGAGAGACCAGCCCAAGTGAATCCTTAATGTACTTCATAGGAAGGGGGACTCTCCTGAAATGCTAATACAATCAACCTGAAAGGCAAACTTCCAGCTTCCTGCTCCGTGATCAGACCTGCGCTCCCAGAGCTGAGGTGCTCTCCACGGACGGACAGACGGATGGACAAGGCCAGAGGCCCTGTGTCCTCAGTTAGCCTGCTGGGAGTGGCAGCCTGTGCTCACTTCCATGTCACAGACAGCCGGGGCAGCACCCAGATGGACTCTGGCCACGCGGACCTAGGTCTGTTTCACAGCAGGAAGCAGCTCAGCCAAGAAACCACCATGAAGTAAGAAAGGGAGATATCTGGATAAATGAGGAACTGCCTAACTCCCAGCGTTTGCTCCTGGGACCCAGTTTGTAACATCCTCTAGAGCCAGACTGCTTCGGTCTAAACCCTGACTCCCCCTCCAACTTCCTAGCTGTGTGGCCCTGGGTACATTACTTAACCTTGCATGCCTTATTTTTCTCATTTGTAAAGTGCATATGATAATACCTGCCTCCTGCGGTTGTGTGAGGATTTAATGACTTAATAAATATAAAGCACTTAGAACAATGCCTGATGCATAGAAAGCACTGTATACGTGTTTGCTATTATTATTCATTGCTATATTCCTTCATTCATGCATACCTTACTTCTTCCACCCATTCGTTTATCCCTGCACTCATGCATACATCTATCTAACATTCCTATCTGAACCGATGATGAAGTCATGTTAAAAATGAATAATAAATACCAAGTTAGGTTTGAGACACAAAGAGCTACCACGGGTAGCCTGGGGAAGGTATCCTAGACCTCCACTTTATGGAGGAAATGTTCTACAAAATCTCCAACTGTACTGAAGAATTAATCGTGTTAAAATGTCCATACTACCCAAAACAGTTTACAGACTCAATGCAATCCTTATCAAAATACCAAAAACATTTTTCACAGAACTAGGAAAAATAATACAGAAATTTGTATGGAAACACAAAAGACCCCAAATAGCCAAAGCAATCTTCAGAAGGAAGAACAAAGCTGGAGATGTTGTAATTCCAGATTTCAAGATATATTACAAAGTTGTAGTAATCAAAATAGTATGATACTGGCACAAAAATAGACACATAGATCAATGGAACAGAATAGAGAGCCCAAAGACAAACTTGCGTTATTAGGGTCAATTAATCTACAATAAAGGAGGCAAGAAAATACATTGCAGGGGCGCCTGGGTGGCTCAGTCGGTTAAGTGTCTGCCTTCGGGTCACCTGGGTGGCTCAAATGGTTAAGCGTCTGCCTTCGGCTCAGGTCATGATCCCAGGATCCTGGGATCAAGTCCTGCATCGGGCTCCCTGCTCAGTGGGGAGCCTGCTTCTCCCTCTGCCTCTCTCTCTGTCTCTGATGAATAAATAAAATCTTTTTTATTTATTTATTTATTTATTTATTTATTTATTTATTTATTTATTTGACAGAGAAAGACACAGCGAGAGAGGGAACACAAACGGAGAGTGGGAGAGGGAGAAGCAGACTCCCCGCCGAGCAGGGAGCCCGATGCGGGACTCGATCCCGGGACTCCAGGATCGTGACCTGAGCCGAAGGCAGTCGCCCAACCAACTGAGCCACCCAGGTGCCCGAATAAATAAAATCTTTAAAAAAAAGAAAGAAAAAGAAAGTGTCTGCCTTCGGCTCTCAGGTTATGCTCCCAGGGTCCTGGGATCGAGCCTGGAATCTGAATCCGGCTTCCTGCTCAGCGGGGAGCCTGCTTCTCCCGCTCCCTCTACTGTTTCCCTGCTTGTACTCTGTGGCTCTCTCTCTCTCCCTGTCAAATAAATACATAAAATCTTAAAAAAAAAAAAAAAAGAATATACATTGGAAAAAAAGACAGTCTCTTCAATAAACGGTGCTGGGAAAACTGGACCACTTACTTAGACCATACACAGAATAAACTCAAAATGGATTAAAGACCTAAATTTGAGACCTGAAACCCTAAAACTCCTAAAAGAGAACACAGGCAGTAATCTCTCTGACCTTGGCCTTAGTAACATTTTTCTATATATGTCTGCTCAGGCAAGGGAATAAAAGCAAAAATAATCTATTGGGACTACACCAAAATAAAAAGGAAAAGAAATTAAAAGTGAAGAAAACCATCAACCAAGTGAAAAGGTAACCTACTGAATGGGAGAAGATATATGCAAGTGCCATATCTGAGAAAGGGTTAATCTCCAAAATATGTAAGGAACTTATACAACTCAACACCAAAAATACCAAACATTCTGATTTAAAAATGGGCAGGGGACCTGAATAGATATTTTTTCAAAGACATCCAGATGGCCAACAGACACATGAAAAGATGCTCAACATTACTCTTCATCAGAGAAATGCAAATGAAAACCACAATGATGTATCACCTCACACCTGTCAGAGGACTAGAATCAGAAAGACAAAATATAACAAGTGTTGGTGAGGATGCAGAAAAAAAAGAACACTTGTGAACTGTTGGTGGGAATGCAAACTGACACAACCACTATGGTAGACAGTCTGGAGATTCCTCAAAAAGTTAAAAATAGAAATGTTATAAGATCCAGTAATCCCACTACTGAGTATTAACCCAAGGAAAACCAAAACACTAATTCAAAAAGATCCACACACTCCTGTGTTTATTGCATCATTATTTATAACAGCCAAGACATGGAAACAACCCAAGTGTCCACTGATACGTGAAAGAAGAAAAAAATATATATATATGTGTATATATATATATAATTGCTTTGTTTCAAATTTTTATTTAAATTCTAGTTAGTTGACATATAGTATAATAGTGGTTTCAGGAGTAGAATTTAGCGATTCATTACTTATATATAACACCCAGTGCTCATCATAACAAGTGCCCTCCTTAATGCCCATCACCCATTTAGCCCATCCCCCACCCACCTCCCTCTATCAACCCTCAGTTTGTTCTCTATAGTTAAGAGTCTCTTATAGTTTGCTTCCCTTTCTCTCTTTTTTTTCCTTCCCATATATTCATCTGTTTTGTTTCTTAAATTCCACATATGAATGAAATCTATATGGTGTTTGTCTTTTTCTGACTTATTTTGTTTAGCATAATACACTCTAGCTCCATCCATGTCATTGCAAATTGCAAGATATCATACTTTTTGATGGGTAATATACCAGTATATATTTATATATATACCACATCTTCTTTATCCAGTCATCAATTTTCAGACATTTGGGCTCTTTACATAGTTTAGCTATTGTTTTTGTTGGTTTTCTTTCTTTTTTTTTTTTTGAGACAGAGAGAGAGGGAGAGAGAGAGAGAGCAAAAACAGGGGGGAGGGTCAGAGGGAGAGGGAGAAGCAGACTCCCCACCAAGCAGGTAGTCCGATTCGGGGCTCAATCCCAGGACCCTGAGATCATGACCTGAGCTGAAGGCAGACGCTTAACTGACTGAGCCACCCAGGCGCCCCTTTAGTTTAGCTATTGTTGATAATGCTGCTATAAACATCAGGGTGCATGTGCCCCTTCAAATCTTTTTGTATTTTTGTATCCTTTGGGTAAACACCTAGAAGTGCAATTGCTGGGTCATAGGGTAGTTCTATTTTTAACTTTTTGAGGACCTTTCATACTATTTTCCAGAGTGGCTGCATTCCCACCAAGAGTGTAAGAGGGTACCCCTTTCTCTGCATCCTCGCCAACATCTATAAAGAACTTATCAAACTCAACACCCAGAAAACAAATAATCCAGTTAAGAAACGAGCAAAAGACATGAATAGACATTTTTCCAAAAAAGATATCCAGATGGCCAACAGACATATGAAAAGATGCTCAACATCACTCATCATCAGGGAAATACAAATCAAAACCACGATGAGATACCACCTCACACCTGTCAGAATGGCTAAAATTAACAATATATATATTTATACATGCACACAATGGACTATTACTCAGCCATAAAAAAGAATGAGATCTTGCCATTTGTGACAACATAGATGGACCTACAGGGTATAATGCTAAGCGAAATAAGACAGAGGAAGACAAATACCATATGATTTCACTTATATGTGGAACCTAAAAAACAAAACAAACAAACAAAAAACCAGATTCTTCAATACAGACAGTAGACTGGTGGTAGCCAGAGGGGAGGGGTTAGGGAGATGGGTAAAAGAGGTGAAGGGGATTAGGAGGTACAAACTTCCAGTTATAAAATAAATAAGTCACCGAGATGAAAAGTACAGCATAGGGAATAGAGTCAATAATATTGTAATAATGCTATATAGTGACAGATGGCGACTACCCTTACTGTGGGGAGTACTGAATAATGTATAGATTATTTTGTACACCTGAAGCTAATAAAACATTATATGTTAATTATACTTCAATTAAAAAAAAATCTTGGACTGTATGCCTTTGCTCATGTGGTTTTCTCTCTTCGGATGCTTCTCTCTCTCCTTTTCCCTCAGAAAACTCTTACTCATCCTTCAAGGCCCAGTTCAAGGGTTACCTCCTGGGTGAGTCTCCCCTCCAGGGACCCCGATGCGGGGCTCAATCCCAGGACCCTGGGATCCTGCCCTGAGCTGAAGGCAGACGCCCAACTGCGACCGAGCCACCCAGGCGCCCCTGTTTTCCATCTCCTTAATGAATGTTTGTTTTAATGAGTACCTGATTTATTAAATAAATAAAGGCTCCCAATGCTCTTTGTTCATATTAATATTATAGCCTGGGTCACCTTGTATTATAGTTAACCACTTGTTGCCTTCCATTTACCTGGAACACTCTTTCCCTGCCAAGTAGGCCATTTCAATTTATCATTCAGGTATTGGTTTAGAAGTCACTTCCTCCAGGAAGCCTTCTTTGACTTCCCAGATGTCGTCTTGGGGCCTCTCCTGCAAGCTGTCACCGCTCTTGTTCCTGCTGTCTCACCACACTGCCAGGTAATCCCTGGTTCGTTTGACTGTCACCCCTATGGGACTGCGTCTTTTGTGAGGTTGGGGACCGGGTTGGGCATTCCCCGCATCCAGGAAGGTGTCAGGTCCCCGTGTCCACAGTATGAGCGGCCCTCAGAGGGTTGTGTGCTGCACAGGTACGTCTGGCGACCCTGCCCTGGAACGATGCCCGACACTGAGTAAGCACACATTAAATATCCGGTCAACTCACAGACGGTGGCAAAGCTCAGCCCTCCCCGGGTCTCTGTGCCAGGTGTCTCCCCATTGCCACTCCAGGCCCCACCCAGATGGGGCAAAGTTATCACAGGCTCCCTCCCTCCTCTCTCGGAAGCTGTCCTGTGTTTGGGAGGTCTCAGAACACCTGGAGGTAAGTGGATGATGAAACGGAATGGGATGGAAAGAGGCAGGTTCCCTGAGCCTGAAAGTAAGGAAGCTGCTGCTTTCATCTTGGTAACAGGAAACTCTGAGTGCTTTCTGGGGATAATGTAGGCTCCACCCGCATCTCCCTCCAGCTCTGGCAAAAGCTACCTGAAGCCCCTCCTTCTCAAAATATTTAGGCACTGCAGGACCAATCCCACTGATTGGTGGTGTAGGGGAGTGGTTAAGAGCAGACCACATTTTAGGGACGCCTGGGTGGCTCAGTCAGTTAAGTGGCTGCCTTCGGCCCAGGTCATGATCCCAGGGTCCTGGGATCGAGTCCCACATCGGGCTCCTTGCTCAGCAAGGAACCTGCTTCTCCCTCTCTCTCCCTCTGCTTGTGCTCTCTCTGTCAAATAAATAAAATCTTTAAAAAAAAAAAAAGAGCAGATTACGTTTCAAATTCCCACCATTTCTTATTAGCTGTGTGGCTTGAGGCAGGTTGCTCAGCCTTTCTGAGCTTCACTCTTGTCTGTTTCAGAATAATACCTCACAGGGGAGGTGTGAGGACTAAATGAAATAGCACATGTAATATGCCTGAGTAAACGCTCCATGAATGTTTGCTAATATCATTGTTGTTTTGTTATTAATCATCATGTCGAGCCAGGTGGGAGCTCAGAACAGATGCACCGTGTGGCATGGATCCATCCCCACCTCAATCCAGCCCCTCACTGAGGCCCAGAGGAAAATGAGGATTTGTCAGCACCACGATCTGGCAGCAGAACCAAAACATCCACGTCACCCCTCACATCGCTGTTCTTCCCTCTGCGTGGTCTGCAAAATGTCACTGCTGAGTGGGAACTCACGTCATTCCTCTTCTTATCGTTTGGAGGCTACATATATAGTGGAGGCTGAGACTGGATTCTGGATTGAAATTCTGTCTCTGTGGCACCTGCCAGTCACGTGAACTTAGGTGAGTTGCTTGGTTCCTCTGAGTTTCAGTCTCCTCATCTATAAGATGGGAATAATCATAATAGTCCTACCTTAATGGGAAGCGTCAGTAAGATAATCAGGAAATGGGAGGAGAACACTTAGTACGCTGCCTGCTCAGAGTAACAGAGCAATAACTGTTCATTATTATCACCTTATTTTATTAGCAAATCTTAGGATATATGACTATTGGGAGAGAGAGAATTTAAGCTGTGTCCTTGATGGAGGCTTTTACTCTTCCTGGAATCCAGGCTCTGGTGCTCCTGACAGGAGCACACCCCATTCCCATCTCAAGCCTCGGGACCCCCCTCTCCTCTCTGCGGGTTGCTCCCCACTCCCTCCCACACTGTCCCTCCAACTCCGCCCAGGCAAGCTGTGGCCTTTCTCTCCTTTCCTGGTAAGCCCACCAGGGGCCACTAACCTCAGAGCCCTCTCTCCAGCATTTCCTGCGAGATGAACTACTTACCCGATGCCAGATGCCAGAGGAACGGGGGCTCCCCGGGCAGGGCTGGCTGCTGGGGCTTGCTGAGTCTCCTGCAACAGACACAAGCCTGTCCTGACCATGTCAGCTGACAACACACTGCTGGGGCGCTTCCGTGTGCTTTGCTCCACCTGTCTGCAGCCAGAGCTGGGGGCTGGTCCTTGGGGATGGCCAACTGGCCTGGGGCTTGTTGCCACATCAGCATCACCCTCACCCGTGTCATTCAGAGAGCTGTTTGTCTTTGTAGGTCCCAGAGCACCTGGCTGTGTGGGGGCCTCCCTGGGAGGCGGAGTCCCAGAACTGGGGGTTATATGGGCGGGGAGGACCCTCGGCCCCACCCCTGGCCCTTACCTCTCCCACCAGCTTCCTTTCCAGGAGCCGATCGGGGCCCCCACGTCCAGATGCCCAGAGGCCTGAGGAGTTGTCAAGACCACTGAACCTGACATGTGTAACTGTAGGAGACGCCAGCCGTCTCTTCCAGAGGTGGGCTAAAAATACAGAGGAGCTTGGGCCCTCGGTAATGGAGACCATAAGAGCCTGTGACATGCGGGGACCACTGTGCGGCCACTAATGAGCTCTGAGCAGTCGGTGCCCGAGCCCTGAGTGAGAGCGTGGGCTGGGAGCACCGAGGGGGTGTCACTCAGCATTTGTCCATCCTGGCTCAGAAATCTGCAATGTTGGTGTGGGCAGGGTGGTGGGGGACCAGCTCAAGTGACCCTCTGACGTCCAGGTGGGGAGACTGAGGCCAAGTGACCGGAGGTGGGAAAACACACCCGGGAGAGGCAGAGACCTCAAAGGACCTCTGCCTCTCTGCCTCCCTGTCTTGCCTCCAGCCCTGCGCCCCCAGAGCCCAGCATAAAACCTGCTCTGGGAGACCCTGGTGAATGGGTGATAATCGACGATTGAGTGAAGAGATGAATGAGTGAATGATAACCATCTTCCTCCCTGCGCATGAGCCTTCCCAATGATGGGGACTATAACTTAGTCACTCCTGCTCCCAGAGAGCCTGGCACAGAGACGCCCGCACATGCCGCTTGCTGAAGGAATGAACACCTGATCTGCTTCTTGATCTAGCCCCTTCCTGAGTGTGGAGACAAGGAAGCCTATGAAAACTGTGCCGGGGGTTTCTTTCCCCTGATCCCACTACTCAAACAGCCGAGGTATAGTCCCACCCACCAGAGAGAATAAATAACAACCACACACAGTAGACTTCTCTTAAACTTAATCAGCACAGTCCAAGAAACTCATTTAGGCCTCACATCCAACCTTATGAGTTAAATTCTATGTTTACACGCATTTTACACAGAAGGAAACTGAAGGGCTCAGAGAGGTGAGACTTGCCCTGGATCACCCTCTAGCAAGAGGTGGGGTCAGTATTCAAATCTGGATGGGCCCACCCCCTTCCCTCTTTAACCACTGGGCTACCCTGCCTTCCCCAGAGCACAGCAGCAGAGGAGAGGAGATTCGTGGGCCAGAGAAAGCCACGCAGAATGGAGGCAGAAAAATACCTGCAGGGCCCATAAAGTGTTTGATAAATTCCAGGAGAAGAATAGGAGGAAATAATGAGCATTTGTCAGAGCCTTTTATAGCATATAAGACGCTTTTGCCTGCATTCTCTCATTTGATCTTCACCACAGGCCTGGGAGGAAGGTATTATCATTATCTACATTTTATTGGTGAGGAAAGTAAGGCTCCCACACCTCCCAGCTCGGCCAGGCAGGCTGCATCCCTGGGGGTGGGTGTGGATCACGGTGCCCTGGTGGGGACTTGCTTCTCATCTCCTGCAGGTTGTCATAACCTCTCCCTAAATTGTCATTGACTCAAAGATTAAATCCAGGTCAAGGGCCATATAACAATTCTGGGCTCCCTGTAATCACAGGGAAAGGCCAGCAGGGGGCAGAGTCCAGATTGAATGCCACCTCCTCCAAGGAGCCTGCCTGGACCTGCCGCCATCATGAATCTTGCTCTTCTTAAACAGTCCATCTCTTGCATTCCTTTGGCAGCCCCTCCCGAAGCCAGGTGGGGCTTATTATCTCTGCATCACGGCCAAAGGTACTAGCCAACAATTAGCCACCCTGGCAGTGGGAAACAAAACGCAGGTGCAGGTTTGCTGGGGCACTGGTGGGTGATGGTTTAAGGACAGAAAGTACGTGTGGAATGAAACCAGAGCCTCTTGCCCTCTCTAGGGCCCCTCTGGCTCCGCAGCTCCTTCCCTAACGCTCCCCTGGAGAAATGCAGTTCAGCTCAAACACATGGAAGACTGGCGTGGGGCTCCTGGCCTATACCCAACCGCACTGAATTTACACTTCTCAAAAGGGAAGGGGGCTACCAGGAAGTGACGCCCCGTGATCATTTGGAACGTCCTCAGTTCAACATAGAGTCAGTTGTGTACAGATCAGTCTTACCATCTTTACTTTTTGTGCCAATTCAGATGGATGGAAAAATACTGTTTCCTACTCACCCCACAAAAATGAGAACCCAGATTTTATGTGATTGAATTTTTTGTACTCCAGTTAATGCATACAGTGGGGTTTTGCAGTCCTCGTAATTGAAAAGGGGGAGCCAGCGCGGGAATGTACCCAAACAGGATTCATGCAGGCATTCACCAAATATATCTGGAGCCCCTCCTGCGTGCCAGGCTCCGTACTAGGCTTGGCGGCCACAGCAGTGAACCAGGCAGATGCTCCCTATTGTCAGAAGTTTCCAGGCCAGCAGAGGACAGGTAACCAAACTTGACAGCATGGTAAATGCTCGTAGGGGGTGGGGAGAAGGATGTTGTTAAGCACAGAAAGCCATGGAAGCCCACAGGAATCTCCTGACCCAATCAAGGAAAGAGGAGGCCTCCGGGAGGAGGATGTGGACCCTCGACTGCACCCTTAAAGGATGTAGAGGAGGCAGGTGGTGTAGTGGGGATTAACTCCTGAGCTGGAACCTGGCTCTGCTACTTCTGGCCGGTGACCTTGGGCAAGTCACTACACCACTCCGTGCCTCGGTTTCCTTATATGTAAAAGAGGGATTATAATGGTAATTTACCGTATGGGGTTGTAAGGATTAAGTGAGTTAATACATATAAAGCACTTGGAAAGCCTGGCAAATGGTGGGCATCTACTACCTGTCAACTATGATTATTCTTCCTCGTCATTGTTGTGAGGATTAAACAAGATAACATTTGGGAAGCACTTAGCACAGAGTGAGGGCTCAATAAATGTAAACTGCTATTATTTTGGTTATTAAGTAGGCATTTGCCAATACTAGCCCGGTGGTTGGGAGGGGTGAGGAGGAGAGGAATCCAAGGCAGAGACAAGAGCATAGGCAAAGGCCTGGAGGCCAGAGAGAGCCTGGCCCGTGTGGCAAAGTTTAGGAGTTCAATTAGACTGGCACAGAGCCTGCGCTCCAGGACTGATGCAGGATGGCGCTGGAGAGGGGAGAGGCAGGGGCTGCTTCTAGAGGCTTTGGGACCAATGAGCCTCCCTCCCCTCACGGACAGCTCAGCTGAGGGTGTCTAGGCTGATGCAGGCTGGCCTGGGGAGGGGGGGACAGGGCAGTGTGAGGGTGGGCTGCTCTGCCCCGTCCCCCACGCCGCCCCTTGCTGCTCGGCTTGGAGCTGAGGCTGTCAATTAGGCAGCCTCACGCAAGAGGCTCTTTCCTCATGCGATACATGTCACATCCGGGAACGATCAAAACAGCTTTGCTTTGGCAAAACGTCTTGTGCTACGTGTTTGTTCTTTGGTGTCTGAGTGTAACTGAGTGTTTCTGAGACACCTGTGATTTGCTGGTCCCTGACAGCCATTACCCGCTCCGAGTCTCTGCCTGCCACACAGCCCACCTGGTGGTACGGCCGTTCCTTTCTCTGCCCTTCCCAGAGCGTTCGCTGCCTCCCCAGGCCACCGGGGCGGAGGCTGGCACTGAATCAGACACAGCCGGCAAGGATGGCCAATTTTAGAAATCACCTCTACCATTTGGAAATACCTACTGTGTGCCAGGTGCTTTGAATGCCTTATTCATCTGCCTGGACACCCCACAGTTAGGCCTTATGATCTTTATTTAACGGAGGCACAGTCAGGCTAAGGAACTGGCCCAAGTTCCCCCACGTGGTAAGTGTCAGAGGTAACACTGGAACCCAGATCCCTCAGCGCTGCAGCCTGGACCCCTGCGGCCTCTCTGCAGCTCACTCCTTCCACAGCCCACGGATCCGGAGGGAGGGATTTGGGGATGGCTGGGATTCCACGTAGTCTGGTCAGCAGATGAGCAGTCAGCTCACCTGGCCCCAGGGCCCCCCTGGCCCCCCAAAACAGGCCTTTCAGAGGAACCGGGCCCCCAGGGTTGACCTCCAGGGCTCCGGCCCTGACCAGCAACTCCTGCAGGCAGCCCCTCTCCTTTCTTTCAGATCCTGGACTCACCCTTTGGCCTCTGCCGCCGCCTACCTACCAGACCTCCCTTTGAGTTCGCACATGTCAAGTATTCAATTTGAGTTAACTGTTAGTATGATTATCATTATGGGTGCTATCATAGCCTATGTAAGGCTTGAGGACCCTTCCCTGTCCCCTGCAAACCCCCCCCACCACCGCTTCCCCACTTTCTGGGACCCCTGAGAGAACAGGAGCCAAAGGAGGCACAGATCCTCCATTTTGTGATAAAGCTCCTTGAGGAGCCCTTGAGCAGAGCCCTCCTATTCAGCCTTGTTTTCCCAGTGCCTTGAACTATAGCAGGTATTCAGAAAATATTTGTTGAATAATCATATCCACAGCTGCTATTACTGAGCGGCAAGGAGCACTTCACTTCGTGACCCCATTTAGTTGTGGTGGTAACCGTATAAAGGGGGGGGGTACTATTTTCCCCACAGATGACAAAACAGAGGCTCTGAGAGATGTGCCACGGACCCCAGCGAAGAGGTGGCTGGAGCCAGATTGCAAACTCAGCGTTGCCTGACTCCAAGCCTGTGTTTCTTAACCTCCTCCCCGTCTATTATACTCCCCCTTCATGTAATCAATCAATGAATAATCAATCAGTGAATGGATGGAGGAGTCTCACATGCCCTCCACAGCCAGCTGCCCCGGCCTGACCCTCCCACAGTCTCCCGGGACCCTGGAGCCCTCTGCCCATCCTGTCCTCTCCCCTGACAGGCTCAGGGCAAAGCCTCTCCCAACAAAGCTTGTTATGTCTAATCTTAGGAGAGAAGCCTCAGTTTCAAAGGCATTCAATTCCATTCGAGTCAAGGAACAGTTCTCACTTCGCCTCTCTGACCCCCTAGCACCCCCCACCTCCTCCTCCAACTGGCGCCAATAACACAAGATAAATCTTTCCTCAGAAATATAATAGTTGTTCTTCCTCTCCCCGTTGAAGCCTCTGCCAGATAATTAGCATACGCTGACACCTCGATAGACGAAAAGAAAGGCATGAGATCATTCTCTTTTTCTTTAACCATTGTAGTATGAGGCAGCCTTTCAATTTGCCAGTTACCAAATCCAGCATTCCCGAGTGCGGCCCATCGTGTGACATGTTTATTCTAGCCGATCCTACCATCTCTCGTGCTCATCACCAATCCCAGGTTACACCTGAGAGAGCAAATTCTCCCTTTTCACGTTGACACTTCTCTGGTAGGAGGGGCAGCATGGCGGGGGGCGGGGGCGTTCAGCTGGTGGAAATTGTGGGGATGATGTGGTCATACTTGGTTGGGCGCCCCCAGCTGGCAGCATGAGGTCTTGCAAGGGCCGCATACCTCTCTGGGGCACCTTCGGAATCCCTCCTCACTTCCTCTTTCCTGCTCCCCAAGAGAAGCGGACCTTTGACCAGGGCTCTGGGAGTCCCTGCATCTGATGCAACAGGAACCTCAGCTTGCAACTGGTGGTTTTCTCTCTTCTCATCAACACACACACACAACCCCACACACAAACACACACTGTCTGAGCTCATCATGGGCCTTGCAGCCTGGGGCTGTGCCCGACCTCTTTAGAGGTGCTCCATGGCCATATCTATGCTCACGTATACACGCTTTTCTCCTTGTCCTTTTCAGGCATGAGCGATAGGGGAATGAATACTTTCATTCACTTAAGTCCTTAATTTTACAAATAATTTATCAAGTGTCCCCTACATGCTAGGCACTGTTCCAGGTATTGAAGAGAGAGCAAGATGGACAAGACAGGCTAGGGCCACAGCCTTACAGAGTTTATAATCCAGTCCAAGGAAACATACGAGGAATTATTATTTTTATTAATAAGTCAGTAAGAGATATGATTTCATGCTTCCTGACACATGCTTTCTAGGGAAGCAGAAAAAGTGAGGTACCAGGGAGGGCGTGGGAGGGCTGCCTGAGACAAAGTCGCCAGAGAGAGCCTGAGAGTTGAACTGATAAATGGATGAAGGCTTACCAACTTGCTAGGTATGAGGGCGGGGGAAACATTCCCTGAGGTAGGAACAAGTAGTCACAACTCACAAACCAGTTTGAGAGCCTTCCGTTAGATCCATCACTTTGGAGGGGTCTGTCCCATCCGGACATAGCTGTAACTTGCCCTAGCACTAGGGAGGGTGGAACAGGGTGGCGCAAGCAGCTTGCTCCTCTGTCTGGTGAGGAGAGGGGTAGCTGTCTGGGTCTACCAGTCAACTGGGCCCTCTGCAAGGCTGGGGACCAGGCCCTGCACACCTGAACAGAAACCAAAAACCCGACCCACCTTGTCATCTCGCCAGGGGCTGCCCAAGGCAATCTCCAGCCCCCCATTCCTCAACCTTCTTCCACTCTGGGCAGGGGGCTCAGCTGCCCCAACTTTCCCTCCCCTGTTGGCCCATCTAATCTTTCTCTTGGCTGGGACAGGTTCCTGATACCCTCATTGGGCCCAGGGACTGGAGTTTGGGGAGTGAGGTTTCTGTCCCATCACCCAGGATTTGCCCTCTCTGTCCCTTGCCTCAGGATTACCATGATTCTCTCATTTGGCAGGTGGAGGCGGGGAGGAGGAGGTCCAGGGTGGTCATCATCCATCTTATGTCCAGGGGTCCCTGCATACCACCAGATCTCCAAGCTACCCTGGGGCCTTTCTGCTCACAGGCCTCTAACCAAACCCCAATCTTTGCTCTTGCTCCCCTTCTCAATCCAGGATCCAGCAAAATCCCTTCTCGGAACAGCCTCTGACAGCTCAGGCCGCAATATTCTCTCCTCTCCCTGACCACCCACTGCATATATCGACTCAGTTGTGCTTTCTGGCATTTGCTTCGACCTCGGCTGGCATTTGATTTGGTTCTGCCGCAGGTTCTCATCTCACTTGCCTGTCAGATCTCCCCAAATGGACTTTAATAATAATAATAATAATAATAATAATAATAATAATAATAATGCTCCTTCATATATGGGAACCCACTGGGCACTCATACAAAGGGCGTACATTTCTTTTATCTCTGTCTCCACAACCACCCCAGAAAGTAGAAAGTGAGGACGTAGAATCCTTCCCATTCTACACATAAGGCAACTGAGGTTCAGATAGGATCACATCAAAAGCCCCTCACCCCAACCTGCTTCCCCTGCCCCAGCTCAGTCATGGGCACCACTGTTCACCAAGATACCCAGACCAAAAACGGGGCAACATCACTGTCCTTCACCTCAACCTTTCTTTCACAGCTGGATAGTCCCCAAACTCTACAGACACCTACGTGTCTCTCCAGACTACTCACTGCTTTCCAGCTCTACCACCTAGGCCAATGTGAACTATCAGCCCTCCCCAGGGCAAGTGCAAAGTTCTCCTATCCTGCCCCCCACTATTGCCCCACCCGCCCCATCCATTCTGTACTCTGCATCACAGTGGTCTTTCTCTGATACCTACTAATTTATTTATTCATTCATTCAAGACAGTTATTGAGAGCTTCCTATATGCCATGCCCAGGGCCCAGCAATGAACAAGACAAAGCCCTTGCCTTCATGGGGCTTCTATTCCAGCCGGGAGGTGGAGAACCAATAAGAAAGTCAGTATACAATATCTAGAGAGTGATAACTGTCAGGGAAAGAAAAAAGCAGAGGAAGGAAATAAGGAGTGCTCAGGTAGGAGAGAGGCCTGTTATTTGCATCATGGGGACAGGGGAGCCCTCACCGAGCAACATCTGAAGGAAATGAGGGAGTGAGGGAGTGAGCGTTGCTGACACCTGGGGCTCGAGCTTCCAGGCAGATGGAACAGCAAGTGCAAAATCCTCAGCTGGGACTGTGCTTGGCAAGTTTATGTTTGAGGAAGTGCACAGAGACCAGCAAAGCTGGAGAGGAGTAAGAGAAGAGGGAGAGATTTGGCAGGAGGCCACACCTTGCAGGGTTTGTAGGCCATTTTAAAAACTTTGGCTTTGACTCTGAGCAAAACGAGGGTTTGAGCAGAGGAGTGACACAATTTGATTTACATTTTAAAGGATCCCTCTAACTGCTTCATGGAGAACTGACTATAGGGGGACAAGGAGAGAAGTTGGGAGACCAGTTAGGAGGCCACTGGAACAATGAGGGAAGAGACAATGGCTTGGACCAGGGTGGTGGCTCTGGAAGTGGTAAGAAGTGGTTAGATGCTGGATTATTTATGAAGGGAGAGCCGACAAGATCTGCGAATGAATTGGCTGTGGAATGTGAAAGAGAGGAGTCTGAAAAAAAAAAAAAGAAAAGAAAAGAGAGGAGTCCGGAATGATGCCGGGCATGACTACAGATTTGATCTTGTTGCTCCCCTAATTCCCCATTGCTTTTAGGTTTGTTCAAACCCCTTAATGTGGATTGTAATGTCCTTCATGATCTGAACCTCCCACTCACCTCCCAATGCTGTGGTGCAATCTTTAACAACAGAGAATAGTATTACGTTTAATAGTTACTGAATGTTTACCTTATGCGGGGCCTGGACTAAGCCCTTTACAGATGTCACTTCATCCATTGTGCACAACAATCCAATGAAATGGGCACTATTATTAATACCTTATTAAGAATATACCCATTTTACAGGACAGGAAACTGAGGCACAGAGAGGTTAAATAACGTGACCAAGATCACACAGCGGGTAAACAGCAGACCAAGGATTTGAATCCAGGCATCTGATCCCATCCAAAGCTACTTCTTCCACCATCATGAGAGACTGAAATTTCAGTTCCACAACCAGCCATGAACTCATTCTCTTAACCTCTGTGCCTTCCAACAGGCAGTTCCACACGCCTAGAAATTCTCCATCCCATCCCTCACACATCCTCAGCCCCACCCCCGACACCTCTGTCTGGCTAAAACTGCCTTCCTCTGGGAAGCCAGTTAGGGTAAAGGACCCCTGCTCCCAGCACCCACGGCTGCCTGTGCTGGCTGTTAACAGCTCTCCCACCCTGCCACCCAAGAGCCTGTTTAGGGACCCGATCTCCTCTCCTAGACACAAGCTCTCTGCGCATGGAGGCCAGGCCTACCTGTCTCACCACTGTATCCACAGGGCAGAAAACCGTGCTTGGTACCTAGGCACTCAGCAATTACCTGTTGAGGGATGGATGGGACACAGTTCAGCTAGGTCTCTGTCCCACTGCTTTGCCTTCTCACAGCCGCTACCCTGCTAGCCCCGTGGCAGATAATAATACTGGCATTAATTAAGTGCTTGCTTTGTGCCAGGGACAGTCCCAAGCTCTTTACACCTGCGATCTCATTTTCCTCTCCATTTTACAGGTGAGGAAACTACCTCTCCGAGTTTAATTTCCAGGGTCAAAATGTGGTCCTGGGATGCTACACAGATAGGTGGTGAACCAAACTGAGGATACTGGAATGAACCTGGGCCTGCTTTCTCTGGCCCCATGGCGCTCAGCCCAGGGCCAGACACCGAGTGGGTGAGCAGATCCTCAGGGCAGCTTTCAGGCCAGAAAGGAAGTCTTCCTCCTTTCCCTGAGAGCTTCCCTCCCCCTCTGTCTCCCCGCTCATACCCCTAATAGAGGCACCCGAGAGAGAGGGACCGATTGAAGGGCGGGATTTCCTCGGGAGAGAGCGGCATTTACATGGGAACATTCAAACAGGAACAGAATTCTTTCGCGGGGCCATAGGCTTCAGAAGACAGCTGTGGATGGAGAGCTGTTGCTGGGGGAGGAGGAGGGGGGTCAGGGGACGGGGAAATGATCTTTTATTTATTTATTTCCCTCTTGGAGCCTTCACCTTTCATTAAAACAGCCTCCGGATGTAGGTGCAATCAAACATTCATTAGACAAGCAAGGTGCATTAAAAAAAACAAAAAACTAACAACGCCCGAAGGAGCACACACACACACACACACACAGCGCGCAATAATCAATCTGCGAAAAGAAACCGGTCCTTCAGGCAAGCAAGGCAGGCTGTGTTCCTCCGCACCGCGCTCCCTGGGCCCTGCGGCCGCCCCTAGGGACCGTGGCTCTGTCCCTGGCACCCGCGTGCACGCCCCGGTCACTTAGTGGACTGCCCAGGAGCTATGGCCCCGGGATCTGGCGCCTGCGGGCTGCAGGGTGTGCGGAGCCGTCGGTCCCAGCCAGCCCGCCTGACACAAGGGGGTCCTTCCAGGCCCTCCCACTCTCCGCCTTGGCAGGTTTGCCCACAGGACTGAAGCACACACGGAGTTCTCGCTTGCATCTGTGCGCACATCCTGACTCGAGGCTCAGACTTTGGCCCTGGGGATCGTCGTCTGCACAAGGCAGCGGGCATTTCCCCAAAGCCGGGCGGTTGGGGGAGTGGGGCGTGCAAGGCCGTCGTCCCGCGCGACGTCGGCCCTCCTCCACCCCTCAATCACGACCAGCTTCCCGGAGGAGGGGACGACGCCGAAGCCGAGAACGGGGGCAAGGAAGTGGCTCGACAGATGGGGAGTGGGAGGCTCTTCCAGCATATGGGGCCGCGTGGGCGGAAGGAGTCTGGGCCCGGCGAGGGGGAAGGGGCACAGGACTGCGGAGACGGTCCCCGGAGCAGGCACGCGCGCCGGTATTGGGGTGGGCGTGTGAATGGGATGGAGTGGGGAGGAGGTAACCCTCCAAAGGTGGGGGCGGAAGAGGAGGGGGCGGCCTGGCTTGCAGTCACCCCGGAGCCAGCGGAGGGCGCAGCACGCCGAGCACCTAGCACAAGGGCGCCCCCTGATGGCGCCTCACGTGTCAGACACATTTTCCATTTTTCTGATAGATTTAACAGTAGTCCTCTCTTGGGCTTCCTAGGAGCCAGGGGCTGGGTTGCATCTTTGAAGGATACCGCTGTGCCCATTTTTCAGCCAAGAGGACGGGGGCCCAGCGAGATCATACGCCTAAATTGCGTGGGAAGAGCCAGGGTTCTAACCCCTGCGTCCATTTACTCAACAGTTATTAAGAAGTCCCTACTGTGTGCTGGGGGCTGGGGATACTGCAGTACACAAGACCCACAGGTCCCTGGCCTCGTGGGGGCTTACAGTCTAGGTGAGGAGACAGACAGCACACAAGTAAACAAATAAATGAGCAAAGTAATTTCAGTGCTGTGGAGGAAATAAATCAGGCTGTGGAGCTAGGCGGCGACTGTGCTCTTCGGCTTCCCCCAGCCTGCCTCCCCCTCACTGCTCCCTGGGGGGACTGGGATTTGTCAGCTTTGGCTTCAAGGCAGGCAGCAAAGGTGGCTCTGAGGGTGAAACGGGGGGGGGGTGCAGATCCCAAGGCCAGAAGCTGCTCCCGCCCTGGCACCCCTCACATGTACCAGCACCTGCAGCCTCAGGCTTTCCCACTGTGGCCAACCGGCTGAATTATTTCCTTATCTCAACCCAATGAGTTTTTAATCTGTCTTTATACAGAAGCCTGACTGCCTGCGCGGGGATTATTACCGAGTTCTCTGCACATCGATCCTGCCTCCCCTGTCTGTTCTGACCAAGTGAGGCTCTGAGATGGAGGCAGGAGAGGTCTCTGCTCTGGAAAGATTTAGGAGAGCACCAGTGCTTGCTGTGAGCTGGGCGGAGGAGGGGCTGCCGCATCCAGGCACAGATGCTCAGGGTTTCAGGAGCACTGTCCTGCAAGGGGGTGGGGTGCGGCCGCAGTGTGGGGGAAGAGGTATGAAGGGGTGAAGCTCTCCATTTGAGCTCAGGAGATGGGGCTGTTCCCGCAAGACCAGGTCACTGTCTGCTTGGGAAGACTGAAGCAACAAGAGGACAAACGGAAGGAGACAGGAGAGGCTGGGACGGCCTGGGACAGGGACAGGAGATCAGGAGAAGAGGGTTCTGGTCTCAACTCTGCTCTTTACAAGCTGTGTGCCCTTGGGCATTGACTTCTCCTCTTCTGTAAAATGGAGGTGGTTACTGAGGCTTTTTAATGAGGTGGTGGATGCACATGGTCTTCACACGGTTAAACACTCAATAATGTCAGCTCTTGTTATTAATACCGTTATCTGTAAAATGGGAGTAGGAGTCCTGGCTCAGCTTCCTGGACCAATCTCTTGAGAGACTCAAACGGACACAGGCGCCAGGCCCACGTGAGGACTACTGTTGATCCATGGCTAGCTCACCGATGCTAATAAAGGGGTGAGGAGGCATGAGGCAGACGCACAGCTTCAGTCACTCCCACATTGGGTCAGTGACAGACACAGCCTGACAGCCTTTTAGACGTGCAGCCTAGACACACCCTCCCCTGCCTTCACACCTGGCCTGAGAGCAGGGAATGTGGGACAGAAGCTCCCACATGTGACTTTCCTCTCTCCAGATACTGGAGAGAGGCCTTTCAAGCATGCAAATCTAAGCATCTCATTCACTGCCCTGGGACAAGCCCCAATTGCCCTATGTGGTCCAGGGCGAGTGTTCTCTTGTCACCCCGCCTCCCACCTCTCCTTGCTGCTGCACCCAGAGCTCCCTGGGGCGCAGGCCGTGTCCTCAGCCCCTTGGGCCTCTGTCTTTGCAGATGCAGTTCCTTCCTCCTGGGAGACTTTTTCCTTCAAACTCGAAAGCCTCGAGGACAGAGACTTGGTGTACTGGTTCATCAAAAGTAGCTGAGCCATAACTATTTGTTGAATTCAACTCATTCCATCCCCATCCAGGCCGACTCTTTCTGGCCTCAGCTCAAACCTCACTTGTCAGGAAAGGCCTTCTGCTGTGGGGGCTGGGTGGAGCCTCTCAGTTTCCCCTTCTAAAGCCCCCTGCACTTCCCCCTTGGGGAATGTCCATGCTTGGCATCCGTCTCCTTTGCTAGCCTAAACTCCACAAGGTCAGGATAGCTCTGTCTTGTTTACTGCTCTGTCTTCAGTTACCCAGCATATAGGAGGTGTTCAAGATGTATTTGGGATGAGTAAATAAATGAATGGATGTCACTGGGACCCATGCCTCCTGTTTTAGTCCCTCCCACTGGCCCTCCTTCCCTGTCTTCAGAGGAATGACTTCTGGATCTCAGGGCCAGGTCTTTGCTTTCCAACCTGTCTTTTATATTGTCCCTCCACAGCCATCCACTCCCAGACCATGGCCTGCTAGGGACACCCCTCTGGCTGGGCCCTTACAGGCTTGGTTGCTTCTCCCTAATGAAGAGCTGGGCCTGCTCTGAGCTCCTGGGAGCCGGCCTGGCCCTGGGCAGCCTGGACCCACTTCCTTCTCACCCTCCAAAGAACACAGCTCTGGGTCTGCAAACAGCGGGAGGCCGGGCACCTCTTTCCCTCGCCAGCCAGCCGGGCCTAGCAAATGCCGAGTCATTGCCAACTGCTGCCTATCTCCAGCTCCTCCAGCCTAAGGAGCCACCAGGAGCAAACCCAGAAAAGCCGCCCCGGGCAGCATCTGAAGCCCTTCACACCTGAAGCCCAGGAGATTCCGCTCCCTTCCTGCAGACTCCCGCCTCTGCAATGGTGGATGGAGGCCCGAGAACCAGGGATCAGGCCTGGGGTGGAAACACCAATGCTGGGCCATCTCAGTGCCACCCCCCACCCTGCCCTCCACCGCCAAGGGCCTTTGCACACATGCCAACAGCCTGGCCTCAGTTTCTCCCCAGGCCCTTCCTTTACCAAGGGGCTACAAAGGGAACCTTTACAGGCCAGCGCCAAAGCTTCGGTGCCTGTGAATGCTGCCTAATAATTAAGTCCCTGCAAACTGCCTGTAGATAAGTATAATCCCTTGCGTTTCAAAGCTTTTTCACATATATTATCTCATATCATCTCCCACAGTAATCCTATTGGGTAGTTACTAGAAGGGAAATTAATGTCCTTATTTTGTAGAGGAGAAAGCCAAGACTCAGAGAGGGAAGAATCTTGTCTGAGGTCACACAGCCTGTGGGCAGGCCAAAGCTGGGCCCTGAACACAGGTTCCTCTTAATCATCCCCTGGCCCAGGATCCTGGAGTAGCTTATACAGCCCACCCCCTCAGCTCTTCCGCCTAGTCCGTTTTTCAACAGTAGCAGCAACAACAGATAGCTGTTGAGCATATATATACCACTTGGATTGTGTTATCCTCATGATATTGGCAATATTATTAGCCCCCGTGTTACAGATGATGTGGCCAAAGCTCGGAGAAGCTATTCACAGCCAGGGCATGATGCTGGTCTGTTTGAACAATCTGACTTTAACCCCATCCTTAGGCTCTCTCTGGCTTAACTGAGGCTCCTTCTCAGACCCAAAACCTCCCGAATCTCCTCCCTGGAGTCTGGGATTCTTTGGGGTCTGTATTTTCTATGGTTCTATACACTCCTAGGTCACTCATTCATTCCCATATTCATTTGACAAACATTCACTGAGGCCCCCTGTGTGCCTGGCATTAGGAATACCACAGTTGTCAGTGGCTCAATCTCCTGCTCTGGAGGAGCCACCCTGGCTAGAGATATCTGGGAAGGCTTCCGGGAGGAAGGGGAACCCAAGATGAATCTTGAGAGATGAGTACGGGGCAGGCAGCAGAGAAAGAAGGAAGAATGTTCCAAGCAGAAAGAGCCAGGGGCAAGAGAGAGCAGCGCCTGTTCAGGGACCCCATAAGTGAGACAACTTGGCTGGAGGAGAGAGGAGAGGTGAGGTTGGTGCAGTGTTGGGGAGGGGCATGTGGCAGAGCAGTGATCTGATCAGGCCTGTGTTAAGGATGCTGTGGAGGCCATGTGGAGGATGGGGCTGGCACAGGGGATATGGTCCACTCTTGTGCAAGATCTTTCCCAGTCACTTTTTGTCCTAGACTCTTGGAGTCAGCCCTGCAGGCTGTGGGAATGTGGGAGAGCAGCCTTCTAGGGCACCCTTGGCTGAGCCTGGGGGGGACTGTGGAG
Source organism: Mirounga leonina (assembly GCF_011800145.1). Lineage (NCBI taxonomy): Eukaryota > Metazoa > Chordata > Mammalia > Carnivora > Phocidae > Mirounga > Mirounga leonina. The sequence goes on along the minus strand of NW_023270426.1, from coordinate 25,182,532 downwards.
GCCAGGGTAGGGAGACGGTTTGTGGATGGGTTAAGATGTAAGAACCAAAGCTTCCCCACAGTGGTCCTCAATGAGGTACCCATGTGAGAGCAAGCAGAAGGAAGGGCATTCTAGACAACGGGAACAGCATTTGTGAAGACCCAGAGGCAAAGTGCCCAAGACCAGCTGTGGAGCTAGAGTACTTCAATATGGCTGAAGCCAGGGTCCGGGCTGGGTGGAGCCACTTCTATGCAATAGGAGAGAACTCAGGCCTTAAGGGGTAAGAGTCCACAGGCTCTACAGATGGTACACCGAGCTTCAAATCCCAGCTCCTACTAGCTGTATGTGTCCTTGGGCAAATTACTTAATTTCTCTGGTTCTTAGTTTTCTCATCTATAAAATGGGATTGTGAGGATTATACAAAATAACACGCAAAGCACTGAGTATATAATAAACACTCAATAAATGCAACTTACATTATTATCATTAATATTATCATTAATAACAGTTCCGCAGTGGGAACTCTAAAGGGGAGTACCACTTCGTAAGGGAGGAATCTCATTTTAAAAAGTAAAAACGAGCTGCAACGTGTGCTTATCTATAATCTCCACATTCACAGATATGTGTGAAATTTCATCTGCAACTGTTTTCTCAGGGTGTCATCCCATCCCAAATCAAATGACGACATTGGATGCTGGATGCCCTCACAGGAGTGATAGGGCCATTACAGCAGCAGGCTCGAGGCTGGGGCGGGTGCAGAAGAGGGGAGGGGGGCCTCTCTCAGTCCCTGGAGGGGGTGACAAGTCCCACAGTTTTCAGCCAGGAGGGTGGGGGGCACTTTGGGGCTTGGGAGTGGCTCTACCCTCCCCAGTTGAAAGTTAGAATCAGCCAAGTTTTTCTGGAGTGAATGTGGTGAGCAAAGAGTGTGGGACAGAGCCTCTGCCTCCAGAAGTTTACAGTCTTCTAGGCTATAAATGAATCACTTAGAATCTGAATTGTTCAAACTTGAGGATTAAGATTTTCAGGTGTTTGGGATGCCGGGGTGGCTCAGTCGGTTAAGCAGTTGCCTTCGGCTCAGGTCATGATCCCAGGGTCCTGGGATCGAGTCCCGCCTCGGGCTCCCTGCTCCGCGGGGAGCCTGCTTCTCCCTCTGCCTCTCTCTCTCTCTCTGTCTCTCATGAATAAATAAATAAAATCTTAAAAAAAAAAAAAGATTTTCAGGTGTTCACCATGAGACGCATAGTTCCAGTATAATTGAACAGGCAAGCCAGGACCAAGAAGGCTGTGCTCCTGAGTCCTACCCGGTTGGAATCCCACCTCCATCTATGTAATTGGGAGCCTTAGACAAGCTACTTCTCTGAGTTTTGGTTTTCTTGCTGTATTGGACTGGTTATTAGAACTACCTCTAGGGTTGTGTAAGAGTCAATGAAATAATGTATGTAGAGCACTTGACACAGGGCCTGGTAGGTGATCAGGGCTCAAAAACTAGTAGTGGTCATTGCTGAGACGATGTCCTTCCCCTTCTAGGAAGTCTGATAGCCATTCTCACAACTCCATAGAGGGAGGTGAGAGTCAAGGGCCTCTTGCCTGGGGATAACAAATGTCTCAACCAGACTATTATCCCTTTAGGCAATGGCAGGTGGGGGTCCAGGCCCAGAAAGAGCACTGTGCCCACAGGGGGCACAGGGCAGGGTGAGATGTGCAGCAGGAGTGCTGGTATATGGTCTTGGTGGACACAGGGAATGAGGCTAGTCATTTTCCAGGCCTTCTGAAACTCAGAAACATGAAGTTTTAAAAAACAGCACATACACAAAGAAATGGTTTTTTTGCAGCTGTTTTGGCAGTTGGGGAATAATTTACCAACTTCAAGTTCAACTTAATGACTGCGGGGGTAGGCAGCTTCCATGGGAGTTCTGCTTCCTAGTAATCTGCGGAGGGCAGGGCGGGTGGTCGGTGGGGAGCATTAACAGTAACACGTTGTGTATTTGTCATCAGGATAGAGCCTCCGGGGAAAAGGAGTAGCGCCCACGGCCGCTCAATGGTGTATTTGTCATGTGGCCACTGACACAATCAATTGACCCCCTTACACACCGGTGTTTATTAGCCATCGTATAAATATTTCACCCCTCCCCGGCTGACACATAATCTCTTCTTTGCTGCCTCTGACAAATGCACATTTCTCTGTAGACTCTTAAATGAGTATGTGTCACAGTTATGTCACTGATTAAGTTTTTTACCACCACGAACAACGATGCATAGAAATGTAACTTATATTCATTTCCCGGCTTGAGCCCAGCTGTCTAAAAAATTCCACCAGCAGCTACAACGGACGGACAGCTATCCCAGCACTTGGGCGAGCCGACACGTGGTTGGGTGAGCGCCAGCTTGTTAATTACGGGCTTTCTCTTCCGGCCTGGCTGCCGAGTAACCAGCCACAAGGACCTTAATCACTGCTGGGGCCGGGAAGGGCCTGCTTCAGAGGGCTCCAGGGGCCGGCTCCCCAACCCAGCCTAACCACACACATTTTTTTGCCCCCAAACGTTGGCCACCTTTTCCTCTGGGCCTTGATTTGGGGATACCCCTGAAGGCACCCCGGTAACAATCATCACCACCTTAAACTCTTTTTTTTTTTTTTAAGATTTTATTTATTTATTTGACAGAGAGAGACACAGCGAGAGAAGGATCACAAGCAGGGGGAGTGGGAGAGGGAGAAGCAGGCCTCCTGCCGACCCAGGCGCCCCAACCACCTTTAACTCTTTACCCACTGATCTACAAGACCGGGAGCCGAGGGGAGGGTCTTCTTTGCTAAGAACAAGTGGATGTTCCAGAAATATTTGCTGACATGAAATCAGCTAAGATGTAGTTATTGATCAACGTCAATACCAGCCAAGTGACATGTATTGTTTGCTTCATCTTTTCAATGAATATTCTTGGGGCTCCTACTGTGCAGGCCTGAGGAAAAGGTGACCATTGCTTCAAGAAGTGAGTGTATGGTTAGACTGGGGTGGGAAGCTGGCCCCCGGAGCCTTCCGAAGCTGGCCCTTCCTGGGCCCGATAGTGATTCAGGTCCCTGTGGCTCGTTCCTTGGCAGTTAGGCCAAAAGGAAGTTTAGGTTCTGGTGGTGGAGAACTGGAGGTTCTTGGGGTACCCACTATTTGTACCCTGGTTTGCAGCTGAGGAAACTAAAGGACCATTCTTGCCATGGGAGTCATCTTACCCCAGAACCTGCACACCAAACTATTTTCTGTCAACCGCCCTGACCCCATTGTTTTTTCCCCTGGGCTGCCTCAGTTTCTCCTCCCCTACAGCTCCCCTCCCCTCCCTTCCTTTCTTCTCCTTCACACTTGCCTCTTGCTGGCAGATTCTCGAGTCACCTTGGGCTTCAGAGCCGACTCAGCATCCCTGCTCCCACTCTGACCCCGTCCATCTGCTGCTTCCCCCTCCCCACCCACCTACCCAATGGCATAGAACTGAGCCTTCAGCAGGTGTCTAGGCTGCCCCCAGCCTGCCCCCTACCTCCATGCACCTGTGTCCCGTGCACCTGTGTCCCTTCCCTGATGTCATATAACCACTGGCTGGGAGCCAAGTGCATGACACCTGGGGACACTTCCGGTATATTAACTAGCTTACACCAGCTCTGCTGTTGCCCACAAGGCTCTCAAGAGACTGACCCAAGAAATAGAGAACCTTCCCCCTGCACATTCAGGGAACTGATACTCCCTAATGCCATGTCCGGGAGTCCACATGAACAGGTTAAAACCACTGATAGATGTGGTGAGGCAGAGAGCATGGAATGGGCGTCGGTCTGCGTCCCAGTTCCTCTGTTTACCCACTGTGCGTCCTCAGGCAAGTCACTCGTTTTCTTCTTGTTTCGTGCACTGGGGACGCTCGTAGCAATTTCACAGGACAGCTGGGAAGGTGAAAAGAGCTCCCATGGCACAGCGCCCAGCACGGTAGCTGGCCCATCCTAGGTGCACGGTCAATGGCACAGTCAATGACAGTTTCCTTTCAAAGAAAGAACTTTCAAGACTCTGTCCCATCTTGACCAATATTTCCCAGAGAGAGAAGAGGAGCTGGCCGAACCGGTCTCCCGAGACACATGCGTGACATCCCCACCCACGCCCAACCTAGGAGGTGGCCCTCTGAGAGCCCATGTGGCAGGTGGTACTGGCCCTCAACTTCCCTCCAGGCCTGAGCAGTGCGGGAGGAGGGGCAGCTCCAGGCAAGGAGACAAAACTGCTACGGGGTGGGGCTGCCCAGACGATGTGCCCTCACCATCAATAAGCATCAGCCAAAGTGATGACCACCTATGAACATAAAGGACGTGTTGATGTGCATTATCTCACTGAAAAGACACAAACCCCCTCTGAGTTCGGTACGACTGACCTCATTCTACTGGTGAAGAAATTGAGATCCAGAGGTTAAGGAGACTACCAAAGGTCACACAAAACCAGGGCTTAATTGAACTGGGGTCTACCTGCTTCCGGATTAAGGGCTCTTAACTACCACCATATGCCGCCTCCCCCAGACCTCCTTCCCCACTACAGTCACCTAGCTCCCAGGGCACGCTCCAGGGAGCGGGCGGCACCTGCTCCATGATGTCATCGAGGGCTTGCACTATGATGTCAAGGAGCCAGCGTGCCTGCCCTGCCCTTCCCGTGGAGACTTGGTGGCATTTAGGGCAAGGTCAGAGGAAGGAAAAGCCGAAATGACACAGAGCTGGGTTGGGACCAGCTGGGGAGGGGGCTGAAGCAAGAAAGGGCCCACACAACGAGCTTTAGTTGCAGGCTTGGCTGTGCCATCCCCCATAGATTTCCTTGTTCGAAATGGAGCATGGAGCCCCGGAAATCAGGACAAAAGCACCACCCACAGCTCTGGTCTCGATGAGTCAGATTCCACCTCCCACAGCCTCCTCCTGTGTGTTTCTGAATGTGTGTGTACCCGAACATGTGCCCCGCCAGTGCGTGAGGCTGTCAGCTGTGCACACGTGAATGCACATGCATGCACACGCCTGAGCCGTGTCCATCTGCATACCTGTCTCCAAGGCTGAGCCCTGAGAATGTGATGACCAGTGGGGTCGATGATAATCACTATGTTAAGACCTAATGCGCTTCCTATGTTCAAAGTTTTTTTTTTTTAAGATTTTTATTTATTTATTTGACAGAGAGAGACACAGTGAGAGAGGGAACACAAGCAGGGGGAGTGGGAGAGGGAGAAGGAGGCTCCCCGCGGAGCAGGGAGCCCGTTGTGGGACTCGATCCCGGGACCCTGGGATCATGACCTGAGCCGAAGGCAGACGCTTAATGACTGAGCCACCCAGGCGCCCCACGTTTCCTATGTTCAAAGGCACCGTGCTAAGCACTTTACAGGTAGTGTTGTGTGGAATCTTTACAACAGCCTTATGATGTGAATACTATCATTATTCCCATTCTACTGGTGATGAAACTGAGGCTCAGAGAAGTTAAGCTGTTTTTCCAAGGCCACACAGCCAGGAAATGGTGTAATTTTCAGATGCCAAAGTCTGTGCACATTAAGATGTAGCTCCCTCCTTGCCCCCTCTAGACAGTTTGGAGACAAGCGCCCAAGGGTCCTTTGTAACCAGAAACCCCCAGGGTCCCTGAAGGAAAAGGGGCCAGAAGCCAGCTTGGAAGAGAAAGGGGGGTAAATAGCAGATAGATGCCTGAGCAGGAGGGGGCAGGGCAGCTGTCTCTCAGAACAGGTGTCAGAGAAGCTGTGACAGCCACTTAGAACCACAGTGGCAAGCCTCCTTTACATGGCGATTTGCATATATTTGCATGTATTTGCATCACCAAATCTGTGGAAACGGCCTTAATGGTCCCTGCCTCAGAAGACTGGCAGAAGCTGAGAGGGTGGGAGTGACAGGGAGGGCCTGGGGAATTCAGGACGGGAACGGAGGGAAGAGGCAGAGCTGTGGAGGCACTGGGAGGTGCTGGGCACTGCTCAATTTGTAAGAGAAAGCAGGAAGGTTCTCTCCCAGGTGCCCTGGGAAGCCTCCTCACCCTGAGTCCATCCCTTGAGGGCAGCAGGGAAAGGGGTGGGAGATTCAGAGAGCGGGGAGAGCAGAGGAGGGTTCGGACCTGGGTCGCTGGGCAGTGCTGGTGAGGAAGGCCGAGGAGCAGACCTGGGTGGGGACCGCGCCCCCGCGCCGGGTCCTGGGAAGGCCGGCCAGAGGCGAGGGAGGGCCTTGTCCGGCGTCTCTCCGCCGGGGCGCCGCCCACTCGGCGGGCCGAGCTCAGTGGCTCGGTGTTGGGGCGCCATCTAGTGGACATGCTCGGGAAAGCACCCCCCTTCCTGTCCGCCCTGGCGCAGCCCCTTCCTTTTGGATGCCTGCACAAAACGTGTTTCCGCTTTGCCAGTAATGAGAAAGGGCATGGTGCTGAAGTAGGAAGCTCCATTTCAGAAAGGCTCCGTCTCCGCTGTTTTTCTGCTAGGCCCCATTTACTTGTGTTTCATAGTTTGCCCCTGAATAAGCCGAAGAAGCTATGCTCCCACATCAAGGGGGAAGCAAGAATGTTAATCATTCTCCGAGTTTGTCCTAGGCCCCAAACACCTGGGTGACACCTAGGAAGAGCCAGAGCCCAAACATGTTCCAGGACATTACCTTCAAACGAACCTCAGCTGATGCTGGCTACTTTCGGTAATTTATGAAATAATGCCTAGTGTTCACCTGACACTCGCCTTTGATTGGACCCTACCATGGACTCCTGAAGAAACAGGTACCCCAGACCTTTTTCGGTATCAACAAACCCCTACCCCAAGCAACGACAAGACTCATTCCTCTCTCCAGACACTCCGTCTGCTATCCTCTGTCACTCACACTATTCAGTAATCTCTGTTTTCACTTTCTCTGGCTCACGTTTGATTTCTATCCTGTGTGAAGCCAAGGACCCTCTTGGCTGATCCTGTGGGACCCTCCTCTGAGTCCTCAGACCTAGCCTGCCCGCATCAGTGCAACCTGGCCCTGCAGCCCACATCTGAGTGGGATTTCGATTCTGTGGAGGATCACCCTCGGGGAGCCTCCCACGGGGCTCAGGCCAGGTTAAGACAGGTGAATACAGCTGAGAGGTGAAGAGCTCATGGCTGTGCTGGTTGCTAACAGTGTGACTTTGGCAAATGAACCTCCGAATCAGTTATCTCATCTGTAAAAGGGGGGCAATAGTATTTACTTGTGAGAATGAAAAAGAAACACGTTAAGAGTTTATCGGTCGGGTCAGGACTAGAGAAAATCAAGTGCCTGGAGCCCAAAATTTAAGGGACTTGGGACTTGTATGACACTGAGAGCTTCTTAAAATTTGCACCCTAAGCTCCTCATTCTTTTCACCCTAGTGACGGCCCTGCTTATCAGCACATTGCCTGGCACACGAGGAGCGCCCATCAACAGGAGTTATTGTTGACGTTCTCATATGGTCACTGCGTGAGGCTGTTAAGGCCTTGGGGAGGCAGCACCCTGCCCCAAGACCCAGGAGGAAGTAGCACCTCAGCTCCCGGTGCTACTTCCTGGCCTGGTCTGGTCTGGCAGGGATGTGAAGCAAGATTGGAGGCCAGAGGGGTGAGGGACCACTTCCCAGTGAGTCAGGAATAGAGAGGAAGTCATGCACAGATAGGAATAGAGGGGGATATTGGATCATAAAGCTCGTGTGCCTTCTCAGATGACAAGGAAGGGACCTACAGACGGTCAGTGTGGTATGTTGGTGAGAGTCTGATGTGGACTGGTGCCACATTGTGGCCCCCTGAGGGGGTGACCCTAAAGGACAGTGGCGAAGGGAAGTTCCACCCAATGTGCAAAACTTTGAGCAGTACATTCGGTTATCAGCTTCATCTAGAAGTGGAGGTGGGCTGAGACGTGGATATTCTCTAATTCTAGAGAAGTAGTGAATGGCGTGGCTCATTGGCCAGGAGCCTGGAAGGAACAAAACCAAAATCACTGACAAAGAGGGCTAGGGAAAGGTAGACGGACAGACCTCTGGAAGTGGGCACCAAGTGTGCAAGCTTCGGGGTCGCCAATGCCCTACAGAACATCTGCTGCCGCGAGGCTCTCAATAAGGCAGACAGAGTGATTCATGAGGTGAGTGCATCTCTTCCTGTCTACCCCAAATGCCTGCACATTAGCTTTTGAACACAGTGGTCATGGGGCCAGGAATGGGGGCGATACATGGGCCCAACAGCATGGACGCCCCTCACCACGGCTGAGCTAGTTCTACCTCTCTGGGGGCTCAATCTGCCTACAGCGAGACCCACGCCGAGCAGCGGGTGTGGTTCTCTCCCTCCGAAGACCAGCCGAGCCTCTGGTGGCAGGTGGATTGTCCTGAATCCCTTCCTTCCACCCTGGAGGGGACAGTGATTTGTCCTTCCTAGAACCAGTGTGTGCCTGGGGTTCGAGCTTGTCTTCCTTGTCCACAGTGCTTCCACGGAGAAGGTACAAAAATGAGGTCACCTCAGACTTACGCATTTTTAGCTCTTACATTTAGATTTTGATCCATTGTGAGTTAATTTTTGCATATGACATGAGGTAATAATGAGATGGTGATCAATGCAACAGATCCGTCAGTTTTACTTAGTCGCACCTCATCACCCAGAAGCAGGGTCCTGGCAGAACAGTGCAGCAGCCTGTTGAATGCTCAGAAGTTGCTGGCAGCAACGTGACACACGTGGGTTTGGGCCCTGAACTCCTGGACATGGTATCTGTTTTGAATAGCACCGTGTTCCCTATACCTAGAAATTACAGGTCCCAGAATCAATGTGGAAGTGGCCCATCTCACTCTTGGATCTGCATAATTTTTGCTTCCTGTTCCCCAAACAGTAGGCTCTGCCAGTTAGAGGTCCTAGTTCCCACCAAGGTAGAACTGTACCAGGGAACACAGTAATGTTGGCACTGAACAGGAAGCTGTGACTTCCACCTGGTCCCCTCATGCCAGGGGACCAATAGCAAAAAAGGACATTCATTACGGTACCAGTCAAGGTCATTGATTCTGATTATCATGAGGAACAAGAGCTGTAGATGGAATGCATGTAGAAGCAAAAAGGGCAGGGAAGGCTATGTCTGAACACAGCCAGGAGATTCACTGGGCATCTCTTAGAACCTCCCACCCAGTTGTAATTGGCAATGGACAACCTCACCAATGACAGTCCCCAAAAGGAAGGTAACCAAGGGATCAGAGCTCTCAGGGATGAAAGCCTGTATCATCTCACCTGACAAGTAGTTGAGATCTACAGAGGGTTAACTGAGGGGAGGAGGCGGGAGACAATATCAATTATGGAGTCAGGACCATAATTGGATGCTGAGGGGCGTCCAGCAGACAGGACTACAAGGTAACACTCTTGTCTTTATCTTCCTTGATTCACATCTAGCATTATCTTGAAGGGGCCTTGTTTACAGTGGATTATACCTCCCTTTCTGGGTAAAAAATGATGACAACTTTGTTCTCATGGACAAAAACAGAGGCCCTGTGTTGTAGTAGGGAAGTCAGATATAATGCAGGGGTGTGAGTGGATCTCAGTGGCACAAGGGTTGGACCATATTGAGACACAGACTTTTCTTCTCGAATGCCTTGACTACCTCCCTGCTCTCTGATGTTGCCCCTCACCTTCAGGCATAAATGAAAGGCCACACTGTGTAGTGTAGGATCTGGTTTCTGAGTGCCAACAAGGTTGGTTGACAGAATCCAGAAGCTTGGGGTGAATCCTGACCCATGGGGCTAGGTTGTGGTTGGAAGCTGTGGGCTACTCCAAGGTAGACTTCCTCTTTATGGCCTTCTAGAGGAGTCCGACCACATGTTGAGTGCATACACTCTGGCTAAGCCACCTGCAGTGTCTCTCTTTGCCCATATGAAGCAAGTCAACACAGTAAGGCATTGAACCACCTTGTCTTGTGTCTTCCCTGCCCAATTTTCCCTCTTCCTTGCCCTTAGACCCCTGGGCTTTCACCTGAATCCTGGCCACACGCTCTGCTCCTAGAGGACCTGAGACAAGGGATTTCTGAGAGCTTTCTCTTCCTGTGTGGCCCACACCAGGGTCAGCCCCAGAGCCTGAGTCTGACCACTCCAGGACTACTGCTGAAACTAAAGGAATAGAGACCCTATGGAGGCAGGAACTGACCATTTTTTTTGCAGATGGGGGGCAGAGGGGTGGACACCTGAGAGATAAAGGAGGGGAGGGCGGGCAAGAACAGCAAGGAGGGAGAGGAGAGCAGAGGATAGAAAGTTAAGTCCCCATGAAAGTTGTCCCCTGTAAATGGGGCTATGTAGGAAGCTTTCTGGGAAGGAGTGGCTGGATCCAGCAGGACAAGGGAGGACAATATTCCCTCCCCACAACGAGAGGACACACCCATTCATGCAGGGCGGGCAGTGAGTTTCTCTGAGCCCCCCAGAGCTCCATATTCCTGGGTGGGCACAGCGTCTGACTCTCAGATGATCTGAAAAACCAGTAAAAACCCCAGGACTGAGTGGGTGGTGCTGGGGGCAGGAGGAGACAAGCAGCAAGGAGAAGGTGCTGAGCAGCACCCAGTGATAACTCCCTTTTCCAGTGCAAGGAGGCCACGAGGTGGGGCGCCTGGGTGGCTCAGCCATTAAGCGTCTGCCTCCGGCTCAGGTCATGATCCTAGGGTCCTGGGATTGAGCCCCGCATTGGGCTCCCTGCTCCGAGGGAAGCCTGCTTCTCCCTCTCCCACTCCCCCTGCTTGTGTTCTCTCTCTCTCTCTCTCTGTCTCTCTCTCTGTCAAATAAATAAATAAATAAAAAGGAGGCCATGAGGGGCTGGACTGGAGCCAAGGGACCCACCCTCTGGGCCTAGGTCTCCCACCCTCTGGCTCCAGATCCCTCAATTCATAAACACTGCGGGGCCCATGGCACAACCCCATCTCCAGAGCACAGCCTCACATTCCAATGGAGTTGTAAGCCGCAAGAGGAACCGGCCCAGCAGCATTTGGGCGGTTCGCTGGGAAGCAGGGCAGGAGGAAGTTCAGGTCAAGACCGAGAAAAAGAGACTGACCGTCTCTCCTGTCACTGGTGCACCCTGCCCTTCACTACCTTGCCTTACTTTAGATGTGTGGGGAGTGCACCAGGCTGGGGGCAGAAATCTAGGCTTAAAACTATGGTCTGTTAGTTCCTGGGGACATCCCAGTCATTCCATCTCAAGGCAAGGACCCACTTTTCCTGCAATTTCGAGGCAGAAAGGACAGAGTAGATGAGGGATCTGAGCTCCAGGCAGTCATCTATGCTTGCCTGGGATACAGAAATGGGACCAGAGGGGCCCATCTATGATAGAGTGCACAGATATTTTTCTAAGGAGGAGTCCATAACTGTCATCAGATTTTCATAAAAGTTTATGATCTGCCTGTGCTGTCCAGGATGGTAGCCACTAGCTACATGTGGCTATTTAAGAGTAAATTAAAAATAAAATAAAGTAAAAATAAAATAATCCAGCTCTTGTGGCTCACCAGCCACATGTCAATGTCTTCATGACCATATGTAGCTAGCGGTTACCGTGTCGGACAGAACGGACGCAGAGCATGTTCATCAGTAAGAAAGTTCTATTGGACAGTGCTACCCACTACAAATTTTTTTTTCACTTTACTGAGGTATAATTGATAAACAAATTGTATGACTTTAAAGTATACAACCTGATGATTTTTTTTTAAAGATTTTATTTATTTATTTGAGAGAGAGAATGAGATAGAGAGAGAGAGCATGAGACAGGGGAGGGCCAGAGGGAGAAGCAGACTCCCTGCCAAGCAGGGAGCCCGATGCGGGACTCGATCCAGGGACTCCAGGATCATGACCTGAGCCGAAGGCAGTCGCTTAACCAACTGAGCCACCCAGGCGCCCCTACAACCTGATGATTTGACTTACATATATATTATGAAATGATTACCACAATGATTACCACAAAATCACGTAGTTACCGTTTTGTGTGTGTGTGTGTAGTCAGAACATTTAAGATCCACTGTCTTAGCAAATTCCAAGTATACAATACGGTATTGTCCACTATAGTCACCATGCTGAACTTTAGATCCCAGTCCATTAACCTTGCACAGGGAAACTGAGACCTAAAGAGGGGGTAAGCTGCCCAAGACCCCAAGGGGAGTCAGCGGTCACAGCAAGACGAGATGCCCTTCATAAAATGTAAAATTGCATAAAAATATCTTCCTACACATACAGCTCACTGTTCCACAACAGCCTGGGATGGAAGGAGACAGGGCTCTAGCTGGGCCTCTGGATGGGGGGAAGGGCGGGTACTGTGTTTGTCCCTCACCCCCCCACCCCCGGGGGCTGCCCCAGCCCTTTAGGATAAAGGAGGCTTAGAGGTCTGGAACTCCCTCCCCTCCCCCATGATGACCTCATCCTCACAAAAATATGAGAAGGGCAATGGGGAGGGGCTTCATGGAGGGAAGCTGGAGAAGCGGAGTGTGGGTGGGGGAGATGGTGCAGTCCTCAGGCCAGAGAAATTAGAGGTGGGGACCGCTGTGTTGATCCTAACCATTCTCCATGCAGCCATCTTCCTAAAATGCAAGTCTGCACCTATCACCCCATGCTTACACTCTTCTTGGAATGGAGACCAAATCCCAACCAAGGACTACAAGGGTCTACGTGGCGTGGCCCCTGAGGTCCCTTAATCTCAGCTGGCCCCAAACTCCCATCTCTTTGCTCCGTCTATATTACTAGGTTTGCTCCCACCTCAGGACCTTTGCACTCGTGGTTCCTTGGCCTAGGACACTCTCTCCTCCCACCCCCATTTAACTCCTACCCATCTTTCTGATCTCAGTTTAATTAAACCCAGCTTCTAGGAGAGGCCTTCCCAGACCCCCAGGCCAGGTCAGCTTCCTCTGATGTGTACTGTTATACTGCTTGTTATACTCATCTTGGTTTGTAAAGACTCTACACATTTATTTAGGGGTTCTTTGTTAAATGTCTCACTCCCTTAGTAGACCAAGCTCTCCACAGTCTATTTCTGCTTATTGTTATATCTCTAAACCCTTGAGCAGTGGTTGGTCCAGAAGAGATGCTTAGTAAAAATATGAGAAATAAATGAAATGATTGAATAGAAGTGTTCGTTCCTGCCAGAAACATGCTCCTCAGAGTCCATGCGCCCTCCAACTGGCTCATCTCATTAGGACCCAGCGTGGGCGATGCATGTGACCTCTACCACCCAAAAAGAAAGCAGGGGAAGGAATGAGCCCTGGAGGCCTCTGGGGACAATGAAGGTGAGCAGGAGTGCCGGGGTGCCCGGATCCTGGAATGAGGAGTAATAAAAGTGGTGGAGTCAACAAGATGACAACTGGGGACCTTGGGAGATGGGAGAAGCACAAGGAGAGCAATGTGGTCTAATGCGGCAAGAGGACACCATGGGTGGTTGATTAAAACAAGATCCTGGCATGTACCAGAATGAGGGAGTAATAGGTAAGCTGGTTGTAATCCAGAGTCACTGTGGAAGTGACTAGCAAAAATAGAAATAAGGAGGGGGAAATCGGAGGGGGAGACGAACCATGAGAGATGATGGACTCTGAAGAACAAACTGAGGCTTCTAGAGTTGGAGGGGGGAGGATGGGTTAGCCTGGTGGTGGGTATTGAGGAGGGCACATTCTGCATGGAGCACTGGGTGTTATGCACAAACAATGAATCATGGAACACTACGCCAAAGACTAATGATGTAATGTATGGGGATTAACATAACAATAAACATTTTTTAAAAAATAGAAATAAGGACTGGGAAACATTTATTGAGCACTTACAGTGAGTGCACCATACCCGTATATTCCACTGATTAATCTTTCCAACAAACGAGTGATGTAGGTGTTATTTTATCATCTCCGTTTTGCAGAAAAGGAAACCAAGGTGCAGAGAGATTAAGTAACTTGCTCAGGTCACATAGCAGTAGAGGTGGGTCAGGATTGGACTCTGGAGACTGCCCTTACTTACTGCATCGCACCATCCCCTTCTGGTGAACAAAATGGCCTCTTAAGTGATCGTGGCTGTGGTGGTCTATGATTTGGGTGGGGAGGTGGAAAAGCAAAGAGAGGCATGGAAAGGGGTATTAGAACATTCCCTTCCACAATCCCCACTGCTTGGTTCTGCCCTTCTTCTGCTCACTGGTACCCCTTTTGTTCTGTGTGTCAGTCACATGTATTCTTACTCCTTCCCTGCAAAATGCCAGAGAGGCTGAATCAAACTGCACAATAAGGAGTATGAGTGAGAGAAAGACTGTGCTGGCCAAGGGGAGGACTTTGGGGAGATGGGGTATAGCTGAGGGAGAAGTCCCAGACCACTGAGGTTTGTGACCAACACAGAAGGGTTGCTGTAGGTTATAAGATCTCCTGAGAGATGAAGCATTGGAGAACCTGTTCATTCTTTTTGGTTTCTGGACTGTCCCTTATTTTTAAACTGTGGCTCCATGCATACATGGGGTCACATGAGCCCTGCAATTGTCATTTGGATTAGACCAGAGCAGGCAGATCAGATGGTGATGGTCAATAATGGGGTCTCTCTTGCCAGGGTGAACTGGTGGGAGTCCAGGGTCAAGGTTTGGAGAGGGTCCTTTCCTCTCATCCTGAGCCCACCAGGCCCTGAAAGAGTCACAGACGATACCCCAAAAGGTCATGGCAGCTCAGCCCAGATTCCCAGCCATGGCAGTCCTTGGAGTAAAGTGAGTTGCCTGGCTCAGCTTGGCGTTGCTGATCTTGCTGTAGGTAAACCCCTTGGACAATGAGGATGAAGGAGGTTTGGCTAAAGAGCAGGGATCCACGACAGCCTCCCGGAGAAGCAGCCCCTCTAAGGGACACTAGCCACCCACATGATCTCAGTCTCACTCCTATGAACTGGTTCACCTCCCACACTGCTGTTCCCCCTACTCTCTTTTCCTAGGGTGCCTTCAGCTCTTTTAGGGCATTCCGTGACCACTCTCTGTCCCCATTTTCTCAGACCAACAGCCCTCCCCTCATCTAAATCTTCTTGGGAGGCATATACTGCCCCAAGGGAACAGTTGACCCCACTCTTAAGTACTCAGAGGAAAGATCAATCCCAGAACTCTCTGCTCCCCTTCCTTGAGCCCACTGAGCTCCCTTCTGCCCACCCACTGGGGGCCAAGGCAGATATCTGCTGCAGGCTTAACCTGTGAGTCCCTGTGCCCGCACACCAGACCTGTTCAGTACTCCTCCCCTTCTCTGCCCAGGCATGGAGGAGAGCAGAAGACAGCCTTGACACCAGGATTCCTGGGAGTTTGGAGAAAGATCCACTGTATCCAAGCTCAGGGTCACAGAGGCTTTAGCCCTTATCTTCCAGAGCCTGAAATGTTTCCATTCACTGCCTTCATTCTCACTCATCTCTGTCTTGACCTGTTTCTGCCCTTAAGAAAGTTGAGAATGGAAGAGGGAGTGGGGAAGGAAGACCCTTGCCTCCCGAGCCAGAGCTGCAGGCCCAGGGATACGCTCTCTCCTAGCTGTCAAGGACCCTACAACTGGCATTGTCTTTGTCCCACTGGGCTCAGGCTACAGGAATCCTTTGAATCTGCCCTGTCCCTTCAGTGGCGGATTAAGGGGACAGAGAGGCACAGACAGACAGAGGTACAGAGAGAGAAGAGGCAGAGAGATGGACACACAGAGAAAAACACAAGAAGTTTCAGAGCAAAGAAAGAAAGGTATCCAAAGGAAGGCAGAAAGACAAAGAAGAAAAGAGACAGAAATAAGAGAAACAGAGAAATAGATATGAGAGGTGCATGTTAGAGAGAGACAGAGAGAAAGTGAGAGAGCCAGGGAGAAAGAGGGAAGGGAGGTACAACCCAGGGACCAGAGTCTTCACCCACCACTACCAGAGGGTTGAGCCAGACAGGGAGCATGAGGTCTCAGAGGAGGTCTGGGTCTCCCTTTCTGCAGCTCTGTCCTGACCATCTTAACTCAGGTGTCCTCAGTGTAGAGTCGCTAAACCTGGCTGGGAAAAAATATTATACTATTTTCACGAATCTCTAGCTGAAATTTAGCATTTCCTTCAATTATGACAGTAGCCACAAACCAGTCATATGAGCCATAAGTATGGCTTTGTCACCGATAAAAATCACTTGTATTTTTGTATCCTCTTACAGTATTGCAGATATTTTGAAATATCATCTATGCTCCTCACTGCTTCAGAATTATGTGAGGTATCAACCTACTGCTAGATCTTATTTAAAGCATCGATAAAGAAGCACATATCTTACTATATCACATTAAAATAGTTTTACAACTGTATTACAATATAATCGGTTTCCTTTGTAAGCCTACCGATTTCATTTTATGCGTTTTAAAACGTTATTCTGAGACTGGGTACCTAGGTTTTACCAGATTGCCAAAGCGGAACTTGACACAAAAAAGGTTCAGAACTCCTGCATCTGGACCCTGACCAGGAGCCCCCAGTACCTGTCCCTCCAAACTCCCTGTGCCCCATAGTAATTTACCTGATTCCCTTCTCTTGTTGAGTTACTGGGAAATGTGGGAGAGGCAGGGAGCCAGGGGCTGGGAGAGGGATGAAGGAGAGAGCAAAGGAAGGAAGGTTGGGAGGAAGCATCCTAGACCACTGTGCAGGAGAAGGAAAGTGCATCAAGGGCACAGGGGGGACTCTTGAGTCAAGGTCAGCTGTCAGAGGAGTCCCCTTATTTCTCAGGATTGGGCCTACCTTAGGGTCTCTGCTGAGCTTGGTCATTGGCTGGGAGCAGCCCTGTGGGAAGCTGGTCTTAAACTAGGACCTCATGGACTTCAGAGAGAAGTAGCTGAGGCCTTTGGCCAATTTTCAGTCTTTAGAGTAGGAGGTCCGTGGAGAGCATTCTCCTGGCCGCACAGTTGCCCATCCAGAAAAATGTCTCCTTATCTGTAAAATGGAGGTGATAAAATTCCCTATCTTAAGAGTTGTGAGGATTAATGGAAACTTGCAGCGCAATATTTGCACAGGGCCCGGGACAGAGTCAGCTCTCTGTAAGTGGTAGCCATTACTATGGCCATTTTAATGATTAATTATCATAATCGCTCTCTTTCTCAGAGAGAAGAGCTCCAGGAGGCTGAAGATGGCAAATCCTGTCCAAGCTGGAGAAGCTAGCTAGCTGGGAGAGGTGGGGACCCCTTTTCCACATTCCCCTCACCTTCTGCTGGGGGGGGGGGGTCTTCCCCTAGCTGCTGACAGCTCCCGTGTCTGCTGACTCACAGCCAACTTCCTCTCGTACAAACAGGAAAACACAGCCAGACAGTGGTGTTCCCCCCCCTCCCCCCTCCTCCCTCCTCCTCCGCCCTCCCACCACACAGAGCTAAGCCAGTCCAGCTCTGAGGGGGGAAGTGCCTCAGGCTCTGGGGGACAGGCTCCAAGGTTGGGGGTCCCAAGCAAGAGTGGGGAAGAGGAGAGGAGCCATTTCTCCTCAGGCAACCCCCCCGCCCCGGCAAAAAAAAAAAATTGCAGTAAGAGAATGAGGAGAAGGGGTTTCTCCCAAGGAAGAAAAGACTGCTTGCTGGGTCACCGTGCTTGCAGGCCACCAGGCTTGTCCTCAAAAAGACAGCCCCAAGCCCTGGTTTAGGAGTAGGAATGTTGCCTAGCTGACCTTCACCTCCGAGAAGAAACCTAGGCGTGGCCCTCGGGGAGGGAGAAGCAGATGGGGACTCCTCTGCTGGGCATCTGCCCCTCTTCCCCCACCTCCAATCGCTGGGCTGCTGCTGAAGGGCTCCCCAGCTTGGAAGGCTACGGCTATCCGTGACTTCTAGATGCTAGCTTCCGTCTTCCCATTAACAGGGTGCCAGGGCCCAGCCACCGTGCTGGGCGTCGGAGAGGGCCTGCCACCCTGGGGGCTTAAGGCCAACCCCTTGCCCTCCTCTTTTGTCACGACGGGGAGGGAACAGCAGATGGGATGCAAAGCCGTCCTCCACACAGCGCTCTCCTTTTTGCTCTGGCTCTACCCCTGTCCCACCTCCATTCTGGTCTCTGCCCCTTTGTCCCTCTCTCTGAGGCTGTCTTGGCCTCCAGCCCTGTTCCGGTCCCTTTCTCGGCCCCTAAGAGGGCAGAGCTGGCCAGGCCCCGAGATAAGCGCAGCGGTTGGGTAAGGAGCCCGAACCTTTTGAAGGCCGGCGCTTGCACAAGGAGTGGCCGGGGGGCCCGCGGAGGGAACCGGCCGGCGGGGCGGGGCCCGGCCCGTCGGGGGAGGGCTGAGGGGAGGCGGGGCCGGCGCGGCGCGGCCCGAGCCTCGGACGGCGCGACAGGCACCGGGAGCGGACGGCGGCCGCGTAGTGAGGTGAGGACCCCCGCGCCCACGGGCCCCTGCTTCCCAGACTCCTCCCCGTCCCCTCCTCGAGGGCTCCCTCCGCGCCGGCGGCCCTCCCCTGCCCCCTCCCCGCCGCGACCCGCCCCTCCCTCCGGTGGCCCGGCCTCTGCCCCCTCCCTCCTTGCCCCCTCCCCTGTCGCAGCCCGCACTGCCCCGCGCTGCCCGGCCCGCCCCCGGCACTCCGGGCCCCGGCGCACCTCCCGGTTCCCAGTCCCGTGCCCTCGGATGGGTCTGAGTCACTGGGAAACTGGGCTCTGAGTCAGGCCCTAACAAGCTTGGGGATGGGGCCCAACTGCGGAGAGGCAGAGAGGCCAGAACTGATGCTGGGGCGAGAGGCCGTCCTGGTCAGAACCCCACAGAGAGCGACAGGGAGCAACAGGGAGGGAGCCTACCAGGCAGAGGCGGAGAGACAGAAATCTGGAGTTACATACAACTAAGGATCTAGTTGAAATTGGAGACTGAGGCAAGGAGAGGCTTAATGAGAGAGAGCAAAAGAAGGAGAGGAACAAAGATGGATTTAGGTAGAGGTGGGGACAGATGGAGTGCAGTAGAGATGGGGACAGGCAGAGGGAAAACTCCAGAGAGGCAGAATCTGAGATGGGTCCAGAGAATAGACCAGGGGCAGGGGCAGTTTGGCAGAATAGGGTAGAGCCTCAGAGACATGAGCCCAGTGGCATGGGCAGGGAACGGGAAGGCTCAGAAGAGGAAGACTGGGACAAAGCAGAGGTAGGGGGATGTCATTTCACACTTCTGAGTCCCCGCAGGGAGGATGCTCATGTGTGCATACACGTGTGTGAACATGCTGCAGGTTGGTGGAGTGGCCCAGTTCTCCATCCTATCCGCACTCCACCAAGTGGTCTCTTCCCAGGGCCAGGACCCTACTTGCTGAGACGAGTTCGGGCTCTCTGGGCAGCCTGACCAAGGCAGACAGGATGTGGGGGCGGCCAGGGCCGGAGGGACAGGAAGGAAGTCTGAGCAGAGACAATAGGTGGAAGGGGAGGAGGAACTGGGAAGGACAGGATTAGGATGGCCTGGACTTCAGCTCTGCAAACCAGGGGGAGTGGGGTCTGCACCTCCTCCCTCCTCCCTCCTCCCATGCGACAGCTGCCCTGTCCCCACCTTATGCCACATCATGGGGCCCCTCCTCCCCACCATCCCACTCCATTCTGCCCCTGCAGACTTCTCTCATCTTGTCCTATGCTTACTTGGTTGAGTATGCAGTAAAGCGAAGGCAGAGCTTTGATCCAGACCTAGGGTGGGCAGGAGCTTGGGGGCCAACACATCTACCAACTTCTTGAGAACCTGGGGCAAGCCTCTTCCCTTCTCCGGGCCTCAGTGTCCTCACCTGCAAATGAAGGGATTCTCCTATAATAAGAAAGCCCTTTCTGATGTTCTGGGACGGCTCTTCCTCCAGACTGCCGGCCACTGGTCATTTTTCTTTGGAGGAAGGCTGGAGTCTGGTACCTATCCCCGGTCCAGGCCTCAGACTTTGGGACAGGGAGGGGGAATCTCAGCCTGAGCCCTCCCTTCACCCTGCCGCTCCCCCCAGCAATGGCCTGAGCCCCCATGGCTGCCCCTCAGGACCTGGACATCGCTGTGTGGCTGGCCACGGTGCACCTGGAGCAGTATGCAGACACGTTCCGGCGGCATGGCCTGGCCACGGCGGGTGCAGCCCGGGGCCTGGGCCACGAGGAGCTGAAGCAGTTGGGCATCAGCGCCACAGGGCACCGGAAACGCATTCTGCGCCTGCTGCAGGCCGGGGCTGCACAGGGCTCCCTGGATCCCCAGTCGGACGGTGCCATGGAGCCATCCCCCAGCGTAGCTCCCCAAGCCCAGCCCCCCAAGCCTGTGCCTAAGCCCAGGACAGTATTTGGTGGGCTCAGCGGCCCTACCACCACCCAAAGGCCTGGAGTGAGCCCAGCCCTCTGGAGACCAGACGTGCCCAGGAGCCCAGAGTCCAGCCCGAAGTCCCCTCCTCTCCCCGCAGCCTCCTCTGAGCAGACTTCAGTCTTGAATACTATGGAGATGATGCCCAATGCCATCTACTTTGGCCTGGACTTAAGAGGCGGGGCGCAGACAGCTCAGGACATGTGAGTGGGGTTGGCTCCCTTGGGAGCCAGTGCTGGATGGGGGCAGGGAGGAGCAGGACGCGAGGCCTAGTCCGTTCTCCTCTCTCCCTTAATGATCACTAGACCTTTTCCCTCAGGGCCCCGGACAGCTCCCAGGCAGCTGCCCCCACCCCTGCCCTCCGGCCCACAACAGGCACAGGTAGGCGCGTTATCGTGGGTTCGGGGGAGCGGGACAGGGCCCTTCAGGACCCCAGACGCTGCCACCTGACCTCTTCTTCCTGTCTTCCCCACCCTCCCCCTGCCAGTGCACATCATGGACCCTGGCTGTCTGTACTATGGTGTCCAGCCTGTGGGCGTCCCAGGGCCACCCGACAGAAGAGAAGGCAGAGGTGTCTGTCAGGACAGGGCTGAACAAAGGTGAGTAGTCAGGAGGGTGGTGATGGCAGGAAGAGGGAAGCCTGAGGAGCTTGGTTGGTGGTGGCCATGTATCCAGTTATTCATTAGGGTACATTGAGTGTCCCCTGTGTGCCAGCCAGGTACTTAAGATACAGGAGGATTATGACAGACCCAGTCCCCTCCTCAGGCAGCTTGTGACTCAGTGGGCCAGACAGGCAATGAAACAAGCAGACAAACAAATGGGCATATGATTTAAAATAGGGAGAAGGGCTTTTCATGCTTTCATTTGGGAAATCTTTATTGAGCACTTACTGCATGCCAGATATTGTAGGTACTTAGGATAGATCAGAAATCCCTGCCCCTGTGGGGAGATAGTCAAATAACAATAGATACAATCAGTAAGTTACATCATATGTTAAAAGGCGGTAAGTGCCATGGAAAAAAACAGAGCGGGGTCAGAAGGCTGGGATGGAGCGAGGGGGAAGCGCCCTGCAGTTTTTCATTACGAGTTGCCAGAGTGTTAAGATGACACTTGAGCAAAATGAAGGGGGTGAAGGAGTTAGTCATGACAATATCTGGGAAAAAAGTGTCCCAGGAGGGGGGCGGTGGTGGTGGCCAGAATAGAGGCTTTCAGGGGGACCCAAGAGCCGCGACAAGGCCAGCAGGGCTGGGGCAGAGTGACCAGTGCAGGAAGAGTGGGAAGAAATGACGTCACAGTGGTAAAAGGGACCAGATCAGGTAGGACCTTGTAGGGACTTTCGCTTTGACTCTAAGTGAAATGGGAAGCCTTTGGGAGGGTTTTGACTTACATTTTAAGAACCCCTCTGGTCTCTATGTTGGGAACGGTGTGTAGGGGGCAAAAGCAAAGAGACCAGTGAGGAGGTGGTTGCAGTAATCTAGGTGAGACATCTCAGATGAGGATCACGGTAGTGGAGATGGTGAGAAATGTTTGGATTTGGGTTATATTTTAAAGGCAAACTATCCTAGGAAATTGGGGTGTGAGAAGAAAGAGCAGTCAAGAATGACATCAGGGATTTCAGGCTGAGCCTGCACTGTCCAGGGTGGTAGCCACTAACCACGTGTGATTACTGAACATGTGAAATGTGGCTAGTCTGAGTAAGATGTGCTGTAACTGTAAAACTACCAAATTTCAGACGCTTAGTGCGAAAAAAGCAATACTGGATGCGTGTAACAGAAGTAGACATAAATCATCTTACTTTTTATACAGATGACATAATAAAATGTTAATATTTTGGGTATGTTGGATTAAATAAAATATATTATTACAATTAGTTTCACCTGTTTCTTTTTATTTTTTTTAACATGGCTGCTAGCAAATTGAAAATCACACATGTGGTTCTCACATTGGGTTCTGTTGGATAGCGCCATCTGAGCAACTGAAAGTTCCTGGAGTTGCTCTGTTCTGACATGGGGAAGGCTGTGTACAAAGCTCGGGGGGTGGGGGGCGTGGGGAGATCAGGACTTCCATTTTGGGCGTGCTGAATTTGAGGTATATGTTATAAGCCTGAGAAGAGATGACAGATAGGCCATTGGATATACAAGTCTGGAGTTCGGGGGAGAGGTCTGAATTGGATATCTGAATTTGCGGGTTGTCAGCCTCTAGGTGGGTGTATGTAGCTGTGAGTGCGTGTCGAGAGAGCAGAGGACCAGGATCAGAGTCCTGGCACACTCCAGTATCGAGAGGTTTGGGAGAAGAGGAAGAACCCGCAAAACAGACTGAAAAGGAATGGCTAGTGAAGGAAAAGGAAGACCTGGAGAATATGGTGTTAGAGGGGCCAAGTGAAGAAAGGAGGAGGCGGAGGTCAGCGGAGTCAAGTGCTGCTCAGAGGTCAAGGAAGATGAGGACTGAGAATTGGCCTCTGGAATTGACAACATGGAGGTCACCGAGGACCTTGACAAGGGATAGAGGTGAAAGCTGCATCGGAAGGGTCTCAGGAGATAACAGAAGGAGTTGGAATGTATAGACAACAATTTTGAGGAGTTTTTCTGCAGAGAAGAGCAGAGAGTTGAGTGGTTGATGATAGTGGAAATGGAGTCAGGAAATGTTTTTTGTAGGATGGAGTGTTACGTGTGTTTATAGGTGGATTGCAGTGATCTGGGAGAGAGGGAAAATTAGCTGCTGTAGAGGAGAGAAAGGGGAGAAAGTCTGGAGCAATGTCCTTGCATAGGTGAGAGGACAGTGCACAGAGGAGGGACTGGCTTCAGACAGAGATGTTTACGATGGTAGCAGAAGGAATGCAAAGTATGTGTGAAACTTGGTAGATGAGGCACTGTGAGTCTGTGGGGTTCTTGTCTGATTGCTTCAGTTTCTCAGTGAAGTAGAAAACAAAGAGGGTAGAGTGATGGTTCTCAACCTTAGCTGCACTACAGCCTGGGGAACTTTCAGAGCTAGAGATGCCTGGGCCCCACTCCCAGAAGACCGTACTCAGGGGTCTAGTATGGGGCCCATATACCCGTATTTTAAGGTTTTGCAAGTGATTTTGTGCTACTGAGGTAAGGACTACTGGAAAGTGGCAGAGAATAATAGAGGACCTCCTGGGAAGATGGCCTAAGCAAAGACCTAACAGATGGGAAAAAGCAGACTGGGGAAGCATGTTCCAGGCAGAGGGAGCAGCATGTGCAAAGACTCTGAAAGAGAGAAGAGAATGTGGCTGAATGGTAGGAAGCAAAGGCGAGGGTGATGTAAGAAGAGGTCAGGGGATTGGCCATGGGTCTCACTGTATAAGGTCTTGCAGCCCATGGTAAGGAATTTGGATTTATCCTAATTGCAAATGGAAGTTATTGCAGGATTTCATGCGGGGGGGAGTGAAATGATCTCACTTGCATTTTTAAAAGAGCACTCTGATGGTGGTGGAAAAATGGGCGTCGGAGGGAGGGCCTGAGGGGAAGCAGGTGACCAGTTAGGCAGTTCATAGCACCCTGGTGAGAACCGACCGGAACTTGGTCCGGGGAGGGAAGGTCAAGCCCTTTTTGGAGAAAAGATCAAGAAGACTTCTTGATTAGCTATTGGCGTCTGTGGCAGAGAGCCAGCTACGCAGCCCCTCCCCGACTTTTCTACCAAGTAACACTAATGGCAGAGAGCAGGGACTGAAATTGCTCTAATCAAAAATCTAAGTGTGCTCAGGGAAGAGACTCTGTGCCAATCTTTTGGGTTCCCAACCGCCCTTTTCCCCTGTTGAAAAGCGATCCAGTACCTGCCAGGCATTCTACGAAACACCGCAGGTGGGGATGTCCAGGGACCTGGGTCTAATGTGTGTTCCTCTGTCTTGCCCCACATGAGGCTCAGCAGGCAGGATCTGGAGGCACGGGAGGACGCTGGCTATGCCAGCCTTGAGCTGCCCGGGGATGCCACCCTCTCACCACCCACCCTGGACATGGAGACCAACGATGACCTCATTTCACCCTATGCCAGCTTCTCCTCCACAGCAGACCGCCCCACGCCGCTTCTCAGTGGCTGGCTAGACAAGCTCTCCCCTCAGGGGTGGGGCTGCTAGGGAGGGGAGGGCGGGGAGGGAGGCTGGGGGGAGGTGTGGGGGGGGTCAGGTCCCAAGTGCTCCCAGACCCTAGGAACCCCCCAGGATACAGCCTCCACTGCTCACTCATCTTGGCCCCTCCTGTCCCCAGAAACTACGTTTTCCAGAGGCGCTTTGTGCAGTTCAATGGGAGGAGTCTGATGTACTTTGGCAGCGATAAGGTGGGGGTCTGAGAGATGCTGTGTGGGGCCTGGGGACAGAGAGAGGGAGGGGGAGAGCTGAGGACTGGAAGATGGGAAGGCCGTGGTGGGGGGGGTCACCACATGACTGATGTCAGCATCTAAAGTAGCTCGCTAGCAGCTGTACCCCACTGCTTGTGACATGAATGCTGACCTCATTAAAAGCTGGTGCTGGCTCCCGGGTCAGCACACGTGGCTGAGCTTCTGTCCCTATGTGTCACTGGACTGTCTCTCCAGGATCCCTTCCCCAAGGGCGTGATCCCTCTGACTGCCATTGAGATGGCCCGCAGCAGCAAGGACAACAAGTTCCAGGTCATCACTGGCCAGAGGGTGTTCGTGTTTCGCACAGAGAGCGAGGGTGAGAATCAGGGCCTGCTGTGTCTGC
The DNA here is from genome assembly GCF_011800145.1 of Mirounga leonina. Taxonomy (NCBI): domain Eukaryota; kingdom Metazoa; phylum Chordata; class Mammalia; order Carnivora; family Phocidae; genus Mirounga; species Mirounga leonina. The sequence goes on along the minus strand of NW_023270426.1, from coordinate 25,157,688 downwards.
TGTGTCCGGGTGGGGGCAGGAAGGCCGTGTGGGCACACGGCCCGCTGACTCACCTGCCTCTCTGGCCCCCACCAGCCCAGCGGGACACATGGTGCTCCACGCTACAATCCTGCCTGAGGGAGCAGCGCCTGCTGGGCCACCCCCGGCCCCCTCAGCCACCCCGACCCCTCCGCACAGGCATGCTGGAGCTCCGCGGACACAAGGCCAAGGTTTTTGCCGCTTTGAGTCCTGGGGAGCTGGCGCTGTACAAGAGTGAGCAGGTGAGAAGGGCCGGACCGGGGCCAAGGAGCCTGGCCTAGTCCATTCTGGCGCCTCACTGTGCCTGCTCCAACCACCCCCCCGCCCCCGCCCCCATCCCCACCAGGCCTTTTCTTTGGGCATCGGCATCTGCTTCATTGAACTGCAAGGCTGCAGCGTCCGGGAGACCAAGAGTCGCAGCTTTGATCTGCTCACACCCCATCGCTGCTTCAGGTGGGGCCCAGACTGGCAGGAGGCAGGGCTGGGGGAGAGACTTTGCACGGAGGCACAGGGTGGGCAGAGGACTGGAGGCCTCTTCAGTAGGAAGCTCCCTGCACTGACGGGAGTCCAGTGAGCAGGGTCAAGGTCTCAGGAGGGTCTGGGCTGGCCCAGCGGTGGCTGTGGTGGCTCCTGCAGGAACGGCCAGTGGGATGGGACAGGTTGGAGGGGGTCTCCATGCCCACGGACTGGCTGTCCACCCCTCAGCTTCACAGCCGAGTCTGGGGGGGCTCGGCAGAGCTGGGCGGCCGCTCTGCAGGAAGCAGTAACCGAGACCCTGTCTGACTACGAGGTGGCTGAGAAAATCTGGTCCAATCGGGCAAACCGGCACTGTGCGGACTGTGGGGCCTCCCGCCCAGACTGGGCCGCTGTCAACCTGGGGGTGGTCATCTGCAAGCAGTGTGCAGGTGAGGGCCGGGGCCTCTCGCTGAAACAGGGAAAGGGAGGGGGGCGAGGGCAGGGGGCTCTGAGTATCTGTGCCACGTACCCTCCACACCCCAACAGGGCAGCACCGGGCCCTGGGTTCTGGGATCTCCAAGGTACAGAGCCTGAAGCTGGACACAAGTGTCTGGAGTAATGAGATAGTGCAGGTGAGGAGTCTGAAGAGGGAGAAAGTGGGAAGAGGGAGGGAGAGCACCCAAAAAAGGCCTTGGGCCCAGCTTGGGGGCAGGAATGTCTGAGACTCTTGAGTTCCTGTCACTTGCCTCTGCCCCTTGTCATCCTACAGTTGTTCATTGTTCTGGGAAATGATCGTGCCAACCGCTTCTGGGCAGGGGCACTACCCCTAGGCGAGGGGCTGCATCCAGATACAAGCCCTGGCCCCCGGGGAGAGTTCATCTCCCGGAAGTACCGGCTGGGTCTCTACCGGAAGCCCCACCCTCAGTATCCGGATCATAACCAGCTTCTCCAGGTAGGAGCCGATGGGGAGGAGGGCAGTCTCTAAGCCGAAATGCCTAGACTTGGGGTGCTGGGGGCTGTTTCTGATAACTGCAAGACTGTCCCCATGCTCTCAGGTTGGGTCTTGGGGCTGATAGAGGCCCTTCCCCCTCTGTAGGCACTGTGTGCAGCTGTGGCAGGACCCAACCTGCTGAAGAACATGACCCAGCTCCTCTGTGTTGAGGCCTCAGAGGGCGAGGAGCCCTGGTCCCCCTCAGCCCTCGATGGCAGCTTTCCTGGTCTCCTGCTCCCAGGTAATTCCCACAAGGGCCCCCTTTCTCACTCTCCAAGCATTCTCAGCCCTGACTTGTGCCTTGATGATTCCAGGAAGCCCCAAGTGTCCTCTTACTCAGGCCATCACAATAGCCCAGTCTGGGCAGTTCCCCAAACTTCTAGATCCCATGGGGTCTATTTCCTGATGTCATGAAATGACCAATGGTGGCCACTGCTTGGGGTGGATCTGGGTGCTTGAGGTGTTAGTGCTGGTCTACCCCTGACAAGGTCAACCCCTAAGTGAGGTCTCATCTCCCTGGGGGAAGTCTGATCATAGAAATGGTCATCTAAAGAGGCTTTCCTCCAGTGGTCAGGCCAGAGGGGCTGAGACACCTACAGGACGGCCCATGCTCGGAGGCCCCCACCCCTAGGTCGGCTCACTGGTGGCGACAGGCAGTGGGCAAGGGCTGGAGTCTCACTTCCTGCCACCCTCTTTTCTAATGTGGCTGGTGAGGGGTCCTGCTCCTACTCCAGCCGAGACCCCTCCGCAAGGCTTGATTTGGCCATGCTACCAGTGAAGTCGGGTCCCACTGTCCTCCTCAACCTGATCCTTTCCCCCAGGGGGCTCAGGCCATCCCACTGCGCTGCCCTGAACTGACTGACCACTTCTTCCCCTTGCAGACCCTTCCCCTGGTGTGTACAATGAGGTGGTGGTACCTGCCACTTACAGCAGCTTCCTGTACTGTGGTCCCATCAGCAGCAAAGCTGGACCCCCACCTCCTCGCAGGGGCCGGGATGGTGAGAGCGGAGCGGAGTGTGGGAGGAGATGGGGCAGAAACTGGAATGAGCAAGAGTGTAGCACAGAGGGCTGGAAAGAGCAAGCAGGGCCACACCCTGGCATGGGGGCTGGGTGCCGGGAGTGAGAGAGGGACCATGCCCAGTGGCAGCATTGGGAGATAGCCGCGAACTGTGCTGTGAAGTCAGACTGCCTGGGCCAAATCCCAGCTCTGCTACTTCCTACTGATGTGACTTGGGCAAGCTACTCAAACTCTGGGCCTCGGTCTCCCCATCTGCAAAAGAGAACTGAAAGTGCTACCCACCTCATAGGGTTGTTGTGAAGATTACATGAGATCATACATAGGCAGAGGGTGTGGCGTAGATGGAATAATTATCTGGTAAATGGGAATTATGATAGTAGGGACCGAGGTCTTCTGCCTGCTGACCATCAGCCTCCCCCTTAGCTCCCCCCAGGCTGTGGTGCGTGCTGAGAGCGGCTCTGGAAATGTTTGCATCAGAAAGCAGCCCTGAACCCCTCAGCCTCATCCAGCCCCAGGATGTTGTATGTTTGGGTGTGAGTCCCCCACCCACTGACCCAGGTGACCTCGACAGGTAACTGCGCCTTGTGCTCCCTGCACTCCTCCTTTGCCCTTCGTGATCCAAAGCCTGCCAGCCCCCTCTTGGTTCGCGTTCTCCTCCTTGACCTCACTTTCTCTCTAGGTTCCCCTTTTCCTTTGAGCTCATCCTCACCGGGGGGAGGATCCAGCATTTTGGCACAGATGGCGCTGATAGTCTAGAGGCCTGGACCAGTGCTGTGGGCAAGGTGAGCCAGCTGAGACCCCTCCCCAACAGCTCATGGTTTCCCTCTCCCCAGCTGCCCCTATCCTGCCCTCTCTTATTCCTACAGCCACTCCCACCACTGTCCACTGACAGCTCAGGTTAACAGCTGTGCTAGGACCAGACACTAGCCACTCAATCTCTCATTTAACTTTCACAGCAACCCTCAGAGGAAAGGATTATCAATATTTCACATATAGGGAAACAGAGTCACAGAGGTTATGAAGTCACTTGGTCAAGGTCACAGAGCTAGGAGGCAGCAGAGCACAGGATCAGAAACAGACCTCTGTCTCCAAAGCTCATGGCCCACCTCACTGTGCTGGGCCTCCGCCCAAGAAAAGGCTGCCTCTAACGCCCATTTCCCCACCCCACCCCCCAAGTTCTCCCAGTCCAGAGGGAAGGCTGCCTTTACATGCCCCAGCATCTCCATTCCCAGGCAAGCCAGTCTCCACCCTGCACCCTCTCTCTGGAGTTAAATGTTCATGCCCTAGAATCAGACATGCTGGGATCTGAGTCCTCCAACTCTCAGCCTCGTGAGCTTTTCCATAGGGATAGAGTGGGTGTACAAGATATGCCCTTCGGGGGGTGAGCATTAAGTGACACGTGAGGCCCGCACTGCTTGGCACACAGCAGGCCCTCCATCTGTGGGTGTTGAAATAGTAATGGTGATGAGGATGCCAGTCGCTTCCATCCTTACGCAGCTTTTCCCTCAGCCCTGCTCTACCGTCAGCTCATCCCACTGGCGCCCTCCTGACGGCCCGTCGGAACATTGTGCGCCCTGGCGGGATTGCACTTCCTCCTTAGCCCTCTGAGCTGCCATGCTGCAGGGTGCCTAGTGACTTCCCATTACCAAAGTCCAAGGGCCTCCTCCTGGCCTCACCCGGTCGGCTCTGCAGCACGTGGCACTCCTCTGTGGGAAATGCTCACCTGCTCTCTGGCTTCTGACCCCACTCTCCTAGCTAGAGGAGTAGAACTCCCGCCAAGAAATTGTCTTCATGTCCTTTCAGGGCTCTGCCATGGCCCTCGAAGCACCATGCTCTCTCCTCTGATTGTCAGCTGCACTTCCCAGTAATGTAGCTCCTCCTTAAAGGCCGTGCTCCCCGAAGTGCAGTCTGCAGCCTGGGGCACCACACTGGCTCACCCTTTGTCGTGGCCTCTGGCAGGATAAGAACAGAACTTGAGAGTGAGCATTCAGAATCTTTCTTAGCAATGTAACAGAGTGACTTTAGGTGTAGAATAATTTCTTAAAGTGGGGCCTTATATTTTATGTTTCTTTTTAAATTTCACTTTGCTAGTAGTTTTGCGTTGTTTTGTTTTTGTTTTTTACTGGTTAGTAACAGATTGGAATTTTGAATAAAAAAGGAAAGAAGAACCCCTTGTTCCTTCCCCACGGGTGGTTGGGGAAGCACTCCTTTGGGACCACCTCAAACACTTGTTTCTCCACAAAGCCTCCCCTGGCCGCTTACGATGCTGGGATTTCCCAGGGCATCATGACTCTTCAGTTACAGCATTGTGACTCCCTATTCCTTCTGGCTCCGACATCCTGCAAAGGGCAGAAGGTCTTCTCTGTGTTGGCCAGAGCAAATTAAATTGAACTGAATTTCTTTCCTGTCTTTCTCCATCCATCTCCTGTTTCCTTGGGTCTTTCTTCTGCTCTCTCCTGATTCCTTTTCATTCCTCTCTTTCTTCTGCTTTCTCTTCATGTCTTTCCTCATCCTTCTCACTCTTATTTCACGCCGCCCCCCCCCCCATCTTGTCTCTTTCCCCACCCTCCTTGTTGCCCGTGTTCTCCTTTTGCCTCCCAGTGGTTCTCCCCGCTGAGCTGCCACCAGCTGTTGGGTCCCGGGCTGCTGCGGCTGGGCCGCCTGTGGCTGCGCTCTCCCACCCATTCAGCCCTGGCCCCTGGCCTCTGGCTGTCAGGGTTCGGACTTCTTCGTGGTGACCACCTCTTCCTGTGTCCAGCACCGGGCCCTGGCCCGCCAGCCCCCGAGGACATGGTGCATCTGCGGCGGCTACAGGAAATCAGTGAGCAGGGGTGGGGACGGGGATGAAAGGTGGCCATGGGGTAGGGGGCAGTGGACCTTCATCTATTTGGGGTCCCTATGGGAAGCAGCGGAACATAGTGGATTCAGGCACAAGCTCTGGAGTCAGACTGCCCAGATACAGACCCCCATCTCTATCACTTCCTAGCTATGTGACCTTGGACAAGTTACTTAGCCTTTCTGTGCCTTATTTTCCTCATCTTTACAATGGGCATGATAAAAGAGTTGTAAGTTTCAAATAAGGTAATGCATGTAAAGCACTTATCACAGAGCCTGGCAGAAGGTATCTTATTAGTGTTTAATAAATGTTATATGTTATTAATGTTACTGTTAGTATTATTTGGAGTCACTTGCTGGTTAGAGACTGGGAAAGGGGACTGGGTACTCTCACTTCTTCCTCAAAGAGGAACAGTGTGGGATAATATTGGAGGGCTTTGGAGACAAGAGACCTGAGTTCAAGCTCAGCTTTGCCATTTTATAACAAGTAAAGAGACAAGAAACTTAACCTCTCTGAGCATTAATGTGTCACCTGTAAAATGGGGATAATAGTATGTAACTTATAGGATTTAATGCAACATTGTTTGTAAGGCTCCTAGTCTGGCACCTACATACATTAAATACTTAGTGACTTATTTGTCACTATGATGAAGACAATTATGATGATAATGTCTGATGATTCTTCTCCCAGGTGTGGTTTCAGCAGCTGACACCCCAGACAAGAAGGAGCATTTGGTCCTGGTGGAGACAGGAAGGTAACTGTTACCCCAATCCTTGACCCTGGCGTCCCTCTTTCGAGAGCTCAGCCCCCACCTTCCACCCTGGTCTGCTGGACCACTGCCCAATTCCTCTAATTCGCCTGCCTACTGGGCGCCTGGGTGGTCCAGTCGGTTGGGCGTCTGACTTCAGCTTGGGTCTTGGTCTTGGGGTTCTGGGATTGAGCCCTGCGTCAATCTCTGTGCTCAACAGGGAGTTGGCTTGTCCCTCTCCCTCTACCCCTCCCCCCGCATGTGCATGCTCTCTTTCCCTCTCTCTCTCAAATAAATAGATAAAATCTTAAAAAAAAAAGCGGGGGGGCGCCTGGGTGGCTCAGTTGTTAAGCGTCTGCCTTCGGCTCAGGTCATGATCCCTGGGGTCCTGGGATCGAACCCCACATGAGGCTCCCTGCTCCGTGGGAGGCCTGCTTCTCCCTCTCCCACTGCCCCTGCTTGTGTTCCCTCTCTCGCTGTCAAATAAATAAATAAAATCTTAAAAAAAAAAAAAGGGGAAAGGAAAGAAAAAAGAAAAGAAAAATTCACCTTCAGGGGCCCCATCTGGGCTGAATGTTGCTGCCCCCTGCTGGTGGCTCTGAGAAGTCTGGTCCTTGTGATCCTGGGCCTCTTAACTTTAAAGGACCCTCTGGAGCTGGCTCTGACTCAGGCCTCTCGGGTCCCAGGACCCTGTATTTGCAGGGGGAGGGCCGGCTGGATTTCTCAGCATGGAATGCAGCCATTGAGGGGGCAGCCGGCGGTGGCGGCACAGGGCTGCAGGAGCAGCAGATGAGCCGGGGTGACATCCCCATCATCGTGGATGCCTGCATCAGTTTTGTCACCCAGCATGGTGAGTGGGTACTGGCCAATACTGAGCCAGCAGGGGATGGGGGACATGGGCACAGCCAGAGGGTGTGATCTGCCTACAAGAGCTTTGCCTCCAGAGACCACAGCCTAACAGCAACCCGCTGTATCTCCCTTGGCAAGCTGCTTTACCTTCTGAGCCTCAGCTCTCCCTTCTGTGGAATGGGACTACTAGCAGACCTCATTTTCTAGGATAGTTGTGATAGTAAGATGACATATGTAAAGCTTTTAGCACAGCCCCTGGCAGGTAGTAAGTGTTCCAAGGTAGCTGTTGATGGGGGCGTGGGTGTGGAGGGAGAGCAGCACTGAAATAGGACTGGAGAGCCACAGAGAACAAAGAGAGGGCAGCTACAAGGCAAGAGCCAAGCTGTGCAGTGAAAACCTTCCACTTTGTGGAAGATGTCACCGATACACTCAAACGCTTCTTTCGAGAGCTCGATGACCCTGGGCAGTGGTGAGCAGAGATGCTCAGTGGAGCAGAATTATTCTGTACAGGAGTTTTTCCAGGCATAAAAGATCAGCTGTGCAAGTGGTTCCCAGAATTCTTTGTGACTTTTTGGCCTCTGCTTTTTTTCTCCAGCCCAAGGGAGGACCAAGTAGAATCTAACTCCTTGGCGAGCCCCCTTTTCAGAAGGCTGGACTCTTGAGAAGGAAAATTCATGGAAAACCAAGGAAGGCAGTAAAGGGCAAAAAAGGCACATCCATGAACTACAAATAGTTGTGCTTACAGCGTGGACAGTGGTTAGTCAGTGGCTAGTGACATTCTCCACACCTTGGTAGTAGTCTCATGCCATGGCTACCCCCACTCCCTAGATCCCATCCTCCCCATGGCTACCCCCACTCCCTAGATCCCATCCTCATCTCAGTCTCCCTCATGTCCAAAGGAGGAATGAAGTCAGAGGTCCAGGGAAGAGCCCTGGAGAAGGAGTATGGGTGTTCACACCGCCACTCGTCATTCAGCAGATGCTTACTGAGCGGCTCCCGTGCACCAGACACTGGACATATAGCAGTGAAGAGGGAAGGTTCTATGAAGCTCAGGGACTAGCGGGAGAGATGGGTAATAAATGAGAAAAATCAGTCAGTTCTTGTTATTCACGGCAGTTTTGTTCTATGAACTTACTGCAAACACTGAATTAATGAATCCTAAATCCTTGCCCCAGTGGAAATACAGGGTTAGGTTCCTGGGAGCTTCTGGTCACCTTCTCATCAAGTGATCAACATGTAACCTTGTTTGAAGTGTGTTTCTGTTTAAAGACACTTTATTTAACATATATTTGTGATCTGTTAACTTTGAACTCACAGCCAACAGCAGTGTAACTCATACAGGGGCAAAGCTTATCTGACACACATGTTCTCTCCATAAGGCACACACAGTCTTCCTGCGCTTAGTTAGCAACACTAGACAGCTCTTCAGCACTTCACTTGGGGGCCATTTTAAACAGTGAAACTACCCAAAAAAAGCACAAGAATGCAAAAAAACATGGTTCTATATATACCATGAAAACTACACTTGTTTACCATATGAGAGCTTTGCTGGGACTGCATCCAACAGGCAACTCAAATTCTTCTCCACTCTGCGCATGGTCACAAATGACTGGAAAAGTGCACCAAGTATTGATTTGGGGGTTACAAATAATTTTAGCAAGTAGATGAATCCACAGTGTGGAATTTGTGAATAGGGAGGATCAACTATAATGTAATTTGAGAGTGCTATTTCAAAATCAAAACAGTGAGGAGATAGAGAGTGATGGAGGCTATGTGTAATGTCATGGTTAGGGAAGGACTTTCTGAGCAGGACTTGAGCAGGGTCTTGAGAATCAAGACCATGGAAGCAGACTTCCTCCTCTCTGGCCCCCTTACCCCAAAAGTGATATAGCATGTGTGTGGGGGGGTAACAGATACTGTTTACTGGGTGGGTCGTTGGGTCTCTGGGCAGTGGTGAGCAGAGATGCTCAGTGGTGAGCAGAGATGCTGGCTGTTCTCAGGGCTCCAGCTGGAGGGCATATACCGGAAAGGGGGCGCCCGTGCCCGTAGCCTTCGGCTCCTGGCTGAATTCCGGCGGGATGCCCGGTCAGTGAAGCTCCGGCCAGGAGAGCACTTTGTGGAAGACGTCACCGATACACTCAAACGCTTCTTTCGAGAGCTCGATGACCCTGTGACCTCTGCACGGTTGTTGCCTCGCTGGAGGGAGGCTGCTGGTACTCCCAAGATCCCTAAGAACTCCTCACAGGCAACCAAGAGGCAACCTGGAACTCCACCTTCCCCCCAATCCCTGAGGCTGTTTTGTGGGATTTGACAGCTCTCCTCCCCAGTCCTCCCCTCCCCCCACCCCCACACCCCAGGATCACTCCGGGACTCAGCTTAGGTCAAGGTGGGAAGGGGGCAGAGAGACATCCATCCTGGGTTTGTTTCTCTAAAAATCCCTCCTTGCTCCCTTCCCTGATCCTCTCCACCCCTCCCCCATTCCATCCCAGAGCTACCCCAGAAGAATCAGCGCCTGGAGAAATACAAAGAAGTGATTGGCTGCTTGCCACAGGTCAACCGCCGCACATTGGCTACCCTCATCGGGCACCTCTATCGGTCAGTAGGGCCAGAACCCCTGCAGGCTCCTCACTGACCCTTTGTCACCTCTGTCCAACTCCCCACACACCCCATCCCCGCCACCTCACATTTATTCATTCATCCTGCAAACAGTTGTTAAGTGAAAGTGTCATAGCACAAACGTTCTGAGTGTGGACTCTGGGGTCAGGCAGACCTAGGCTTCACTCTGGCTCTACCATTCTAGTATGTGACTTTGGGTAAGTTATTTGCACTCTCTGAGCCTCAGTTTCCTCATTTGTAAAAGGAAGATGGTGTAATGAATAGTATCCACCTCCTAGGTGATGAGACTTAAATGAGATAATCCCTATAAAATTCTTACCACATCTCTTGGCATGTAGGTAGTAAACATTCAGATATGGTGAGCAATCATTGTTATTTTGTTTTATTATTCTATGCCAGGCAAAGGGTTAGATGTAGGAGACACAAAGAAGAATAAGATGCAGATCTACCTTGATCAGCCTATTGGGGAGACAGGTCTTTAAATGATTCCAAGGTGAACCCTGGCTGTGTTGTACTGATTACTCTATATCACAAGGATGGGCCAACTATGGCCCATGGGCCAAATCCATCCAATTGTCTGTTTTTCTAAGTAAAGTTTTGTTGTGTTTGGTTTTTTTAAAGATTTTATTTATTTATTTGTCAGAGAGAGAGCACGCATAAGCAGGGTGAGCGGCAGGCAGAGGGAGAAGCAGGCTCCCTGCTGGGCAGGGAGCCCGATGCAGGACTCGATCCCAGGACCCTGGGATCATGACCTGAGCCGAAGGCAGGTGCTTAACCAACTGAGCCACCCACGCGTCCCTACGTAAAGTTTTGTACAGGGGTGTCTGGGTGGCTCAGTCGGTTAAGCATCTGACTCTTGATTTTGGCTCAGGTCATGATCCCAGGGTCATGAGATCGAGCCCTACATCAGGCTCCCTGCTCAGAAGGGAGTTGGCTTGAGATTCTCTCTCTCTCCTTCTGCCCCTCCCCCCCGTACACTTGCGCTTTCTCTCTCTCTCTCAAATAAATAAACAAATCTTTAAAATAAATAAATAAATAAAGGTTCTACATGAAGTGTAAAGGCACACCCATTCACGAATACAGTGTCTATGGCTTCTGTCATACTACAACAGTAGAACTGGTGAATTGCAACAAAGAATCTATGACCTACAAGCCTAAAATATTTACTGTCGTCCCTTTCCATAAAAAGCTTGCCGCCCCATGCTATATTTACAATCACCCATTCCTCATCTGTCTCTCCCCTAGACTGGGAGCTCCTTCAGGCCAGTGTTGTGTCTTACAACTGTATCCCAAGTGCTTAGCCCAGGGCCTGGCATACTGACTCAATAAGTATTTCCTGAATGAATGGACGCATCAACCAGTAGGTGAGCACAAGCTGCATCCCGCATGACCCGTGTCACACCCCTCTGCAGGGTACAAAAGTGTGCCGCTCTAAACCAGATGTGCACGCGGAACCTGGCCCTGCTGTTCGCACCCAGCGTGTTCCAGACGGATGGGCGGGGGGAACATGAGGTGCGGGTGCTGCAGGAGCTCATCGATGGCTACGTCTCTGTCTTTGATGTAAGCTCTCCCCAACCCTGACTGTAGTCCCTCTTCCTGGATTCTGGATCCTGCTCCCCGCCAAAAGCCCCCAGCCCAGACCTCTAAGGCCCTCTGCACCAAGAATCACCTCCCATAGCCCTGGGCCCCTCTATCCCATAACCTCACTCCAAATGCCCATGCCCCCTTGGTTCTTAGCTCTTCTCGCCTCTCATGCTCTCATACAGGTCTTCTGGTCTTGCAAACTCTTCCTGTTTCTCTCTTTTCCTAGCACCCCTCCCCCCACACCTTCCCTTGCCCTCCCCTCCCCACCCCACCCCCCACCTGCCCCACAATACACATGCTCCTTTTGGGCTCTTCCACAGATTGACTCTGACCAGGTAGCTCAGATTGACTTGGAGGTCAGTCTTATCACCACCTGGAAGGATGTACAGGTAACCTGTTCTGACCTTAGACTCTTGAGTAGGCCAGGAGGGGACATCAAGATAGGAAGGTGCCCTTCTGCTGCTGGACAATGGCCCTCAGCTTTCTGAGACACAGGGGAAACCCAAGGAGGGGAGTGCTTTGGGAAGAGGGGTTTGGTTTAGGATTTGCTCTATTTATTCCACCACGAGGATTCTTCATTACAAAATGACGGTAGAATACTTGGGTTAAAGGAAGAGTTAGCTAAGGTAGACAAAGCAGTGAGAATAATAGCAATAAATACGATAGCAAACAGCTAAGGACTTATCTTCCAAGCACCTATGATCTTACTTTAGTGTCACACAACTCCATGAGGTAGACAATTCCGTTTTTTCAAATAAAGAATCAGAGGCCTTGAGGGTCACTTATTCAAAGTCCTACTGTAGCGAGTGGCAGAGTTGGAACCCAGAGAATCTGACCTTAAACCTGTCCTTCCAAGCATATGCTGCACTGCCTTGGGAAGCACTCATGCAGCCTGAAGATGCAGTTCCACCTCTCCTGGGATTCTCGCTTTTAAGGGCCTGAGCCACATTGGGGATGGGGGTAGGAGGAGACTTTTATGGAGGGGGGGAGTGTTTAGCAGGCAACATAAGGAGTCCTCTGACCTTGATTTTTTGCATCCTCTTGTGTCCTCCTGACTTCTTTACCCCTTCCCCTCAGCTGTCCCAGGCTGGAGACCTCATCATGGAGGTTTATATAGAACAGCAGCTCCCAGACAACTGTGTCACCCTAAAGGTCAGTCCTGAGGGGACTGGAGGGGAGATGAGAGGATGGGGGGCAGGGTTAGTGGACTGACCAGCATGGGTCCTCTGCTCTTGCCCTGACCCCAGGTGTCTCCGACACTGACTGCTGAGGAGCTGACTAACCAGGTATTGGAGATGAGGGGGACAGAGGCTGGGATGGACTTGTGGGTGACATTTGAGATTCGTGAGCACGGGGAACTTGGTGAGCATGACCACGCGTGTGTGCATTCACATGTGATAGGGGGAGTCAAAGTCACCAATGTTTTCTGTGTTACCAGATACAGTGACACTGTCCTCGTGCATGTGAAGGGACAGTCTACACTGTTGACCACTCCCTCTTTCTCAGTACTCTCTTCTTTCTTGACTTTTGTGGACCCCACAAATCCTTGGTTTCCCTTCCTCCCCAAAGAAGGCTTTTCTTCCTCCTTTGCCTATATTCCAAATATTGGAAGGACCCAGAGTTCAACCCCGGACGCTTTTCCTTTCTCTATCTACATTTCTCCTTGGATGACTCATCCACTCCAATGGCTTTAAATGCTATTAATAAGCTGGGTCTCTGGCCCTGACCTCTCCTCCAAGCCCCAGACTCACATATCCAGCTGTCTACTGCACATCTCCACTTGCATGTCTCACAAGCATCTCTAATTTACTTTTATTATTATTTTTTATTGGGGGAGGGGCAAAGGGAGAGAAAGAATCCTAAGCAGGCTCCACTGGGTGTGGAGCCTGATGCGGGGCTCAATCTCACGACCCTGAGATCATGACCTGGGCCGAAATAGAGAGTCGGACGCTTAACCGACTGAGCCACGCAGGCACCCCAAGCATCTCTAATTTAAAATATGCAACACTGAATTCAATTTCCAGACCTTTTGCCTAACAAAAAGCCTAGGCCATTTTCCAGTTTTCCCTAACTCAGTCGGTGGCCCCTCCATTCACCCAGTTATCAAGACCAAAAACCTGAGAGTGCTCCTTTCCTTCCACTTCACACCTAACCCAACCAAGAGGTCCTGTTGATTCTATTAGAATCTGTAGCTTCTCCCCATTTCCACCATTCCCATCACCCAGATCGAAGTCACCGCTATCTTTCTGCACCCAACATTAACCACTAAAATGTGCAGCCCCAGAAAAGGAATAGCTGGCCAGTGTTCCCTTCTTGCCTCCCGACATTCCATTTTCCACACAACAGTCAACGCGCATTTCAGACATAAATCAGATCATGCCATTACCTTCCAATGGCTTCCCATCGAATTTCAAATAAAATTCAAATTCCTTATTATGGCTCACAGACCCCGAATGTCTGGCCCTTGCCTATTTCTTGGACCTCATCTCACATAACTCATTCTCTGTGCTTGAGCCATGTCAGCTGTTTTTCAAACACATCTTTCTTGACTCAGGGTCTTTATTCCTGCGTTGGGTCATGCCTGAAATCTTCTTCCCCCGATCTTAGCATGGCTTGTTCTTCTTCCTCCTCCAGGCCCCAATTTCAGCTTCAAATGCCCCCTTCTCAAAAACCTTGCCCAGTCATCACTCTGCCCCAGTAGTTGCCCTCCTACTCTCTCTCAGCTTCTTACTGTTTCTTTCAAAGCATTTAATTCCCTGCAATTCTTTGGTTTACTTACCTGTGTACTGTCTACTCCCTCACTTTGCTGTGGGCTTTGTGAAGGTAGGCCATGGGTTTTCGTGCTCACCATCATATCCCCAGGGCCAGCAATGCCCGGAATAGAGTTGGTCTTTAGATAAATACCTGTGGCTGGGCTGTGGAATGGACAAACAAATGTGGCTGGTGGGAAAGGAGCTGGAGGCTCCAGGGTGTGGATGGATATTCTGGTTGATAGCACCCCTACTTTACTCCTTAGAGCGGCCACTGCACCCCAAGGAAAGGGTCCTCGAGCAGGCCCTTCAATGGTGCCAGCTTCCAGAGCCCTGCTCGGCCTCCTTGCTCTTGAGAAAAGTCTCCCTGGCCCAGGCCGGCTGCCTCTTCACAGGTGAACCTCCTTCTTCAGCCCAGCACCCCCATGCCCAGGCCTACCCCCCAGGACCTGCCACCCAGTGTTGCCTGTTTGTGCCCAGGTATCCGGCGTGAGAGCCCAAGGGTGGGTCTGTTGCGGTGTCGGGAGGAGCCGCCCCGCTTACTGGGAAACCGCTTCCAGGAGAGGTTCTTTCTGCTGCGTGGGCGCTGCTTGCTGCTGCTCAAGGAAAAGAAGGTGAGATGCTGGGGGGGGGGGGGGCAGATGCTGGCGGCCCCGGGGGAGCAGCTATGAATGCACCAACCTTCACACCCCACAGCCCATGTGCTTCTCGATCTCAGGGCTGCCCTGGTCCTTTGACCTCTGTGACCCTGTCATCACATAACCTAGCGCTTCCATGACCTCTTGACCTGACTGTGATCCTTCTCTCACCTCTTGACCTCACTGACTGCCTTCTTGTTCTCAGAGCTCTAAACCAGAACGAGAGTGGCCTTTGGAAGGTTCCAAGGTCTACCTGGGAATCCGAAAGAAGTTAAAGCCTCCAACACCGTGAGTTTTCTCCCCCAGCCCACATTTCTAGGGCCTTCCTGCCATCACCCCTCCAGCCTTTCTAATCACCCATCTCTGTTCTCCTTTGCCTCCTAGGTGGGGCTTCACATTGATACTGGAGAAGATGCACCTGTGAGTACCTCTCGGCCTGGCTTCTCTGGCCCAGCCCTGCACCCTGTCCTCTACCTCCCTACTTCTTCTATCCTCCATCCCTATAGCGACAACCCCTCCTCTCTGGCTAATTCCCCTCTGATACCCCCAGCTACCTGTCCTGCACTGACGAGGATGAGATGTGGGACTGGACCACCAGCATCCTCAAAGCCCAGGTGAGGGGAAGGAAAAAGCTGAGGATGAGGTCAGAGGTCCCAGCTGTAGTCCCACGTCCACTGTGCCAACTCCTTACTCTCCCGCCAGCATGATGACCAGCAGCCAGTGGTCTTACGACGCCATTCCTCCTCTGACCTTGCCCGTCAGAAGTTTGGCACCATGCCTTTGCTGCCCATCAGAGGAGATGACAGTGGGGCCACCCTCCTCTCTGCCAATCAGACCCTGGTGAGGCTCTCCCCCCTGCCCCCGGCCTGCTGCTGTGCCCTCCTGAATCCTGCCCATGTCCTTGTCACCCTGCAGGTGGGAGTGGTGTGCCTGCCAGCCTGGTGCCCCCCTCTGCCTTCTCTGTGCCCCCACTCCCCACCCCTGCCTTCTGTTGCCAGGCCTCACTGTGTCTCTGTGTCTCTCCCTCCCCTCATCCCCATCCCACCTGTGCCCAGCGGCGGCTTCACAACCGGAGGACCCTGTCCATGTTCTTTGTGAGTACTGTACCTGTCTCAGCTTTGTGCCACCAGCCCTGTGTTCCTCTGTGCTGCCTGAACCCATGTGCCCTCTGTATTTGTTCTGCAGCAGGCCATCTGTGTGTGTGTGTGTGTGTGTGTGTGTGAGAGAGAGAGAGAGAGAGAGAGAGTATTGTGAGGGGTGAGAAGGAATGAGGAAAATGAGGCATGGTAGGATATGATAAGGAAAAGGGAAAGTGGTCATAAGATCTGAGAAATAGAAGGAAAGTGGTTAAGTGAACGCATTTTGGAGTCAGATAGACCTGGGCTGAAGCCCCAGTTCTACCATTTACTCACTGTGTGATCTTGGGCAACTTACTTAACCCCTCTGCACCTCGCTTCACTCACCTGCAGTGTAACCCATCACACAGAGTTGTTTTGATATCATACATGAAAAGTATTTTACAGCATCTGGCCCAGAGGAAGAGCTCAATAAACGTTAGCGATTAGCAATCCAGTAACTCTAACTTTGTGCCTGCATCATGCTACCCATTCCCATCCAGCCAATGAAGTCATCCCAGGGGTCTGTGGAGGAGCAAGAGGAACCAGAGGAGCCTGTCTATGAGGAGCCAGTGTATGAAGAAGTGGGGGCCTTCCCCGAGCTGACCAAGGACATCTCTACCCCCTTCTCCACGATAAGAGAAAAGACAGCCAACCCGGAGACCCCCCTCACCAGCCAGAGGTCCTTCGACAAACCCCTTTTTCCCAAGGCAGGTGGCCCGGGCCCAGAGGAGAGGCCACCTGAGCCCCCTCCTGGCCCCCCTTCAAAGAACAGCCCCCAGGCACATGGGTCCCTGGAGGAGCAGCTGCTCCAGGAGCTTAGCAGCCTCATCCTGAGGAAGGGAGAAACCACCATAGGCCTGGGCAGCCCCTCCCAGCCCTCCAGCCCCCAGTCCCCAAACCCCAATGGCCTTCTGGCACAGACTCCTGGCTTTCCCACCCAAACGTCCAGTTCACCCTCCAGCCAGCCGCTCACATGACCCTAAGATGAGTAGTCTGAAGGGGGAGGTAACCAGAGGACCCAAGCTCTCACCATGGCAGACACTGCTGGGAGCCTCCTCTGCTCTGGCTGGAAAGACTCTAGAATCCAGTGTGGTGCTATGGAAAGAGCACAGGACTGAGGGCTCTGGACTCTCCTGCCCAGAGAGGGTCAGATTATGGCCCCTCACTGAACCTCCACTCACTTACATGTACCATGAAGTCACTGAAATAAGGAGCCAGTGAAACACCAAAGTGTGTCTTAGAGCTGTAAGCCCCACATAATTTCCCTCAACAAGAGTAACTCCTACTTTATATATTTGATATGTAGGAGTTCTATGAGAGATTTTGTGTTTGAAAGGAATGGTCTTACAGCATTAAAGAAAAAAAAAAAAAAAGATTTGGAAGCCAGAGAGCTAAATGATCTCCAAGTCTATCCTACCCCACCTCCTACATTTGGGGACTACACTGAAGACCTAGAGTGTGGAGGTTGATTGGGGTTGGGAGCTGGGGCAAAGAGGGGCCAAAAAGGATGTGTCACTGTTAATAAATCTTGGAACCAAAAAGCTATTATTGTTTCATTCATTCATTTAACAAATATGTATTGAACACCTAATTAGGTCTCAGGTATTCAGGATGAAGTTTGAACAAAATAGATGGGTCCTGGGGGGCCTGGGTGGCTCAGTCGGTTAAGCCTTTGGCTCAAATCATGATCACAAGGTCCTGGGATTGAGCCCTGCAGCCCCACATTGGGCTCCTTGCTTCTCCCTCTCCCTCTGCCGCTCCCCCTGCTTGTGCTCTCTCGTGCTCTCTCTGTCAAATAAACAAATCTTAAAATCTTAAAATCTTAAAAAAAAATAGATGGGTCCTGCTTTTATGGAGATTCCACTGTAGAGGGGGAACAGAAGACAGAAAATACACAAATTAATTCAGTGCCGTGAAGAAATCAAACCAAAATGATGTGCTTGTGGAGGTGGCCTTTAGGCTGGGAAGGCCTCTGTGAAGAGTTAAAGAAGCCAGACATGTGGAGTGCTGGGAGAAGGAGCACTCCAGAAGAAGAGGGAAAGCCTCAAGCATGAAGGCTCTGCAGTGGGAAGAGACTTGGCCTGTTGGGGAAACAGAAAGGAGGCTGGAGTGGCTGAAGCATAGCGAGTGGGGAGTCAGAGAAGAGTATGGGCTAAAAGGGGAAAGACTGGCAGGGGCCAATAATGCACAGCCTTATAGGCCATGCTAGGGTGTTTGGATTTTATTCTGAAGCAATCGAGAAGTTTGAAGGGAGAGAGTGATGAGATCTTATTTACTTTTTAAAAACAAACAGACAAACAAAAATCTTTAAAAAAGGGGGGGGGGGCGTCTGGGTGGCTCAGTCCCGTTAAGCTTCTGCCTTCAGCTTGGGTCATGATCTCAGCGTCCTGGGATCGAGTCCCGCATCGGGCTCCCTACTCAGCCGAGAGCCTGCTTCTCCCTCTGCCTGCTCTTGTGCTCTCACTTGCTCCCTCTCTCCCTCTCAAATGAAAAAAAAAAAAGTCTTAAAAAAACATCAATCACTCTGGCTGCTTTGTGAGCAGTGGGTTATGGGGGGGAAGAGTGAGAGACCAGATATTAGACAGGGGACTGATACTGGGGCTTGGACTAGGTTGGTGGTTTTGGAAATTGAAGGAAGGTGATTAATATGAGATCTTTTAGAAATAAAACCTACAGGACTTGCTGATGGACGGAATGTGGGGTAGGAGAAAGGGCACAATGACTCTGGGTTTCAGACTTTCCTAACTGGATGGAGAGAGGTGCCATTTGGTATATTGTCTGGGGAAGGATCAGGTAGACGAGCGGTTTTAAAAGTTTGAGGTACCTGTTAGATCTACAAATGGGTGTCAATGGGCCGTTGGAAATGTGAATCTGGAGTCTGGAGCCACAGATGACTGCTTTTTTCCAAGTCAGGGGTGTGGGCCAAGGATAGGTGAGGGGGATGAAGAAAGGGCGTGGGGATTCTCAGAAAGCAGTGACAGGGCTGGGGCGCAGAGCCTGAAAGGCAGACCCTAATGGTGACAGGGGCTTCCTGGGACGCAAGGCCCTACACCCATCTCCCCACTTACGTCCACTCACTAGTATCATTTAGTTTCCATTGGCCCATGACATACCTGTCTTCCCCTGGGACTGGTTTCCTCCTGGCTCCGGGCAATCGTCTCAGCACCACTCACTGGTTTTTCCAGTTCTGGGGGAATTTGGGAAAGGTCTGAGACCAGCCCTGTTTCCCTTGTCAGAAGCATCTTTGCTCAGGCATCCAGTGACAAATTGGTCACAAATTGAGTCCCTCCTCGCCAAGCGTCACGCTTCGCGCTGGAGGGAGGACCGGACGACCAGAGATCTGCATATGTAAATGAGTGATTAGTAGTAATTACGGGCTGAGTCAGTGGCTCCACTAGAAATAGAATCCAGGCGTCTTGACTCAGAAACTTGGGGTTCCCCTACCGCGCAGCGGACGCCGCGTCCACTCGGCGGTCGGGACCCTCTCCGGGGTATTCGCAGCACTAACAGGAGTTTCTTTGGTTTCTCAGCGGCACCTTCGCGCTTAGCAGCCCTGCGCGTAGCCGGACCAGGCGTGGGCGGGACGGAGGCGGAGCCGGGCCGGGTCCGGGGCGGGGCTCTGGCGTGGGCGGGGCGTTCTCGAGTTCCGGAGTCGAGTGGCTTCCCTTGGCCGGAGTGGAGATGCAGCCGCCGCCCCGAAAAGTGAGCTGGTCCTGGGAATCGGGACTCCTGGTGGGCTGGGGGAATGGTGGGAGTTGAGGGGGGCACTGGACCCGCAGTGGGGGGCGAGGAGTTGTAAAGGTTCAGGGCCTAACCCTGAAGTAACCCAGGAAACACCCCAGTCCGTCCCCGGTCCCGCCCCCTCACCGCTCCCTGCGCGGAGTGTTTTTCAGGTCCCGGCGCCAGGGGTCTTCAACCTCTTCTAACCTTCACAGGTGAAGCCGGCCCAGGAGGTCAAGCTTCGCTTCCTGGAGCAGCTGAGCATCCTTCAGACCCGGCAGCAGAGGGAGGCGGATCTGCTGGAGGACATCAGGTAGCTTCTGATCTCCGCCACATACCCCCACCTTCGCTGTTGCGCGCCCCGCCTCTTCTCGAACAGATGTCGGTGGGAGCCGGACGGGGGAGGGGAAAGCAGGGGGTGAAGAGTTCTCCAACCTGCCCATTCCCGGCCCTCACTGTCGGCCTGTCTCTCCAGATACCGGATAGGACTTACTCTTCCTCCTAACCCAACACACAGAAACATACAGGGACCCTCTCTCAAACCCACTGACTCCACACCACTCCGTCCGCCCCACAATCAAGCTTGGGGCAGAATCTCCCCTCCCTCTTCCATACCTGTTGGAAGGCTGGAACGTATCCAGGCCCCCATCCGTCCTCACCTCCAAGCCCGGAGACGGTTCTCCAGGGGTGGGGAGGATCCTGCCGAGGCTCTGAACAATGAGGTGAGGTTGTTCTGGGTTGCGGCTGCCTGAGGTGATCTCAAGGACTCTCTCTTCAGTCTCATTCCATCCTGGTGTACTCACACTTTAGGCCTGGCTCCCCTCTTCTTCCTGCCCAGGCTGAGGAGAGGATTGAGGGTGGGAGAACAGGACTAGACAGTGACACCACTCTTCCCCTCTAATCTTCATAGGTCCTACAGCAAGCAGAGGGCAACCATTGAACGGGAATATGGACAGGTATGGGACTCCTTTTTCTGGATTTTCCCTTTTGTTGTAGCCTCCTTTACACATAGCATTGTCTCTCTGCACATACTCCTCTTCTGGTCCAGAGCAATGGCCTAAAATTAGGCAGACTGGTGTCAGATCTCTCGTGCTACTTGTTGCCTGTGTGACCTTGGACAAGGTGCTTAGCCTTTCTTGGCCTCAATTTCTTTCTCTGTAGAATGGAATAATAATCATATCTTCATGCAGGGTTGTTGTAAGGATGGAATAGGTAAATGCATGTAAATCACTTAGCACATAATATGCATCTGGTGAATGGCATTATTATACTCTGATTTCATTTTCTCCCAGTTGGTGAGAGTCTTTGAAAGGTAACTGAGTCTGTGATGGCTTTCCCACCAGGCACTCCAGAAACTGGCTGGGCCATTCCTGAAGAGGGAAGGTCACCGGAGTGGGGAGATGGACAGCAGGTGGGTCCCATCGAGGGGGGAGTTCAGGGGCCCTAGAAGGGATGAGGAGCTCAAACTCAGGAACCTATGGGAGTGAAGGGCTAGTGAGGGGGGAGGGCATGTGAGCTTCAGGTAGAGCTGACACAGCAGCCAGAGAGGAGCTGACCCAGCAAGGACACTGTGGGTGCAGGCGGAGGGCATGAGTGATCCTTGTGGCTGAGCTAATGCACTGATCGATTATAGGCTCCCAGACAAGGGGGATGGGAAAGCACTCTGTCTCCTATGGTGTTCGGTTTGGTGGGGGGGGGGGGGGGCTCTCATGAAGCTTTGGAGTGCTCTCCTCCTCAACACAGACCTTCTCTTGGGAGAGGCAGGATGGTGTTTGGTGCCTGGCGCTGCCTGCTGGATGCCACCGTGGCTGGGGGCCAAGCCCGGCTTCAGGCGTCTGACCGATACCGTGACCTGGCAGGGGGAACAGGGCGGAGTGCCAAGGAGCAGGTGCTCAGGAAGGTATGGCGCAGTGGATGGGCTGAAGGAAGGGCTGGCGTGGGGTTGGAAGTGGTCTGGGTCAGGACTGTGTGTGTCCATGCCCCTAGGGAGCAGAGAACCTCCAGAGGGCGCAAGCTGAGGTGCTGCAGTCTATCCGGGAGCTGAGCCGAAGTCGGAAGCTATACGGCCAGCGAGAACGTGTGTGGGCCTTGGCACAGGAGAAGGCGGCTGATGTCCAGTCTAGGTGGGTTCATGGGGAGTTGGGAAACCTGGCTGGGGGAAGGGAGCCAAGGCACCACAGCTGGGCCTGACCTTGACTCTTCTCCCTTTCCTGCACAGATTGAACCGAAGTGACCACGGGCTCTTCCACACTCGGACTAGTCTCCAGAAACTCAGCACCAAGGTTTGGGGGGATGTGGACATGAGTGGAGGCGGGAAAGAGGTGGGCAGAGTAGTCTAGTGGTTTGGAACCCAGGGGCATAAATCTGAGAGACTGGGACGAATCCAGGCTCCGCTACATCCTCAGTGTGTGCCCTTGGTTAACTTGATCTCTTGGAGTCTTGTGTTCTTCATCTGGAATGTGGAAATAGTACATTTATTTTTTATTCCTTTACTATGCATTTATTGAGGAGTCTGTGGAGTTCCTACCTTCAGAGTCTGGTGGGAGGCAGACAGATAGTAAGTAAAGAAACAAGCAGATTAAGTGAAAACAAAACAAGGTGCTATGGTAAAGGGTAACAGGATGTAATTTAGAGAGAAAGGCTGTCTGAACACATGGCCTGAATGTGTTCAGCCATGCAGAGATCTAGGGGAAGAACATTCCAGGGAGAGGACATGGTGAGTGCAGAGGTTCCCAGGTGGGAATAGCTTTGTGGGCTCGAGGAACTGAAAGAAGGCCAGTGTGGCTGGAGCACTCTGAGCAAGGGGACAGGCACTGTGAAAAGAGGTCAGAGAGGTTGCAGGGGCCAGCTCTTTTTGCACCTGGCAAGCCACAGTAAGGAGCAGTGGGGAGTTTGTTTTAAATGGACATAGATGCCACTCGAGCATTTTGAGCAGGAGTTGTCGAGTATGCAAAATTTTTTGTCTAGTGCCAGGTGCATAGTAAGCACTCAATAATGTGAGAATCCATTCTGGATCTGGATTGGCCTTAGAAGGACCCCATGGGTCCAGGGCTCCCTGCTGACACCTGTTTTCTCCTCCTAGCTGTCTGCCCAGTCAGCCCAGTACTCGCAGCAGCTGAGAGCAGCCCGCAATGAGTACCTGCTCAACTTGGTGGCCACCAATGCCCACCTTGACCACTACTACCAGGAGGAATTGCCAGCCCTGCTCAAGGCCAGTCCCAGCCCAGATACCCCTGCCTCTCCTGCCTCTGCCTTGTGGGAGAGCCTCTCCTTGCTTCCTACCACTGTCAGGCTGGGTGGGGCTAGGGACCCAGCCTGCTTTGAGTGGGTAGAAGTTACATCCTTTGGTTCTGGTTTGGGCTCTGCTTCTAGCTGGCTGCATGACATTGTACAGGACACTTAGCCCCTCTGAACGCCTAGTTGCCTCATTAGGGACAACTTCTGCTCTGCCTACTTTATAGGACTAATGGGGCTCCGGGGAAAGAATGGATGTGAAAATGCTTTTTAAACTGTTAAGGTCTATGCATACATGAGGGCCTATTATTAGAAGCAGTTAACTGTCTTATTCCTTCCCTCAATCCAATTCCTCATGCCCATCACCCATCTAAACCTGGGCAGAGAGCCTACTTTGCAGTAGATGCTGGGGGAAGGGTGGTGTCATTATCTTGGGGTTCTCTCCAGGCCCTGGTCAGCGAGCTGTTGGAACACTTGAGGGACCCCCTGACCTTCCTAAGCCGCACTGAGCTGGAAGCTGCAGAGATGGCCCTGGAGCATGCCCGCCGTGGAGGGCAGGCAACCTCCCAGGTGAGGGCTGTGCCCTATAAAAGCTCCCCAGAGATCCTCTTCACCCTGCTCTTTCAGTACAGACCACCCACTGCATGTCTGCCCCTTTTATTCTCACCCATCCTTCTTCTTCCAAGAGGGGCTGGGGACAGGCTTGGAGTGGTAACCAGTGAGCGACTACTTCGACCTTTTCCAACCCCCAGGTAAGCTGGGAGCAGGATCTGAAGCTCTTTCTTCAGGAGCCTGGAGTATTTTCCCCTACACCGCCTCAGGAGTTTCAGCCTGCAGGGACTGATCAGGTGAGACTTTTCTGTTCATTGGAACCAAACTACATGTAAAGGGGACTGTGGTTTAGGCCTTCTCCCTCATCATCCTTGTCCTGGTTGATGACTGTTCAACTGTGGAGAAGGGGTTTCAGAACTCTAGTTCATCTCCCTCCCACCAGGACACAAACAAATTTTATTCCACCTTTCTGGCCCTTCACTACACTATCCTCTTCCTTCTCCCTCTGTCCCTCAACCCAGATCCCATTTTGGGGACTCTCTGTGTGTCCACAGGAATGCACACCTGTGTCCTCACCTCTTTGTCCCTGTCCCTGGAGGTTAGGATGGAGAGAAGGAAAAAGGAAGAGACTGTAGAGCGGGGGCAACAGCAGGTCCTCCTCTGAGCATCTGTGTACATTGTTCATTGAGGTGTGTGCCCTGGAGCTGGAGGAGGATGCAGGAGGCATGGCAGGGGACCATAGCCTGGAGAAAGAGGTTCAGCGCTGGACGAGCCGAGCTGCCCGAGACTACAAGATCCAGAACCATGGGCATCGGGTGAGGTGGGGGGTGCAGGTGTTGTGGGTGGGCGGGAAGAGCTGAGAGATGAGGACCCTGCAGTCAGTGGGGGATGTCATAGGGCTGCAGGCAGGAGGGGAAGGAAAGGTATTTTAGGCCAATAGTGTGGTACAGTATTTAAGAGCACAGCTTTGGGAGCTAGACCCACCTGGGTTCAGATCCTGCTCTGTTCTTTCCTCGTTATGTAACCCCAAGTAAGGGAGTGACTTAACCTCTCTGGACTTCAGTTTCCTTATCATTAAAGTGGGGCCAATAATAGTACCCGCTGCATGAGGAAGATTAAGTGACTTAATGCACGTGAAGCCAACAGCAAAGTGCCAGGTCCATAGTCCGTTGTCCCACAGAGTATTTCTACCCACCTCTGTTCTCCGCCTTTGCAACCAGGTGCTGCAGCGGCTGGAGCAGAGGCGACAGCAGGCTCCAGAGCGGGAGGCTCCAGGTATAGATCAGCGGCTGCAGGAAGTGAGGGAGAGCATCCGGCGGGCACAGGTGAGGCGTAGCCCTGTGCCTGGGACCCCTGAGATCCCAGCTCCTCATGCAACACCCTCCTCCTCTCTATCTGCCTGGTGGGGAGCAGGGAGGCAGGAGGTAGAAGGTGGACATGTTTGGGGTGGTTCCATTCACCGCCCAGAGGCAGGCCCGTCCATAGCCTTGATTGATCTCTCTTCCCCATGACAGGTGAGCCAGGTGAAGGGGGCTGCCCGGCTGGCCCTGCTACGAGGGGCTGGCCTCGATGTGCAGCGCTGGCTGAAGCCAGCCATGACCCAGGCCCAGGATGAGGTGGAGCAGGAGCGACGGCTCAGTGAGGCCCGGCTGTCCCAGAGGGACCTCTCTCCCACGGTGAGTGCCCTTTGCTCCCTACCCCTGTACACCCAGGACGGTAAAGGGTAGATCTCCCCAGAGTAGGGCAGACTCTATAAAATGGGGATCCTAACAGTACCGAAGTCGAAGAGGTTGTTGTGAGGCTGGAATGAAATATGTATAATTTTCTTGCATAGTTTGTAACACAGTGTTCTCAGTGAACTTTTATCATGAATATAGGATGACAATTATGAATTAAAGCTCAAAGTATGGATTCTACGTGGTTCAAGTGCCAGCCACTCCACTTACTACTAGCTGTGTGATCTTGCAAAGTGGCTTGACCTTTCTGAGCCTCGGTTTTCTCCTAAGTAAAATGAGGTGGGGGCGCCTGGGTGGTTCAGTCAGTCAGCATCTGACTCTTGGTTTTGACTCAGGTCATGATCTCAGGGTCGTGCAATCGAGCCCCATATCAGGCTCCATGCTCAGCACAGAGTCTGCTTGTTTCTCTCCTTCTCCAGTGTGTGCACACATGGATGGGCGTGCTCTTGCTCTCAATTAAATAAAGTCTTTTTAAAACATAAAAAAAAAAATAGGTAAAACAGGTGATACACTTATGTAAAATATCACTGGGTTATTGTGAAGATTAAATGAGGTGCTATACATAAGATGTTTAGCGTCATACCTGGCACAGAGTAAGCACTCAGTATTGTAATTCTGCGATTGTTGTTGGCGTTACCCTGCTCTGAGGTGATTTTGTTTGTGATACATGGTGGACAGATGGGTGGTACCACCTTGGGGAGTGATCTATCGGTGTTCTTTAAGAGTAGAATGGAGGCGTGGGAGATAAAATGGGTACTTGAGAGTGGGCCCCCCCAATGATGTCTGTTCTCTATCCCCTCCAGGCTGAGGATGCTGAGCTCTCTGACTTTGAGGAATGTGAGGAGACAGGGGAGCTCTTTGAGGAGCCTGCCCCAGCAGCCTTGACCACTAGGCCCCTCCCCTGCCCCGCACATGTGGTGTTCAGCTATCAGGTATCAGGTGGGCATGGGGGTGGGGATCTCCTAGGTGGGGATGGGCGACAGCCATGTCCTGAATCCTTCCTTGTGGGGCCCAGGCAGGGCATGAGGATGAGCTGACCATCACAGAGGGCGAGTGGCTGGAGGTCATAGAAGAGGGAGATGCTGATGAATGGGTCAAGGTGGGTATGGACCTTAGATTCTGACCTTGGTGGTGGGCAGGGGGCACAGCAATGGGAAGGACTTCTCTGTGGCTTGCAAGGACCCAGCCAGACAAAGCTAGAAGCCCGAGGAGGAGGGCTAGGGCCACGGGCTGCTGAGGCAAGTCTGCTATCTGTTCACGTTGCTGGGTGAACAGGCTCGAAACCAGCACGGCGAGGCAGGCTTTGTCCCTGAGCGGTATCTCAACTTCCCGGACCTCTCCTTCCCTGAGAGTGGCCACGACAGCGACAATCCCTCAGGGGCAGAGCCCACAGGTGAGAATGGGAAATTCTGGGTCAGGGGACCTTGAGTAGTTGTGGCCCTGAGGTGTCGTGGCCCCGGGGCACTGCTGCCCATCAACTCCCCTCACCACCTCTCCTGGGCTTCTGCAGCCTTCCTGGCCCGTGCTCTATACAGCTACACAGGACAGAGTGCAGAGGAGCTGAGCTTCCCCGAGGGGGCGCTTATCCGCCTGCTGCCCCGGGCCCAGGATGGAGTGGATGATGGCTTCTGGAGGGGAGAATTCGGGGGCCATGTGGGGGTTTTCCCCTCCCTGCTAGTGGAGGAGCTGCTTGGTCCCCCAGCACCGCCTGAACTCTCAGACCCGGAACAGGTGAGGCTTCCTTCTCCCTGGGTCCCCAGGCACCTCTAGGTTGAGCCTTCCACTCCAATGAGGCCCCATATTCATCTTAATGCCCCTTTCCTTCTCCCGATTTACTTCCTATATTGGCTTGGACCTCCCAATCTCCTTTGGCTGGGCAGAGAAGAGGGAAACTCAGGCAGTCTTCATAAGAGTGTGGTGGTCCTATTTTAGTGCTAGATAGATCTGAGTTCAGATCGTATTGCATTGCCTCGGGCAGTGATATAACCTTGCACAAATTTCTTTACATGTAG
The DNA here is from genome assembly GCF_011800145.1 of Mirounga leonina. NCBI lineage: Eukaryota > Metazoa > Chordata > Mammalia > Carnivora > Phocidae > Mirounga > Mirounga leonina. The sequence continues at coordinate 25,130,812 of NW_023270426.1, read as the reverse complement.
AACAGGGGTCATAATACCAACTTCAGCAGCCCAACTGTTGTGACTAGAGATATGGAGGTAAAGCCCTTAGCCCAGTGACCCACAGGAGGTCCTTTAATATGTGGTACCTACCGTTACAGCAGGAAGAGCCTAGGAGAGGGAGTCAGGAGAGCTGGGTTCTAGTCGGGGCTCTACCACTAAAAGGCTCCATGCTTTTCGATAGATGGCTTAACCTGAGCCTCACCTCTATGAGAAATCATAAAAATCCCTACCTCATGGGATGCTGGTGAGGAATGAGTCAATTCCCACGTGCCAGGAATAACTCTGTGTGCCCCTCATTCCCAGATGCTGCCATCCCCTTCTCCTCCTAGCTTCTCACCTCCTGTGCCCACCTCTGCCTTGGATGGAGCCCCTGCACCTGTGCTGCCTGTGGGTGAGTAGAGGGCCCTGGGGGCCCTGGGAGGGGAAGAGATGGGAAGGAGGAGAAAGGTTGCCCTTGGCTCCTCTGCCTGCCCTCAGGAACCTCCTCCATCAGGCTCACAGAAGCATGATGGTGAGAAGAGCTTGGGCTTTGGAGGGGAGGCAAGTGTGTTGTTGAGACTTTGCCTGTGACTTCCCAGTGTGTGGTTTGGGGTGGATGTTTAACCTGCCTGGGCCTTTACAGAGTGAGGAGAAAGGTCCCTACCTCACTGAGTTGTTGTGAGAGTTAGAAAGATGGGCCTAGCTTTGTGCCTGGCCCATAGTACGCATGCCCACAGCAGCTGTTTTCTCCTGAAGATTATTTTACAAATTAGCCAGCTTTTCCCACTACACATCCTCTGCCTTTCATGTTCTTGAATCCTGCCCACGCCGTGGTTTGTGTCATCATTTTCCTTCTTGGAATGCCCACCTTTTCTAAAACTTTCTGGTACTTCCACTTTCTTCACCAAGTCTCCCTCGCTGATTCCAGAGGTCCCTGTGAGCATTTTCTGCACCCCCTGCTCCGGCATCTGTAGTTCACTTGGAATGATTTAGCAGTCAGTCATTCATTGTGTTTATTGTTTTTTCACTCTTGGGTTGCTGACAGCCATTGGGAGTGGGGGTGCTGTGAGTCCATCTCCCCCTCTCAGCAAGGTGCCAAGTAAGAGTGGAGGATGGATGGATTGATGGATTTTATGGCTCTAAGATTAGGGACTCTTCATTAATTCATCAAATATTTACAGAGTTCCACTGTCCTAAGTGTAGGAGATGCAGCAATGAACGAAACAAAGCCTGAAGACTGACTTGTGGTTCTTGTTTGCAGACCAAGACCTGGACTGCCCTGGACCCCTGGACATGATGGTACCTCGACTCAGGCCGGTAAGGTTCCCTCCCTTGGAGGAGATTGTGTCATTCCAACTTGTCCTGTTTTGTCTGCGAGGCTGAGGGAATGGATAGGGATATCCCCAAGGGAGGGTTCTGGAGTACTGATTCTGTGTTCTCTACAGATGCGTCCACCGCCTCCCCCACCAGCTAAAGCCCCGGATCCTGGCCACCCAGATTCTCTCACCTGAAGCCAGGGGGATTGCTGTCCCCCCAGTGATGCTGCTGTCCCTATTCCTATGATGTCAGAGACCAACCCCTCAATGATCTGGAGTGACACAGCCAAAAGCTGCAGTCTCCCCCATTTCCACTCTCACCTCCGGGGGTAGAAACTTTCCGTCTCCCCATTTCTGGGGCTGGAACTCACTCCTTTTCCCCCATCATACTTCTGCTATCTCTAGGGCTGGAACTACCCCTCTTTCTTCTGCCACCACCCCATCTGTAGGGTGGTGAAATATTCTGAAATATCTGGGGCTGGAACCCATCCTCCAAAGTCTTGAGTGGCTCTAGCCCATCTGTGTCTCCACCCTGGCTCTGTGACCCACCCCACTGGGTCTGTGACCCATGGCCACTGGGGTTGGGGGCTGGGACAGGAGCAGGCCTGTCAAAAGGAGCTGGAGCCAGTATGCAAAACAGCTGTAATGGTCTGAGCGGATTTATTGACAGTGAATAAAGGGCACTAAGCCCAAGCCAGGGCCTGGGCCTCTTGTGCCAAGAGGGCAGGGGGCCTAAGGTGCTATTGCTTTAAGGGCCCACCGAGGGCAGGGGCCTGCTCCCAGCTGCCACGCTCTAGCAAATGGAGCGAGGTGATGGGGAAGGGGTCAGGCGGCCTGTTGGCAGGCAGGGGAAGTGAAAGAAACTGAGGGATGGGGGTGGGGAGACTTCTCCTGAGGTCCCCCAGCCTGAAACCATGCAACTCCAGATGGACGTAGAGCTGGTTCCTCAGCTGGGGAGCAGTGCTGTCCAGTGGAAAGGAGCTCCTTTATGCCCACCCACCCCCTGGCCCTGCCAGCTCGTAGTCCCATCAGCACAATGAAGAAGGAGCCTTGGAGGAGAGGAAGGGTAACAGTGTTGCTTCCTATTCAGGATGTGTCTCAGCTTTTCCCCGGGGGCTGCAGGACCTTCCCTGTCTCCTGGAGCACATGCCCACTCCCCACCACTAAACCAGACTTTGTAGCAAAGGCCATCCCTGGGAGTACAGCGAGCTATGGGCTTAGGTGGTGTACGTAGGGGGTGGGAGTGTAGGGGGTGGGAGAATGAGATTATCTGATTTGGGGCCCAAGCAGACTCACCTCACACACCCCCTGCTCCCCGTGGTGGGGACACCTGTGAGAGAGAAGTGGTCAACAATGGGAGAACAGGATGTGGGTCATAAAAGTGCCATCTCCCCTGCGCCCAGGGTAGGAGGCAATAAGAGCTGAGCCCACCGTAGCCCTGCCCATGCCTTCATACCTGGTGATCTGAGGTGTCCAGTTTGCTTGGCTGTCCAATTGCCTCTCGACTGGCCAGTCCTGGGCTTGGGCCCTTCCTTCCAGCCCCTAGCATGGGCTCTGCAGAGGCTCTAGGGTTCCCCTCAAGTGCACAAGGGACTAGGCTGCCATCCCTGAGACCTCCGTTCTGTATTGGGGGACTGGCGAGGCCCAGGGGCTGTGGCCTCTCAGGGGGCACACTCTCAGTGGCAGGTATCCCTGCCCTGGGCTGCCCTCCCGCAGACCCCTGACTACCCCCTGTGTCCTGCCCTCCACCAGACCCCCAGCTCCTGTCCGTGGGAGAGCCATCACGATGCTCATGTAGTCCATAGCGTTTCTCAATGTGTGTCACCCGGAACCTGGGAAGGGAGGGAACACTGGGGCTTACTACCACAACTCAGAGACTGCTCGGCTTCCCCTCAACCAGGGACATCCTGGGTTTCATGGCCACTTCCCTCTGGCCTAGGGGGAGGGGAGAGACCTCCCCAGATTATGGGGCACATTGTACAGCCTGACTTCTGCTGTAGCTCACAGTCTAGGAGAACAGAGCTGGGGCCCACCTTTGGAGTCAGGCGCCTGATCACGGGGCTCCCACCTCAAACTCCCTCTTTCTGGGGCTTTCTATCCCCACCTGCCCACAGAGAACACGGTGGTCTCTCCAGGCCGGGGGCGGCTCTTTCCTTCCTTGGAGCGTCCCTGGCGGACAAGTGGGGGCCTCTTGTTGCGGCTGCAGTGGATGCAAGGGGCTGCAGAGCCCAGATGCACTGTGTGATGATGGGAAGGGGCTCCATCTTGCAGGCTGGAGGTAACATCCACGCTGGACAATAGGGAAGAAGGGAGCAGGAGTGACATTACCATTTCCTTTCCTTTTCCATTTGCTCCTGTTCTTTCAGCTTCTTAAACCCCCAGATGCCCCACTTTCCCCAGGCCCCAGCATTCTTGTATTTATCTAATAAACACAATATTAAGATTTTAGTTGTCATGTGTTCTTTTTCCCAGGGTTGTTTGCTAAAAAGAGAGCAATGTTTAACTCAAAAGAATGGCACAGGGATAAATGTCAGGCTTGATGATACCCAGATGGGAAGTATGGTTTGAAGAACTCAGATTTCTATAAAACTTCTTTCTTCATATAGGATAGGCAGCTTTGCCTCCCCCCTCCCCCCAGACATGCGAGAACATTGGGAAAGGATTGTGCTGGAGGAGAGGGTACTCTCCAAGGCAAGCTAAGTCATGCTGGCCCTTGTTTCCAGCTCACCTGGACAGCTGCACTGTCCCTTCTCCTTCACTGTCCCCCAGCATCTCCTTCAAGGCCTCAGCATTGGCTGAGGGGAGAAGGAAAAGAGGGAGTCAGTGGAGGTGGAGGTCAGGGCAAGAGAAAGTTGAGCGGGGCTGGGGAGAGCAAAGGGCCAGTCTACACCCACCTTCATTTTGGATGATGCAGCGAACAATCCTCTCTACGGTGTCCTCATTCATGTCATCGTCCTCAGCTGAAGGATGAGAGGTTGGCAAGGAAGCAGGAAATGAGTCAGCTTTGGGTGGACATTACCTGGTGGCTTCTGTGGCTTACTGCTCAAGACCTATCCCTTTGTCTATTTGCCATCATGCTGGATGTTAACATTTAGGGGTCAGGGCAGAAAAAATGGGAAAGTCAGTGGGAGCCCAAGACTACCAACAGTGGGCCCTTCCCATCCATGCTGCCTTTCCTAGGCTTGCTTTCAGGGTGGGGTCATCCCACTTGCTGACTCAAGAAAGCGTCATTAAGCCTCCTGAAGGCTTGGTCAGGATTTCGCCTCTTGGCCAGGAAGGCAGAAATAGGTGTAGGGTGAAGGGTATGGGAGAAAGGTGACTGAGCCAGGTTCTAGGCTCCTCACTCACGGGGCTGGAGCTGGGCATCGTCAGGCTCTGAGCCCCTCGACGTGCGGCAGCGGTAGCCCTTCTTCTTGAGCACGTGGCAGATCATGAAGCCTACGAGGCCCATGAGGAAGAAGACCAGCACAAGCAGGAAGAGCATGTATAGCCCATGTTGGGGCGGCTCCAGGTCTGGCTGTGGTTCCGACATGAGGCCCTGGGGGGCGAGCGCGGGCCAGGGAGCCTCCTGGGGTTAGGGGGCTGCAGCTAGGGACTGGGGGAGGGATAGGAATTCGGTCCTCAGGACCCGAAACCGACGAGCCTCTGAGGTCCCGCCCCACCCCCCTACCCAACCAAGGAGCTGTCCGTGCCAGGGGTGCTGGTCCGGGGCAAGGGTGCCAGACGGCGGCTGCGCAAGCCCTCTTCCACGACCCTGATCCTGCTTCCCCGACGCCCAGAGCGTTCCCCTTTCCAGCTTGTCCTGCGCTTCCGTCCCTCCCAAGGACACTGCAGAGCGAGATGGGACGGAATTCTCAGGCGGCCGGCGCAAGAATCGCGCCTGAGTCAGCGTCCGCACCTCCTCCGCCTCGGCCTGAGCCAGGCCTCTGCAACCCCCTCCCCTGCCTGTATGCCCGCACAACGCCACCCCTTTCGGTTCCTCCCATCCTCACCACCTGGCCCACTCGGTACCGGTGGTTTGGTTCTGGCTCCGGCTCCGGCTCCGGTTCCGGCTCCAGGGACGTCCTAGTCCGGCTCAGGGCCCCCGACGCCCTCCCGGCGCTCATCCCTTGCTTCCTCCCCCTCCCCCCTTCGCCGCCTCACCGGCTCCGGGCTCCGGCTGCAGATACCGGTGCCGCGGCAGGCAGGGGGAGGGAAGGATGAAGAGGGATGCGGGCTAGTTGGGAGCGGCGGCTGGCTCCGGACAACTCTGGCTGTGGAAAGGGGAAGGAGATGGGGGTGGGGGCGCCGCCGCAGCCGATCTAGGTTCCCAAATGCCTTCGCCGGTCGCCAGCCCGGGACCAGGGGGCGGAGCGCAGGTGTGCGGGGCGGAGAGCGAGAGCCTTGCGCGCTTGTGAGCGCAAGTGTGGGGCGCACGTGACTGCACCGCCCCCCCGACCCCCCCGGGGGGAGTGTGCGCCGCCGAGTCTCGGTCTGGGTGGGGAGGACAGGGTCAGAACAAAGTGCTCTCCACTGGTCTATCCCGCATGCTTGGCGCGGCTCCTGCCCTCAAATGCTTCGGTCCGGTGGATAGCCAGGAACCTTCTCAACGGGCCAGGGGAAGCTGGCTTTCCGCACCCGAGAGGGACGGCGTGGCGGTTCTCTGGAGTCTCCTAGACTGGTGACAACGGCCTGCGCCCCGTTTGGGGCAGCTGGCTGGACGAGATGTCTCGGATTCCCGAGGATTTGACCCCCGCCCGGAAGGAAATGACCCTCGCATCCTAGGACCATACTACCCGTCCTCCGCAGAGCCCAGAAGCTTAAGCTCGGGAACCTAGAAGGGCAAAGCCGAGCGAGGGGCGGAACTCCGCAGGGGGCGTGGTCAGGGAGGCGGGGCCTGGACTTCCCGGTTCCGCAGAGGCAGGCTGCGTGCTTACGCAGCACGTAGGAGCGGGGGTGGGGCAGGCGGCCGGGCGGGCGGCGGAGGCGCGGGGCCTGCTCCCGCCGGCACCATGGCCAAGACCGTGGCCTATTTCTACGACCCCGACGTGGGCAACTTCCACTACGGTGAGGGAGCAAGGTTGTACACGAGGAGCTTCGGGACGCGGAAGTTTCGAGGCGGGGGCTATAACTCCGGCGTCGGGAACTGACGAACTCTCTTCTCCCACCCCCAGGGGCAGGGCACCCTATGAAGCCCCATCGCTTGGCATTGACCCATAGTTTGGTCCTTCACTACGGTCTCTATAAGAAGATGATCGTGAGTCTCGCCATCGCTGCTGGGTATTGAGGGTGCGGCGAGCTGTGTGGCCCTAGGATAGGTGGGCTGCCCTGAATGCACCAAGTGCAACCCACCCTTGGGGTGGGGGGCAGGGTGGATGGAAGGAGCCAGGAACACCCGCCATATGCAGAGTGTAGGTGGATGGATCCACTGACCTAATGGGAGTTACTTTTTCACCTTAGGTCGGCCACCCTTTGACCTCAGGTAGACCAACATCTGGCCTGTGGTTAGGGTGGAGTGGGGCTGGTTTGACGATAGAAAGTGTTTTCCTCCCCAGCATCTTAGGATGTGGGCAGTGCTGTGGCTTCAGGAGAGAGGGGCTGGATCACTTTATCTGGATGTAGGTGTTCCCACCGCAGTTCTCACCCTTTCTTTGCCACCTCTCTCCACCTCCAAGGAGCTAGAGCTCCAGGGAGGACTCTGTAGCCCTGTGTGCAAATGTGTATGTGTGTGTGGAAGAGAGCAGGAGATGTCCTGGGTATTTCCTTATCAACTTAGAATACTCCCCACATGGTTCTACTTAATTGCTACTCAATCCTCCATCTCCCAGATATGCACATGGAGATAGACAACCCCCAACTTGGAATTTATAGTTGTGATAGGCGATTATAACAGTTAAGCTCAGCCCTCATGCGTCACGAGGGAAATTAGTCAACAGTATGAATGAATGTTGTCCACTGTTTGTGCTGAGGCACAGACAAGTGAATTAGCTTTAGAAAAGACTGAGGTGAGGTTAGTGCATGAATCTATGAAGCCCTTGAAATTGTTTGCTGGTACATACCTGTGTGCATTTTCTGGGGAGAGAAGCTTTTTGTTCTTGCCCAATTTCTAAAGAAGTGTGTGAACCCTCCAAAAGATAATAAATCTCTGGCTTAGCACCTTGGCACCCCAGGGTTTTAATTAGAAGGTTGTCACATATCCCATATTATTTAACTCTAAAATTAAGGATTCGGAGGAGAGGACGGAATCAGAGCCAGGGGGAGGAGATGAGTATGGAAAGAATAAAACATAGGAGATCCAAGGAACAGGGTAGGTGGATAAGGGCTCAAGGTTGAGAAGGTGGGGAAAGGTTGGGCTGGAAGTGGGAAGGAGAAGGCAAGTGCACTGTTCTTTGGGAGACTTGATCATAGTACCCCACCTGGCTAATCAGAGCCTCTCTTCTTCACTGACCTTTGCTTAATAGAATAACAAGGATCGGAGGGGTGAGGAGACTGCTGATGTGTGTGAATTTGGACAGTCCACGGGGCTGGGTTCAGTGTGGGCAGTCTCAGCCCGATGAATGCGACTGATCTCCCCTGGGTTCTCCTTATGTTTCCATCCCGAGGTCTTCAAGCCGTACCAGGCCTCCCAGCATGACATGTGTCGCTTTCACTCTGAGGACTACATCGACTTCTTGCAGAGAGTCAGCCCCACCAATATGCAAGGCTTCACCAAGAGCCTTAATGCCTTCAACGTGGGCGATGACTGGTGAGGGGAGAACTGGGATTTTTAATGCCAGCCATATAGAACACTTGAGTGAGGTCTTGTGGCAGCAGTGGGAACACGTGAAGGGGGTCCTATTTGTCAGTGAATCATCATTTACTGATTTGTTTATTCAACAGATATTGGTCATTTGCTCTAGGCCAGGCCCTGTGCTAAGTGCTGGCAACGCAATGATACATAACAACAAAATTTTAATATTACAGTTGTGCTAAGTCCTGTGAAGGAGAGGTAGGTGGCTGACTGTGAGAGTGTATATGCAGGAGAATTACCTGTCTTGGGAGTGGGCTGGTCAGTAGAGGCTAGAGGATGTAATGGAGATTGAGGTGAGATCTGAAGAAAGAGTAGGAGATAATTAGATGGAAGGTGGTTGGGAGGATAGGGTGTGAGGGCAGGAATGTTGTGGAAATTAGGGACAACGTATGCTGAGGGTTTAGGAGAGGTTAGTGTGTCACTCATTTGAGGAACAGAAAAAAGGTCATTCACTGAATATGAATAGAAAAGTGATCTGAATCAAGGCTAAAGAGATGGGCAGGGCCTTTAAAAATTAAATAGCCCTATTATGATTTGGGGTTCTTATCCCTAGAGTAGAGGGAAATTATCAAAGTGTCCTAAAAGCAAGAGAGTGATTTACATTGAGAGAGGTTTACATTGAGCTTTATCATATGAAGAAGACTCAGAGGCCCTGTGGGGAAGGGAAGATAACAAAGATAAACCAATATCCTTGCTTACATTCTCATATATATTCATGAAAATGTAGCGATCATAACAGCTACCATTTACTCAACTTATTTTTAGATTTTTTTTAGGAAAATTTCAAATGTTTCTGAAAGAATAGTACAGTGAATTCCCATATATCTGTCACCACCTGTAACACTTAGAGCAAATGGCCATTCTTACTTCATCTGCATCCCAGATTAGTGTTTTGTTTTTTTTTTTAGGAGAGAGGTGGGGAGCAAGTGAGCAGGGGCGGAGTGGGGGGTAGGCAGAGGAAGAGAGAGAATCTTAAGCGGGCTACATGCCCAGCTCAGAGCCCAATAGGGACGTGGGCAGACACAGGACTTGATGCCAGCTGGATCTCACAACCCTGAGATCATGACCTGAGCCGAAATCAGGAGTCCAACTCTGAGCCACCCAAGCGCCCCTGCATCCCAGGTTATTTTAAAGCAAATCTCAGATGTCACTTTTTTTTAACTATAAATATTGTGTGTCTCTAAATGATACTCTTAAAAACATACATGCACACACTCAACACTGTCATTATCACACCTAAAAAATTGACAGTAATTCCTTAATATCATCATATTTGCAATCAGTATTCAAATTTCTCCAACTGCATCCTAATTTTTTCTTTTTTGCAGTTGATGTATTTAGGATATAAACAAGGTCCGTACATTGTATTTGGTTGATACATCTCTTGAGGTTTTTAATCTGTAGTGTTTCCTTCTCTACCTTGAATTTCTTCCTTTTTTTTTTTTTTTTAAGATTTTATTTATTTTTTTGAGAGACAGAGTGAGCGGGTGAGAGAGAGAGCACAAGTGGAGGGAGGGGCAGAGGGAGAGGGAGAAGCAGACTCCCCGCTGAGCAGGTTGCCCAATGTGGGGCTCGATCCCCGAACCCTGGAATCATGACCTGAGCTGAAGGCAGACATTTAACTGAGCCACTCACGCGCCCCTCTACCTTGAATTTATTTCTTGAAGAAACCAGGCTATTGGTCCTATAGAGTTTCCTACAACAGCTACTATTTATTGTGTGCTTACTCTGTTGTGCTGAGGTTTGCTGGTACATTCACTTCATTCTCACACCAACAGTGAGATGTAATAGTCTTGTGCCTTAATTTAGGCATAAGGAAACCAAAGTTTGAGGAGATTTAGGTAACTAACCTGAGTTGCAAAACTGATCAGTGGAAGTGGCAGGTTTCAGATCCAGAGCCCTGGTTTTTAAAGATTTACAAAAAAAATTTTTTTTATTTGACAGAGAGAGACACAGTGAGAGAGGGAACAGAAGCAGGGGGAGTGGGAGAGGGAGAAGCAGGCTTCCTGCAGAGCAGGGAGCCCGATGCGGGGCTCCATCTCAGGACCCTGGGATCATGACCTGAGCCGAAGGCAGACGCTTAACGACTGAGCCACCCAGGCGCCCCTGGAGCCCTGGTTTTTAAACACAACACTGTTTCCTTGAAGATCCTACCAATAGAAGCACTCTGAGCTGGAAGATAGAAGGCTGGCATTGAGCACCTTTCCAGGCTTATCCCTAAACCCCTGCTTGCACAGGATGCCTTCCTGGAATGCCCTTTGTTCCTCATTCAACCTCTCCAAGGCCTTCCTAACCTTCCCACCACCTTCAAGCTTCACACCACTAAACCTTTCTTGACCACACCAGGCGCAGAGGTCTGTCCTGTACACGCTGCCCTAGTCATTTGGTGTTTAGTGGCATGCTATCTTGGGAGATTTCTTGTTTTTTTGTTATTGCTGCTACTGTTATTTCTGAGCTCACTTTATAGGTGTGGGAATGCAGAGTCAGCCCTCAGGCCCCAACTGGGGCTCTGTAACTGCTCTGTGCAGTTAGGGAATACTACCACTCGGCCCTTGGCACTGCATCAGTTGTGCTGTTAGACGTAAGCTACAATCATGCTTATCTGTGTATTGCAGCTGAGAATCAGGGATTTTCCCTTTTAATTAATTTCTGATTGTTTTCAAATTAATCCAATATAAAAAGCCCAATTATACTGCAAGGCTTTTGATGGAAAAAAAAAAAAAAACAGTCCCATATCCATGCCTCCCACTCATAAATCCCTCTCCCCAGGGGCAGCAACTTTCAGCTCCTTTAGCTATTTTTTCTGGTATTTATCTTTGGGTTTCAAAGCAATGATACTAATCTACTACTGTTACTAATAATCTGTAATACTTCATGCCTACTATTGCTATTTTTTCACTTTTCAATTTCAAGCATTGTCTATAAAGCTCTTAGTATGGGAAATGAGCATTTAGTCTCCTCATACCATCACCCTGGCTTGCCCTCCCCTCCCAGCTTCACAGTACAGTTATATCACAATTTTTATTAAATAACTATTCTATGTTTACATTGTTGAAATCTTGAAAATTCATTTACTATAGAGCCAAATAGTATACTGTGGTTTAATCTTACTTCCTCTACACCTTTTTGTTTTTCCTGGAGTTGATAATTGCACTGTTTTTTCATTTGCTTCGTTTTCTAGGTATTAATCATTAATTCTTCCTAGAACCTTTGAGAAACTATAAAACTTCCTGTAGTTCTCTTTTTCACATGGCTAAATGTGTCAGCTGCACTATTTTTTTTTTTTTTGAGACTTAAAAGTAAGGATCTTTTAAGCCTTTCCTTTTTCATAAGTCAAGTTTTTGAAGGTGTAATTTGCATATGGTAAAATTCACCCTTTTTAGGTGTGTAGTTCAAGAGTTTTGACAGTATGTATCAAAATATAGTTTATTTCCATTTTCCCACAAAGGGCCCATATACCCTTTTATAGTCAATGTCTTCTCTCCAGCTTACCTCTAGGCAACTACTGATCTGAGGTCTGTCCCTATATTTTGCCTTTTCCAGAGTGTTATATAAATGGAGCTTTATGGTATATAACCTTTTGTATCCGGCTTCAGGCCTCTCCTTTTTATAAAAAAGAAGATGGTAATAATTATAATTAGTATTTATCAACGTGTAGAATACTAGGTACCACACACTGTGTTAACTGTGTTAAAGGCTCTTTGTGGATTATTATTATTACTATTTCAGGTATATAGGAATGTAGTTCTTGCTTAAAAATGTGTGACTTTTTTTTTTTTTAAGGTTTTATTTATTTATTTGACAGAGAGAGCACAAGCAGAGGGAGCGGCAGGCAGAGGAAGGGAGAAGCAGACTCCCTACTGAGCAAGGAGCCCCATGTAGGGCTCGATCCCAGGACCCTGGGATCATGACCTGAGCCAAAGGCAGACCCTTAACCGACTGAGCCACCCAGGCGCCCCAAAAATGTGTGACTCTTAAAGAATGTTATTGAACATTGTGTTAAAATATGATATGATATCATAAAAGAATCTTTAAAGAGAAACGAAGTTTATGTTCCCTTTCAAATTATTTCCTTTTTGGCATGTGTGATTAAGTACCTAGAAGCTGCCTACTTTTCTCCACAACCAGGATACAAACTCCCTGACAGAGTTAAATGCTTTTTTACTTCCCATCCATTGCCTTACACAGGGCTTGGTACATGGTCCAAAATATCTGTTGAATAAATTTGCAGATAACTTAGATGTATAGGGGCTGGGAGAAGTTTTTTGAAGAATGGAGGTTGGAGGGGTTTGGAGTCAGGGGAGAGGTGTAGGAAGGACCTAGACAGAGGTAAAGGACTCTGACTCGCTTCTCTTCCTTGTAGCCCAGTGTTTCCCGGGCTCTTTGAGTTCTGTTCCCGTTACACAGGCGCATCTCTACAAGGAGCAACCCAGCTGAACAACAAGGTGACCATGGCCCTGAGTCCTGTTCTCCCTTTCCTGTGGGTCCTTCCAACTCAAGGCCTTAACCCTGACCCTGAGCTTCCAGCTTTGGGGGTGAGCAAGGAGGACTGTGAGTTGGGTGTGTGTTTTTCAGATCTGTGATATTGCCATTAACTGGGCTGGTGGTCTGCACCATGCCAAGAAGTTTGAGGTGAGTGAGGAGGTGATGGGGGAGACAATGACTGCCCTAGTCTAGGTTGTCAGCATGACACCAGGGGGCAGCTGGGTAGAGGAATTGTTATTGTCTTTGTAAGACCACTGTCTCACCATAGGCCTCTGGCTTCTGCTATGTCAATGACATTGTGATTGGCATCCTGGAGCTGCTCAAGTAAGTAGCCTGGGAGGAGATGGAGGGACTTATGAGACCCATGGCTGAGGAGGTATCTCACGCTGTGCTGGCCCTGTCCCGTTCCTCCACCCCCACACTAGCTTCTCCACAGTTCTTAATGCTTTACTCAGACTACCTCTTCCGTGCTCTGCTGCAGGCTCCCTGCTGCCTGCTCACATTTCAGTCTTCTCTGCACATCCCTCTCCTGTCCCTGCCTCCAGGCGGAGTCCCAGGGTTGCCCGTAGGGAACTGGTGGTATTAGGTTTCAGGAGACTTGGGCTTAAGTAGACTCTTCATAATTCCAAACCTTGTTTTGGGAGGAGTGGGTTGGGGTTCCACTCTACCTCAGACCCTGGCTTGGCTCTCATCGCAGGTACCACCCTCGGGTGCTCTACATTGATATTGACATCCACCATGGTGATGGAGTTCAGGAAGCCTTCTACCTCACTGACCGGGTGATGACAGTCTCCTTCCACAAATATGGAAACTACTTCTTTCCTGGCACAGGTATGGGAATAGGTATAACCATCCTCTTCACACCCTCGGCCCTTTACGGTGACAGCCTCTTGCTCAGCCTTCAGATCTTGGCTCAGGTGGCTTCTCAGAGAGGTCTATCCTGACCACCGCAGTTAAGGTGATTCGTCCTTCCCTGTTTCTCTGTCATGTCAGTGTGCCTCTCTCAGAGCACTCACTGCTGTTTGAATTTTGTTTTGTTTACTGTCTCCCTCATCATGCCCACCCCCCAAGAATATAAGCTTGGTGGCATTTCATTCATTTCATTAGTTCCGTCTATTGCTGTATCCCCAGTGCCTAGTCCATAGGTCGGCTCATAGTAGGCCCTCAAAAATTATTTGTTGAATGAATGCAAGCCACAGGAGACTAAGTGTTCCTAGGGAATGTGTGGTGGAGGTACACAGATGTAGTGAGAGGCCCTCAGTGTATGTATTGAAGTTGAAGCAGCTGGATTTGGGTGCCCCCTGTGTATAGCTCCTAACCCCTACTCTCCGCTTGCCTGTAGGTGATATGTATGAGGTTGGAGCAGAGAGTGGCCGCTACTACTGTCTCAATGTGCCCTTGCGGGATGGCATTGATGACCAGAGTAAGTATTGAGGTCTTTTCCCTGCTTACTAGGCCCCTTCTTCCTCTCCTGGAATTAACGTCTTCTGCCTGGTATTGTTTACTGTTGGGCCAGGTGTCCTCAAGGAAGAATGGCCTTCAGAGGGACCATGAACCCCCCGGAAATTATATGCAACATATTATGTGTATGTGCATTTTTCTGGGAAAAGGGTCATTAGCTTCCATCAGTCACTCAAAGTGGTCTGGGACCCCATCCAGAAGTTCAGAACCAGTGATTTGGTTCTTGGGGTTGTCCCTTTTCCTGGGCTACATGCTCTCTCAACCCCTTTTTTCCTTTTGTTCCCTGTCTCCCCATCCCCTTGGGGTGCCAGGTGCCCATCTTTGGCCCTCTCCCAGGTTACAAGCACCTTTTCCAGCCGGTTATCAACCAGGTGGTGGACTTCTACCAACCCACGTGCATTGTGCTCCAGGTAATACTGCCGGTGCTTCCTCAAGAGGGCTCTCCCTGGGCTTAGGGGAAGAGATCAGGGAGGAGGATAGCCCCTGCGTTTGTCGGGAAAAAGAAGTGAAGGACATCTGGGACGTTCTGATCAGTTATCTCACTGCAGCTGCCTGGGGTTTTGCTTTCTGCAGTGTGGAGCTGACTCCCTGGGCTGTGATCGTTTGGGCTGCTTCAACCTCAGCATTCGAGGACATGGGTGAGACCTGCCCTCCTTCTCTGCCCCCAGGTTTTCAAGTGGCTTTGGGCCTCAGTACCTGGAGTGGGGGTAGTTGGGGAAAGGGCCATAGGAAGAGGAGAGAGAGAGTCCCTCCCAAGCAGCGAGAAGGGCCCACGCAGAGGCACTGAGACAGGGAAGAGCTGGTGTTGCCAATGAGGAGATGAAGTCAAAGTGGTGAGGCGACAACATGGGGATAAAGCCGGAGATGGTTTGATGTGAGGCCTAAGAAGTTGGCCGTGGTGAGGTCGTGCAGAGCCATTAGATCCTGGTGAGAAGTCTGGATTGTATTTCAAATATGATCGGAAACTGCTGGAAGATTTTTTTTTTTTTAAAGATTTTATTTATTTGAGAGAGAGAATGAGAGAGAGAGAGCTCATGAGAGGGGGGAGGGTCAGAGGGAGAAGCAGACTCCCTGCCAAGCAGGGAGCCCAATGCAGGACTTGATCCCAGGACTCCAGGATCATGACCTGAGCCAAAGGCAGTCGCTTAACCAACTGAGCCACCCAGGCGCCCTACTGCTGGAAGATTTTAAACAGGGAAGGGACATGATCCAATTGATGTTTGAAAGCAACTGCTCTGACTGCTGAATGGAGGAAGGTTTGGGGTGAGGGTCGGGACAGGAGTGGGAGTGGGAAGGCCAGTTAGGAAGCTATTGGTGTTGTCCAGAGGTAGATGTGGTGCCTGGGCTTAGGTGGAGTTGGTGGCCAATGAGAAGTAAGTGATTAGAATTATATTGTGGAGGCTGGAGCTGACCGCACTTGCTGGTACTTTGATGAGAATAGTTGATTAGCAGATGAGGTGCCAGGGTGGGTGTTGAGCTGGAGAGAGGTGGGAATGCCCTTTATGTTTCAATTTTTACTAAGACACAACATATAGACAATAAAGTACATGTATCTCAAGAGTGTAACTCAGTGAATTTCACTACCTTTTCTAGTTCCCTTGTGCCCTTTCCAGGCAATACCTAGAGACGTATACTTTGGCTTTTGATTACTTCCTCCAGCCATTCCTGTGGTTCCTTTTAACAGGGAATGCGTCGAATATGTCAAGAGCTTCAATATCCCTCTACTGGTGCTAGGTGGTGGTGGCTATACTGTTCGAAATGTTGCCCGCTGCTGGTGAGCATGCTCCCTGATTTTCCTCCTCCCCCTTGTCCGGTGTGAGTTGGTGAGCTGGGGGCTCCCTGAGAGATGGCCAGGTGAGCCCTTCAGCCCACTTGCTCAGCCTAGCCCACTCTGCTATTTGGTTTCAGGACATACGAAACATCACTGCTGGTAGAAGAAGCCATTAGTGAGGAGCTTCCCTATAGTGGTAAGGACCACTCCCTGCTACCCCACAGCAGGAGGCATTCTCAGAAGACCCCAGAATGGCCTGATTTGTTTTTTGTTTGTTTTTTAAAGATTTTATTTACTTATTTGAGAGAGAGAGAAAGAGAGCACAGGTGGGGGGTCAGGAGGGACAGAGGCAGAGGGAGAAGCAGACTCCCCGCTGAGCAGGAAGCCCAATGTGGGACTTGATCCCAGGACCCTAAGATCATGACCTGAGCTGAAGGCAGACACTTAACAGACTGAGCCACCCAGCCGCCCCCAGAATGGCCTGATTTGAAGGCAGATGGAAATTTAAAAAAAATTTTTTTTTATTACAGTTGGGAAATTTGACACTCCAGGAGCTCTGCAGACTAAATTGCTGAGTTCAGAGCAGGGAAAAGATTAGACAGCTATTATGCAGGGGTTTTGAATGGGAAGGAAATAGATTGGGAAGTCTTGGGACCTGCCTGTCTCTGTCTGAGCCATGTCTTCTCCTCTAATCTCCCTTTCCCCTCTTAGAATACTTTGAGTACTTTGCCCCGGACTTCACGCTCCACCCGGATGTCAGCACCCGCATCGAAAATCAGAACTCACGCCAGGTCAGCAGCTTGGAGAAGTTGAACACAAAGGTGGGGAGGGCCTAGGAGGGGTTCAGGATGTGGGAAACTGGAGAAACCAGAGAAGAGAAAAAAGTTCTCAGCTATCACTATCACTGTTAATCAGCTAGGAGGCAGCCCAGGTTAAAGTAGAGGCAGTCCGGGTTGGGAGGGACAGTTATCAGGTGCAGGGATTAGAACTAGGACGGTAGGGGTGGAAGGCAGCTAGAAGGGTGGATGCTCTGGGAATCACTCGCTCTCTATTCCAAATCCCCAACCAGTATTTAGACCAGATCCGCCAGACAATCTTTGAAAACCTGAAGATGCTGAACCACGCACCCAGCGTCCAGATTCATGATGTGCCCGCAGACCTCCTGACCTATGACAGAACTGATGAGGCTGATGCAGAGGAGAGGGGTCCTGAGGAGAACTATAGCAGGTCTGGGGCAGCGACTTGAGAGCAGGGGCTTCCAGCAGGCTTGTTGGGGAATTGAGGAGGGAAAAAAGTAAATTGGAAGGCATTAGCTTAATCGACCCTGGCTTACTTGCTTTAGTATGCCTACTCTTTGGTCTCTTGTAATCCCCCATTCTTTCTGTGTGTGTGTGTGTGTGTGTGGCCATAAATAAGTAATATATTTATTGTCAAAATTTTAAACAGCACCAAAATATGATAAGCTTGCATTCACATAATCCCTGACCAGTTCCACAAAGTAACTGCTATTAATAGTTTGATTTATATCTTTTCAAATAGATTTTTTTAATCGGTTTTAAGTATACTATTTAGCATGCACGTAGGAACACAAATGCACATGCACACTCATTCTTAGAGTTTGTGCATCTTTTTTTTTAAATGCAAGTTGGATCATTCTATGCAGGTTGCTCTACAATTTAAACTGTTTTTTTTTTTTTTTAACAAAACAGTGTGTCTTTCCATGTGATTATATATAGATCTGCTTCATTATTTTATCAGCTTTATAATATTCCATTGTGTGGATGTAGCATAACTTAACCAAGTACCATTGATGGCATTTATATTATTTACCATTTTTTCACCATTACAAAGAACGTGGCCTTGAAACCCCTTCCATAGATACACATGTTCCCAGAATTGTTTCTGCTTAGGTCAAAGGCTGTGTGCACTAAAATTGTTTGTATCTGCTGCCAAATTGCCTTCCAAACAATCTGTAACAGTTTATAATCTTTTGAGCATTTTACTCCTTCCAGGTTCAGAGCTAGACAGGCCACTGCTCACATACTGCCCTCTAAGGCCTTTTGATTTCTCTCCTCTGTTCATTTTTTCAGATATAATAATTACATTGTTATTTTTTTTAATCTTTATTTTTCTGAGATACATACTAAAATATTTGCAGATGCATTGAATTAGGAAAAAAAGAGATTAGGATAGAGGTGTTGTTGTTGTTGTTGTTTTTTAATCCCAGAATAGGCTTGTCTGGAAAATGAAGGGGAGAGACAACAGAACACAGAAGTGGAGAAACAGATGTACTTAATGGAGAACAGATATCCTTACGTGGCTGAGGGATAACCACAGCTGGACGCTTGCACCTCCCACGCAGTGTTAGAGCTTTGAGCTGACTCTGCTGCAGAGTCACATGGCCTTCTCAGACCCTTCCAGACTCTGCTTCTCTGTATTAATACAGAGGTCAGCTTCCACATCTCTCCTTTAGACCTGAGCTTTGCTACTTGGACCTTTGGGACCAGTCCATTCCTTCTCCTCCATGAACACTCCCTTATTCCCACTCCTTGTTGAGGAAGTATCTGAACATCTGGCCTAAGGATTCCTTTTTAACGTCTCACCTCCTTGTCAACTTCTTCAGGTCTCTGAAGCTTGACTTCTAGAAATTGATTTTTTTAATTTTTATTTATTTATTTATTTTAAGATTTTATTTATTTATTTGACAGAGAGAGACACAGCGAGAGAGGGAACACAAGCAGGGGGAGTGGGAGAGGGAGAAGCAGGCTTCCCACTGAGCAGGGAGCCTTGATCCCAGGACCTGGGACCATGACCTGAGCCGAAGGCAGACGCTTAATGTCTGAGCCACCCAGGCGCCCCTAGAAATAGATTTTTTTAAAAAAACCTGTTTTAAATTACTCCTTTTGGCAAAGTTGGGCTTTTTCATCTCTGGTTCTAGGCTGGTATCTGGGTCTAGTGTCTGTAAAGTACCACCCCTCTCAACAGCCAGCAGAAGCTCAGGCCTCTTCCTGCCTTAAACCCTCCCTCACTGTCAGACCACCCACCAAGCTCCTGTTCTTTGATGCCTATAGCTCCAACTTGCATATCACTTGCAGAGTAGTAATAATAGGAGTTATGACTTTTTGTGGGTTTGCTAAGAACCAGACTCAATACTAAATGCATTATATTAAAATGTACGTATCATCACGTCATCATTCTACTGTTACCAGACAACCCTGAGAGGTGGCTGTTAACCGTAAATTACCAGAGGAGGAATCTAAGGCTCAGAGAGGTTAAGTAACTTGCCAGAGGTCCTACGGCTAGTTAAATATCAGGGCTGGGAATCAAACCTGAGTCTCTGACTCCACACCTCCACACCTGAGGCACTCAGAGGTAACTGAGACATTGCTTACCAGGCAGATAGGGCCTTTCCTGACTTTGTTTCCCAGCTTCTCATTGATGACTTTCTCCCTTCTTTCTTAGTTATTAGCTGTGGGCAAGGTAATTCGGTTTTCAGTTGTTTGTGTTCTCCCAGAGAAGAGTTTTCCAAAAAGAAAGAAATCAGTATTGAGTACTTACTGGGCCCTGTGTTGCTTTCACATCCCTTCACTCACTCCCCCACATACAACTCTCCTTTCCATTGCTCTTAGAACAAAACTCCATTTTCTGACCATGGCTTTAAAAGACGTGCTGGTGCTTCCCTACGTCCATGGTCTCATCTGTAACTACTCCCCTCCCCGCACACCGCTTCCTGCCATCCTGGCCTCTGTGCTCTTACTGGAATACGTCAGTCTCCCTCCAACTCTGTACTTAGCTTTCTTGCAGCTCAGAATGGGCTTCCTGAGATCTCTGCCTGGCCAGCCCCGTCTCAGACTTGAAGTCTTACCTTCCTAAAACAGCTGTCTCTAATAATTCTGCCTGAAATTTACCCTTTTCCTCCCTTCACCCTCGGTCACATCCCTTCATTTCATTGTGTCAGAGCTCTTGCCACCATGGGAAATTACCATCTTTATTTATTTACTTTGTTAGTTGTTGTCAGTCTTGTTTATTCGGTAAGTTTTTTGAGGATAGGCAGAAATTTTATCCAACTTCTATCTCTACTGTATCGCTGAGGCTTGTGATGGTGGCTGGCACAGAGTGTCTCTCCATAAATGTTTATTGACTGCATGAGTGGATGGGATGGATAGCGACCAGTATCTTCCAACAGGAGAGGAGTGGTTCCTCGACAAAAGGGGCCTAATAAGTGGTTCCAGAGAGGGTAGCTGTGTGGGAGAAGATGAGAACTTGGAGAATAGGACCCTGATTTGTCTCCCTTGCTTTGCAGGCCAGAGGCACCCAACGAGTTCTATGATGGAGACCATGACAATGACAAGGAAAGCGACGTGGAGATTTAAGAGCAGCTGGGCTTGCTCTGTCCCAAGGAATTCCTTTTTACCTCTTGTTTGATCAGGAGGGAAAAGGTGTGGCGCCCCCAGCCCTGGATGGTCACTTTCCGGGCTTTTACCCAATGCTGGAAGAGGGTTTGGAGACCACATCTGGTTTTTGAACCAACTATCCCCTTTCCTCTTTTTCCCAAGGCCTGACAATGGTACTTATTAGGGATTGGATGGGGACAAGGATAACTTCCTCTAGGACATCTTGGGGAGTGGGCCCTAGAGGCTGGTCCCAGCCACTTTGGCCCCCTTACTCCTTCCCTGCTTCCCTCCAACCCAGAGACTTTTAGGGATGAGGGTGTAGACAGGGCTGACTTTGCCTCTGACTTTCTCCTTTCCTGGGTTCTCCTACTACAGGCCTTGTTTCCAGTGCAGGTGAAGAGTGAGGGATTTGGGAGGGCTCTGGCTCCCTAACACCTTAACCCCAGATGATAGGAAGTACGGTTTTGAGTCCGGGGAGGATGTGAAAATGTCCTGTTCTAACTTTTGGCTTTGTGTCCATTTTATCACTGTTTTTATCCAATAAACCAAGTTGGTATTTTTTGTACCTTTTGCCTTCCTGGGAATATTCTTAATTCTTGCTAGCTGACTATGTATGAAAGGAGAAGGAAGGGGGGTGATGATGTATATAATAAAAATCATAGTTAACATTCATTCAGCACTTACGTTAGGCCCTGTGTATGCATTCTACGTGGATTGTGTTACTCATATTAAGGAGTTAGTAGAGCATTCTAGTTACCAGTTAGACAAACCTGGGCAGATTACTGGCTTAAGAGGGAGTAGAAGATGAGTTCAGGTTTTTGAACCTGGGTGTTTGAAATGGTGTGATGCTGGTTGGTGAAGATACATTGGGATAAAACACGTCAAGTGCTTAGCACAGTGCCCAACGTAAGTAGTTGCTCATTATCTTTTTTTTTTTTTTAACAAGTTAGAAGAGGATGTCTGTAATATATATATATATATTTTTATTCATTTGAGACACAGAGATACAGAGAGAGAGAGAGGGAGAGAGCATGAGCAGGGAGAGAGGCAGAGGGAGAGGGAGAAGCAGGCTCCCCGCTCAGCAGGAAGCCTGATGCGGGGCTCGATCCCAGGACGCCGGGATCATGACCTGGGCCGAAGGCAGACGCTTAACCATCTGAGCCACCCAGTTGCTCATTATCTTAATGTGTATGTGAAGAGTGATGGTAGATACTATAGTAACCACAAATGTGAACCTTTCCCTGGAGCAATCTATAATCTAGTAAGAAGTGAGATAAATGTTATAGCAGATGTAGACAGTGGTATGAGAAGGAAGAGTGATAGATGGATCACTCCTTCCATGCTTTGATCCTGTCTTGTCTGTCAGTACTCTAGCTTAGAAAGTAAGTAGTTTTTTAACTGTTTTGGACAAACTGAGTTTGAAGTGTGGGCCGGACAGTTCTTTGCAGCTTTCCATCAGGCGATTAGAAAATGGAACGAAACCAGCTTTATGAGCCAGCCAGCATTGGAGAGTCCCTGTAATATCCCAGGCCCCAGACTGAGCACCGGGGTCTCAGAGATGTTGAGTCACTGACTCTGCCCTCCAGGAACATATATTTGAAATCTTTTCCAGCTGCGGGTAAGATAAGTAAGTCCATACTTTGAGGGCCTACCAGGTGCCACTAACTTTTCACAAGAGGAACAGATGTAGCTGGAAGAAGGGATGAAATTGAGGGAGAAATCAGGCTGGTCAATCAAAGAACACTCTTGGAGAACACCTGCTCTTTTCACTCAGGTTTGGTTTATGTCAGTAGGAAATCTTGGTCAAACAGGCCTTCCCAGACTAACCTGGGTTTAAATTTTTTACCATTTATATGTCCTTGGGCAAGTCACTTTAACTCCTGGAAGTCCAAATTTTCTATCTGTAAAGTGGTGAGACTAGTGGAATCTATCACACGACAATGTGAAGATTCAGTGAGGAAAAACAGGAGTTTTACATAGTGCCTGGCTTAGAGCAAGTGCACGGTAAATGGTAATTATTATTACTGTGTAGTCACATGTTGGCAATAGTTTTTCAGATTAAAAAACAAAACTAGAAAATAGCAGACCTGCGATTCAAAAGTAGGTAATGTAACTCCAGGGCTAGTTGAGTTCCAGTCTAGCACTTGCTCTGGACCAAGCTCTGTTTTTGGCACATAGCTTTCAATAAATGATAGCTGTCCCTTTTAAATTTTTTCATGTGCTCCGCTGATAGTGCACACATAAAAACTGTATTATCCTCGAAAGACTGGCACTGGATTTTCGGCCAAGACGGCACTCTCTTATTTGATTTTTGGTTCACCTGGTCTAGGATGTGAGAGGGTCTGGGCTTCACAGCCACGTGGGCACTGCGTGGGAGCGGGGAGGCCTGCGCCGCGCAGACCGCCAGGTGGCGCCATTCCGGGTTGAGGCCGCAGAGTTGCACCTCCTACACAGCCCCCCCCACGTGGGTCCGAATGGTTAGGCCCGCCGGGCAGGTAGCTTGCTTCCGCGGCTTCCTTCCACCCCCCTCCCTTCCCCCATTGGTAGGAGCTGCGGGTCCGGGCGGAAGTGGGGCAGGCGGGCGGGAGCGAGGCGTCGTCGTTGTATATTCATGAGGCGCGCGCAGGCCGGCATACTAATGAGGCGGGGCGCGGCGGCGGGCTGAGGAGCTGCTGGGCGGCGGCGGCGCGGCGGCGGTGGCGAAGGCGGCGGCGGGTCGGGAGGTGCCGGGCGGGAGCCGCGTAGGTGCGGGGTCATCTGTCAGGGCGAACCTGGACATGGAGCCGCTCGGCGGGGGCCAGGGTCCCGGCCGCGGGACCCGGGACAAGAAGAAGGGCCGGAGCCCGGACGAGCTGCCTGCGGCCGGCGGCGACGGCGGCAAATCCAAGAAATTTGTGAGTGTCCCTCCCACCCGGTTTCCTCAGCCTGGCCCCGTAACCGCCCTCCGGTCCACAGAGACGGTGAATGCCCGTCTCTAGGGAGCCGCCCCCGCGCCTCTCTTTCTCGGTTTGCTGGGTCCCGGGCTCCACAGTCCGACGTCCTACCTCTCCAGGACCTCGGGAAACCCCGGAGTCCTACCCGGCTCTCGCCCCGGCAGCCTCGGGGCTTTCTTCATACCCCCCCCCCCCCACCCCACGCCGTCCCTCCCCGCCCGCAAGCTCTGCCCTCCGCCCCCATAGCCCGGCGGGTCTCAGCCCCATCGCTTCCCTCTCAGCCCCATCGCTTCCTTCTCAGCCCCACTTCCTTTCTTCTTCTCTGTTACCCGCACACGCCCTCTCTGTCCTTTTCTGGGTCCATTTTCCCTCTTACTCCTACTGCCCCCCCCCCCTTTTTTTGGTATCCTCTTATTTGCTTCGTCTAAAGGTCACTTCCTTCTCGAGATTGATCCCTTTCACCTGCTAACTTTCCTCGCTCCTAGCCCCAGCTCTGGGCCCTTAGCCCGGTGTCACCTAATAATCCTTCCCCTCTGGAATGTTACCTGACTTGGGCCCTCCCTTCCCTCCTCCCTTGCATGTTTGTCCTTGTGATGGCAGGAATGGGTTCCTGCCCAGGTCCTATGGTCTTTGGGCATGACGCTGATTTCCTTCCCGGTATTTCTCCATCCAGAGAACCTGTCTCTTTGCCCTGTTGCTTATCACTTTTCAGGGGGTTAGAACTTCTCATGATGATGATGCCCCTCTTGACCTAGGATGGTGATTTAAACCTCCCCGTGGGGAAGAAGTTAGGCTGCAAGTGCAAGAAGTTTCTGAGTAATTGAATTGCTTTTTATATGTTTCCCATGATAACCATCTCAGCTCGTCTGCCACCTCCTGTGTGACAGGCTAGTGACATTCCTTTTCTGACCTGTAGAAGAGTATAGCTTTCCTCAGGTGCCAGTGACTTCCAATCCAAGTCTGAAGGAATACTGATATTCATGTGACACTATCATATTTCATTACCTTTGCCTTCAATAAATCTTTTTTACTCCTTTCTCCAGGGAGCTGTTTGCTTTTTACTGTAAAAGCTTTGAAAGCTATGGGGCACTATCCAAGAGAGGGAGTCTTGGATCTTAGTAATCATTTGCTAGTTGTAAATGTAGTTCTTTAGTCTTGTCTTCCAGGTAATTAGGCCCCCACCCCAGTATCTCTTTGTACTAACCAACTGGATTCTGACTCTTTGCTCTTTCTCTTTTCTCTTATCCCCAACCTTCAGTATTCTGACCCAGCTCCACAACTTTGGGAAGAAAACTGATAAAATGATGGAAACAGGAAGAAAATGTTGCTTTGGGACCTAGCGGATTGAGATGTGGAGAGTACTAAGCAGAATTAAAATAGTGACTCATCTCTTCCTACCTATTTCTAGCAAGGCAGGTGCTTCTGGACTGTCCTTTCCAGTGACTTATGGGCTGTCAGCAACTGCCTGTTTTTCATCTGGTGAACATCTTTTTTTTTCCAGAAATGTTGGGTTAATGGTAGTGATGGCCCACCCCCTGTGGTGATTAAAGGAACATTTCCTTATGTTTCTTTAGGATAGGAATTGACACTCAGAGAGCTTTCCTTTTAAGACTTAAGTTCTAGGGTGTGTATTGCTTTTTTATTTCTGTATATATATCTGTTATTTTTGTTTTGCTGTTGTTTCCATGGGTACTGTTTGACCTTCCTCACCCGAGTTCCAGTTATTCCTGCTGATATATAGTGAACTCTGTGACTTTTGTAAATGTTTTTCAAGTTCTTAAATAGAATTTTATTTGTGCTGTTTTATCTAACACTTGTGTGTTTCACAAGTGAAATTGGGGCAATCGAAGTGCATGGTGCTGAAAGTTGAGATACCGGAGGAAACTTCACCTGTATTTTGGAATGTCCAGGGAGTCTTGTATATGCTGAGTGGATTTGGCTCAGTTTTTGGTATTTGCTTTACAGAGGGTGGAGCTGAACCAAGTTCTCTTTTTCTTTCTGAGGTGTTGGTTTTAACTCTTAGCCTACTGAACTGTTAAAAAAAAAAAAAAAAGAATACGGAGCACAGGTAGTGAGAATTGCATTCAGAGCTAGGGGATTGGAAAGTTTCCAGAAAAGTAGTGCTGCTTAACCCCTTTCTTGCCAACTGTAATTCACCTCAAGGCATCGGAATTTTCTCTTTCTCATTGTTCTTTTTATGAGAAGTCTGTGGCAATGAGAGACTAGAAGGAGCATTGCAATCCACTTCTCTTTGTGTCTGTATGTATATGTGGGTGGGTGGAGGGGGAGAGATCCGCTGGTGTGCTTTTGTTACCCTTGGCTTAGTTTTTTGAACTATAGGCTACAAGCAAACTCAAAGCTGTTTTGCCTATTCCACCTTTGCTAGAGTGTGTGTCCTCTGGAATTCCATTAAGGATGTACTTTATAAAGCTGCACTGGTTTGGACCTTGTGTGCCTGAAGGTTATTTGTTTGCTTCTGAGGAGTTTCTTACCGCTTCATCTGCTCCGTACCTTTCCAAGCTTATGCAGGTTCTAAGTATAGATCAACTGAATGGAACACAGAGCTCGCATATTGCCGAAGATACACTCTTAACTCTCTGATGCATCTTGGGTGGAAAGCCCATGGAGTCGAAGTTGAAACAGTGGTTGGGAATCACCTTTGAAAACATTTGGTGGTTAGAGATGCTGATGTGTGTGGCTCAAGCCAGGCTGCCTGGCATTCCCCCTTGATTTTTCAGGAGTCTTTCTCCTCCTGGGCCATAAGCATATCCCTTCTCCAGCATTGTTGCACTTCTTTCACCGGTCCTTAGGGTGAAAGAAAATAAAAAATTTTAAACGAACAGAATGTATTCTGATTTTTCAGCAGTGATGAATGTAGGTATCAAATAGGCTGCTGGCTGAAATATGTGTAAAGGTAGCAATTACAACCAGGGTGTTAGGAGGCTGCAGGGTATTCCTGTGATTTATAAACTACACATGCCTTATAGTCCAGAAGTGGATGCATTCTAAGAAAGAATATTGCTTCCTGATTCAGTTAGGGGCATAATTTTGTAAAACATGAGTTTTAGCTTGGGATTAGAGAGAATAGAAGATACATAATTTTTAAAATCTTGTTTAATTTTGGATTTGTATATTGAATTTTCACCAAGTGGTAGTATTTTCATGCCCTTCTAAAAGCATAGTGATAGTGAAAATATAAATGTTTGGTTGTAGACCCCTGTCCATCCAAAAAGAGCAGCCAAAGGTAAAGGATGTCAGGCAGAATTTTAAACAGATACTAGGGAAGGTAAAGAATATGAAAGAAGTGGAGTTGTTTATGCAGTTGTCTGCTTCTCTCCTCTTAAAGAAGACAATAACTTTAATTCAGAAGGTTCCAGAAAACCCAAGAGTATACAGAGAACTTTATACAAGTCATGTGGTGTTTTTTGGGAAGGTGATAAGCACAGGGATTACTTAGTTTAGAAAGAGAGAGGGGAGCCTACAGGAATGTTTTTGAGGTTTGTGATGACAGAATGATACTGTAAAAATTGCTGCCCTTTTTCCTGCCTTGTCTTTAAAGAGGTAGCACAAGGATCCACTTGATCATGTTACATTTACTTGTCTCAAAGGAAATCCTCCCTCGCAAGAGGTCAAACTTAGGGAATGCCTCAGAATTAAAATCTCTGCCCTGGGAGAGTTGATAAACATTGGAATACTTTTATTTTAAAAAAACCTGAAAATTTTATGACTTGTGAATTATGTTTATTATAAAACCTGAGAAAATACTGATAAGTGAGAAGTGGTTTAAGTTTGTTGCTGGGCATATGGGTCAGAATTAGACTAGTTTTATTTCCTGTGTGATAGACCAACCTTTTGCTATCCCATGGGGCCCTCTGTATTTTATAAATGGATTGCCAAGTTATTCCTGGAGAGTGTTATATTTTCAGTGAAATATAATGGAAGTTTAAAAGATAAGGTTATACCACATATGATTTAGAAGAACAAGTTAAAATCATGTTTATTAACAAGAGATAGTAGGTATTATAAAGAAAAAAAAAGGTTTGTATATGCAGATGGTGTTTTCTCCCATTTTGTGTCTCAGTTGAAGTCATTCTTGACTACAGAAAGCATTTCTATTTGAAACAAGCCATGTATTATTTACCTGTTCTTCTTTATTATAGTTGAGCCTCCTCTTCCCACTCACTCTTGTTTGAAAGCAGTAGGAAAAAAATTCACCTCTTACTAATGAGCAAAGCAACATTTGGTGTTTGCCCCTACTTAGGGTTAGGTGAGACAAAGCCAACAGTCTCCCCTTGCCCAGCTACTATCATCCCCTCTGTCTTTGTTTTTATTCCCTCTCCGCTTCTCTGAGGGCTGGTCCCAGTCCCATCGGCAGCTAGGTGTTTGAGGAATCAGGAATGGTAAAATCTGTTGATACTAAAAGTTCTTAAAACTTCAAAGCTAAGATTGAAAAATAAAGAATGTTTAAACACTGGGAATGTATTTTGCCTTCTTTTCCACCTCTCTCTTTTTTTTTTTTTTTAAAGATTTTATTTATTTATTTGAGAGAGAGAATGAGACAGAGAGAGAGATCACGAGATGGGGGAGGGTCAGAGGGAGAAGCAGACTCCCTGCCGAGCAGGGAGCCCGATGCGGGACTCGATCCAGGGACTCCAGGATCATGACCTGAGCCGAAGGCAGTCGCTTAACCAACTGAGCCACCCAGGCGCCCCTTTCCACCTCTCTTTTACTCTTTCTTTTGGCAAACATTTTATTAGAGGAATCCTTTTTAATAAAGTAAAAGAATTACTGAGGGAAAAGAGAAGTATTAGGACCAATATTTTTATGAATTTTACCACAGATTACAGGATAACTGGGTGTATCATTGGTCTTTCAGCTTTGAGATTCTTCCATTCATTATTAAAGCTTGCTGTGAATGGTAGCCTTAAAATTTTAGTGTTGGAAGGGACTTTAAATGCCATGAAGCCCAAACACCCACTCAGTACAGCAGTCTCTTCTTATATTTAGAGGTTGGAAACATCAGGGGGCTATGGGGTGGATATTGGATAAATGAATGGAGGAGGAGAAGCAGAAATTTTGGATTCTAGGTTTCCTTTAGTAAATTTCAGGATCTTGGAATAGATAGAGTAGTAGAAAGAGATTATATAAGAGGAACAGATACACTAGAAGCTATGTTATTGAGAGGGAAAAGATTGAAGAAACTGGCTCTGTGTTGCTTGGCTCACTGACAATCACGGAGTTTTGGTTTGTCCTATAAATATTTGCTTAAGTTTCTTTCCTCCAAGAAAGGGGATGGAACAGATAAGGGGAGACAAAAGGAAGTAAGTATAACGGAACTAAATTAAGAGAAACATGGCATTCTTATGTGGAAGTGTTGTTTTTGTTGTTTTTCTGTGTTTTTTTTTTTTTTGAGAGCTATCACCAGTGTGTGGGGTGGGGGGGAGGGAGGACAGAGGAAGAGGGAGAGAGAGAACCTCAAGCAGGCTCCACGACCAGCATGGAGCCCAATGCAGTGCTTGATTTTATGACCCTGAGATCATGACCTGAACCAAAATCAGGAGTTGGACACTGCCGACTGAGACACCCAGGTGCCTCTGTGGAAGTGTTCTTATATGAAAGATAGGAGATTCCATCCGTGGTGGTGGTTATAAATGGTCCTTAGGTGGTAGTGACTTTGGCATTTTGTTAAGGTAGCAGATAGAGGGGAGTTTTTGGTGTCCTGGATTATTTTTCTGGACTTCTTTTTTTTCTTTTTTTTAATTAACATATAATGTATTATTTGTTTCAGGGGTACAGGTTTGTGATATTTCAGTCTTTACACAATACACAGCACTCACCACAACACTTTTTTTTTTTTAAAGGAATTTCTATTAAGCCATGCAAGGCCTGGATGAATTTTAATTTTTTTAAGAGATTTTATTTATTTAAGATAGAGTGAGAGCGAGAGAGAGCGGCCCAAGTGGCGGGGAGGGCAGAGAGAGAGAGGAAGAAGCAGGCTCGCCGCTGAGCAGGGAGCCTGATGCGGGGCTCGATCCCAGGACTCTGAGATCATGAGCTGAGTCAAAGGCAGACGTTTAACCTACTGAGCCACCCAGGCGCCCCTCTAGATTTCTGATAGTGTGATTTATTCCCTATTTTAGAAATACTGCTGGGTGAAAACATAGAATTTGCATTTTCTTTTAAGATTTAACATACTTTAAGGATCCAACATCGGATGATTTATAAACTGTCTTTGATCCTGAAGGTCATAGAAAACCAAGAAGTATACCTTAGTATTGGCCTTAAATCTCAGATAAAGCTGCCTTTTTTTTCCCTGGTAGGGCTCTGTTTAACTTTCTAAAAAACTGCCAAACTGTTTTCCAGAGTGACTGTACCATTTTATTATCACAGGCAATATATGAGTTCCAGTTCCTTGCTAACTCTTACTATGATGAGCCTTAAGTTTTAGCCATTCTAGTGGGTGTGTAGTGGTATTTCAGTGTGGCTTTAATTTGCATTTGTGTAATGTTGAGCATCTTTTACTGTGCTTATTTGCTATCTGTATATTTTTGCTGAAATGTCTGTTCAAAATTTTTGCCCATTTAAAATTTTTTATTATAGTCTAAATGCAAGACATTTGTTGGATATGTGTTTTACAAATATTTTCTTTCTCCCGTGATTTGCCTTTTCATTTTCCTTTAACACTGTGGTATGAAGAATAAAAGTGTTTAATTCTGAAGTCCAGGGGCACCTGGGTGGCTCAGTCGTTAAGCATCTGCCTTTGGCTCAGGTCATGGTCTCAGGATCCTGGGATCGAGCCCCACATTGGGCTCCTTGCTGGGCGGGAGGCCTTCTTCTCCCTCTCCCACTCCCCCTGCTTGTGTTCCTGCTCTATTTCTCTGTCAAATAAATAAAATCGTTAAAAATTTTTTTTTGAAGTTCAGTTTTTTAAACTTTTTGCTTTTTGTGTCATATTTCAAAAATCTGTGCTAAAATCACAGCCCCTAAGATTTTCTCCTTCTGTTTTCTTCTACAAGTTTTATAGATGAAGCTCTTAAGTTCTCCACTTTTCTGCTGTGGATATGTTGTTATATTCCACTTATGTTCCTTGGGGCATAAATTTTCACCTGTAGGCAGACAGAACATTTCTGATACTCGGGATTGGGGGACCTTTGAGATTCAATTTATCCTGGTGGCATTTTCATCTTAATATGTGGTGTTAGAAACCTTTTGTCTCATACTCTGTGTGCTACTGTATAATGCCAGTCTTCCTGTCTATAAATATTAATGTATATTCAGCCTCTTGTTAGATAGGAAGATGAATTCATCCCAGACTGGAAGGACAGGGAGTAGTAATAACAGCAGTAGCAGTAGTAAGAGCATTTGTTTGTTGCATACTTATTACAGCCCTAGGACTGTGCTAAAGAGCTTTAGATTCATTATCTCATTAATCTGTACCTCAGTCTTATAAAATAGGTACTATTGTTATTCCCGTTTTATAGGTAATTGAACTGAGACTCAGTGAGACCAAGCAACTTGCTTTAGCTTGTAGAACTGGGATTCAAACTGAGATCTAGCTGATTTAAAAAAAAAAAAAACATCTTATTCACTACATTCTACTGACATTTTACAGGTGTCCAGTTTTTGCACCTGGAGTATAAAAGTATTCACTGCTAGGAATTTCATAGAAAATTTTGATGTCATCTCTTTAGTTATTTGATGACTGTAGTCGATTAAAACTGGGCTCTCCTCCAGTTCATTTGGTGGGAAAGAAGTATTGGGTCTAGATGGACAAAGTGCAGTGGTTAAATGGCTAACTGCTTTTTGCATTTAATAATGTAGACTTTGAAGTCATTACAAGAATTATAATTAAACCTTTCTTAAGCATGAAGAGGTAGCTGTTTCAGTGCATCAGAACCAATTTTTCCTCTGGCTTATGAGTTATTAAGAAGTTGCCAATTACTATTTTTAAAAATGCAGCCTTATCTTCTTTGTAAGTGAAACACCTCTAACAGCATCACCTGTCAGTTGTTGTAGTTGTTTAAATTGATGAGAGCAGCAAGCAGTGGTGACAAATGGGAAGGAGGAAGCTGTTGTTAGACCACCTCTAATAGTTATCTTTTCTGTATTTTAGAATTGGCATACGATATCTTTAAAAATCTTCTTTGTGGCCCTGAAACTTGACTCTAAGGATTGTGAATGGTTAATAACTCCAGGGTCTCTTCTGAGTCTGGGGCCTACTGATGTTTGTTCTTTAGACCTGGCAGTTATTTGCCTGTGGTTAATAATTAAGACATCGCCAAAGAGATCCAGGTACCCAGCAACTAGGATTTTCTTTATGACTAGTGGCAAAGAGTAGAGAATAGAGTTTCTCTTGTTTGCCTGAGTCCACATGGATCTATCCTAGATCCAAAAGGCTAAAGATCAAGAAGTCATGTTGTTGTTCTATCACATGTCCTGTTCAGCCCTTGCTTTTTATGTCATCTCAGTCATGTCAATAGGAGAATGGGTAGGAAAAGCTCAGAGGCTATGAACACAGAGTTTAAAAGCTGTAGAATTTCAGAGAAGTGAAGGAATTAAGTGGGAAGAGTACTGGACTGTGAGTCAGAAGAACTAGGTTTCAGAATCTTAGAAAGCTGGAAGTGAAAAGGATGCTAAAAATTATTTCATTCAAATCCTTTATTTTATACATTTAGAAATGCGGGCCTAGGAAAGTGGTCTGTCCACATTTATAGCTA
The DNA here is from genome assembly GCF_011800145.1 of Mirounga leonina. Taxonomy (NCBI): domain Eukaryota; kingdom Metazoa; phylum Chordata; class Mammalia; order Carnivora; family Phocidae; genus Mirounga; species Mirounga leonina. Next base: position 25,098,966 of record NW_023270426.1, on the reverse strand, counting down.
GACCTAGGACTAGAACCCTTATCTTCCATTCCCACTGAAGTATTATTTCCAAATATTGCTGTTTAGTTGGACTTTGCTACTGATTAGCCATTTGAACTCTGGGCAAATCATTGCGCTTTTCTTGGTCTTTTCTTGTAATATTAGAGATTCAGCATGAACTATTTCAAAGGTCTGTCCTTATGTCCAAAATTCTATAAGTGATCAGGATATAACTGTGGACAGTTAATAGTTAATTTCATAGAAGATGGGGGATATGTCAGGCCTTGGAGGGAAATAGAAGGGTTGGTAGAGAAGAAGGGAAGGGATTTCATGGTGTAGGGAGCAGTGTGAACAGAGGATCAGAGACACAAATGTATGGCTGTGATAAAGAAAATGGCCCAGTTATAGCAGTCAAGAGGATTTATATGGGAGATCAATCATTTAAGAAAGATGAAGCCACTTCATAGGGATTATTTTATTCCTGTTAAGGGCTTTTGGGTTCTCTATCTGTAGAAACTTGCAGACAGCAGGACTGAAAATTAGTGTTTTGTAGCATGTCATGATGCATGTTGGTGCAATTTTTGGCCATGCGAATGTGTGATGGTGACAGTAAATCAGCATATCCAAGAACAGAATAGATAAAGTGTTAACGTATCAGCAAATCATTTCTGCTACCTAGATGGAGTTTAGATAGTTGTTTGTTTGATTTATAGTCCTTATCAATTTTAACACACCCATCTTTTCAGACTTTGAGCGATAAATCTAGATTTTAAAAATACGACTCTCGGCTGGATCTCAAAGCTGTATAGCCAAATTGTGAGCTCAGGTGGGAAATCCCATTGTGGGGATAATCAGAACTTCTCTTTGGGCCGTGTTATTTCTTCTTAAAAGTTTCCTATAGTGCAGTATAGGTTTCGATTTGTCCGCTTATTTGGGGTTTTTTTTGTTGTTGTTTTTTAAAGGTTTTATTTATTTGACAGAGAGAGACACAGTGAGAGAGGGAGCACAAGCAGGGGGAGTGGGAGAGGGAGAAGCAGGCTTCCCGCGGAGCAGGGAGCCCGATGGGGGTTCGATCCCAGGACCCCGAGATCATGACCTGAGCCAAAGGCAGACGCTTAACGACTGAGCCACTTGGGAGCCCCTTGCCCACTTATTTGAAGTGTTCTTTAATCTTTTGTGAATGGAAAAAAAAACCCATATATATTATATATAATATATAGAGAGAGGGAGGGAGATAACTTTTTTGGGGGATCTTATTTCCCATCTTGCTTGTGAGGTGCCTAAGCCCATTGGTGGTGTTTTGCTCACATTATCAATATCCTCTTATGTATTTTAGTTTTAATGTTAGTTTTGGGAATCTTGAGATGATTTTCAAGGTTCTCCATTTCTATGGTCTAATGTAGGAGATTGGCAGTTTAAAAACATTAGTCCTCTCTCACCAAGGTAACTGAGGCAGAGAGAACCACTAATGTTAACTATATCTGATCAGAAGAACCCTGTTGAGAAAAGTTTATTGTTATTCTTTAGTATCTTCTAGTTTTGTGTTTTATGAAAGAACATGTCTTCAGGATTAAAAATCTCTGTGTTATTTTACATAGTTCAGGGCTGCCAACTTTTATCATTACGAATGAGAGCAGTATTTGACCCAGGGCTGTAGGGATTGTTGGCATACATTTAAAGTGAATAATTGGTAAGTCCCCATATTATTTTAATCTATTAGTATTATAGTATTTCAGGGTTATAGAAAGGTTTTCATAGAATACTAAATAAAGAAGACAAGGATGAGTCTCCAAGTCCTCAGGATATGTCTAGGTCTCCACAGAAAGTGCTAGTGACCTTTTTTTTCCCCCTTAAACTCTTAGACTCCTACCCATAGCTATTCTTCAATTTCTTCATTTGGTCATAGAAGCAAAATAGAGTGAGACTGTTCTAAAATTATTACATCATGTTTGCATGTATGGGACCTACAGAGATATTTTTAGTTTTGTTAGTTTTCGTGAAAGATGTGTATTAGGCTCCCCAGGCATAAAGGTTTCTAGTGATTTGATTCTTGTATTTTAGAAAGATGGGAGTTGGCCTTAGTTGGCAGCTCTTTGCATCCACCAGGGCTTGTTCGTTACTTACTTCTAGGCCCATGGGTGACGTCTGTTTCCTGTGATTGAAACCACAAGAAGAAGTGGTGAGAAGCCACTGTAGGATATGTACTATCAGGCAAGCAGCAGGCATTGGGCTACCCTCAAAAAGAGCAGTAGTAATTAAGCACAGTCTTTGGGCCTCTCAGGAGACCCTAGAAATGACCTGATCCAGTCTCCTCATCTTAAAATGAGGAGGCCACTGAGGCCTGGAGGTACTCATTTGCTCAAGATCATGTAATTAGGTGAGCTAGCTTTTTTAGACTATTCATTATTCTCTCTCTCTCTTTTTTAAATATTTTATTTATTTATTTATTTGAGATAGAAAGAGTGAGAGAGAGAGTGCACAAGCAGGTGGCAGAAGGAGAGGGAGAAGCAGACTCCCTGAAGAGCAAGGAGCCCTATGCTGGGCTCGATCCCAGGACCCTGAGGTCATGACCTGAGCCAAAGGTGGCCGCTTAACTGACTGAGCCACCCAGGCGCCCCTCATTATTCTTTCTCACATTGCTTTGTCACCCCTAATTTTTCTAACTGTGCCCTGCCAGAGTGTTTCCTTAAGCAAGAGTACTACTGGAGAAGAGTAAATACTAGTGGACATTTGGAATATGGGAATTGGATAATGTTGCTTTGCTTTTAGGTGCTGTGCTATGATTTTTTAAATGCTCTTTAAAATATATATATACACACACACACACACACACACATATTTTAAAAATAACAGCATCTAAACCCCAAATTTCTACTTTTCATTTTTTATTTCACTTAGTGTTTGAATATTTTAGTTACTATGTCTATGCACAGACGTGTTTATAAAGTTGCAGTCATAGCTTACACAAGTTTTCTGCTTTAACACAATGTATCAAAAATTTTTCTAGGGGCGCCTGGGTGGCTCAGATTTAGGGTCCTGGGATCGAGCCCCACATTGGGCTCCTGGCTCAGCGAGGAGCCTGCTTCTCCCTCTCCCTCTGCCTCTCTCCCTGCTCATGCTTTCTCTCTCTCTCTCTCTCTCTGTATCTCTGTGTCTCAAATGAATAAATCTTTAAAAAAAATTTTTTTTCTAGCTTTCTAATCTTTGAAAAGTGCTACTTTTGTTTGAAATGGAAATGGTTTTTATTATAAAAGTGAAACACCTATTTATAAGAAAATATAGATGTGTATAAAAATAAAACATCCCTGGGGCGCCTGGGTGGCTCAGTTGTTAAGCATCTGCCTTCGGCTCAGGTCATGGTCCCAGGGTCCTGGGATCGAGCCTCCGCATCGGGCTCCCTGCTCTGCGGGAAGCCTGCTTCTCCCTCTCCCACTCCCCCTGCTTGTGTTCCCTCTCTCACTATGTCTCTATCTGTCAAATAAATAAATAAAATCTTTTAAAAAATAAATAAAACATCCCTTAACCTTGTTTTCCATTTATCACATTTATTTTTACATTTACATTTTGTAACATAAGGACTTTGGCCTGAAATTGTATGTTTGTATTAGAACATACTTCTAGCAATTGTAGTATGGAACTGTCAGAAGTACTGTATTTTAATTCTTGCTTGTATTTCTGGTGATAGACGAGTAATAATATTTCACCTCATGCTCTCCTGCCCCTCTCCCCTGCAAGATTTTCTCAAAATCAGATCTTATTCTAGATTTGAAGGGGCCCAGAAAATGTTTATTGTGGTTTCATAAGATCAAGTCTGTGTAATATAATTTTTGGATCAGTTAAGGTATTATCAGTAGGCTGTCATTATTTCTGGGTATTTAGAAATGATGTGCAGATAGGAAAAAGGTGTAACCATCATTTGGAAATGAAGGGTTTGAGAATGGGATTTAAAACAAGGTGGCCTCATACTTGGTCCCTGTATGTAGAAGTAATACCAGCTGCAGGAACTTCCTGTCAGCCAGGCCTTGGGTGTGTCATACATGTGCTCACCCTTGAGGAAGAGTAGATGTCCTGCTACTCACATCACAGCATGGGAGGAGAAAACAGTTGCTACGGAGATTGGGAAACAGCATTCCTGAGTCACTGACTGTTTCCAAATGAATGGACAACACCCCTTTTTAAAGGAGCAATTACAATCTAAGCTCAGGCTGTAAAGAGAGAGGCCCACTAAGAAAGTGAAGAACAAGTATCAGTATTTGGAACTGGAGAAATGTGTTGAAATTTTGGAAAAATAGGTTAACATTATGTATTGTTTTCTACACAGCCCCCCCCATCTGAAAGTAGGGGGTTCCTATGAAATCTTTCATAAGCCAAAATGACATAAAGCAAAGAAGCACTTACCATTAATTTATATGAAAAATTTTCAAGCATTCCTAAAAATAACCTCTTAGGCTTTTCTGGTAACTTAGGCCACATCTTGCTAACGGAGGCACAAAATAAATGGAGATAAAACACGGATGCTTACAGACACACTTCAAAGCTACAGTGGCCCGATGCTGAGTGTAGCCCTGCTCGGGTTGTGTGCTGCCTCTCTCATAATGGCTCGCTGCAAAACAAATGCTGGATGCTATTTTCTCTTTTCACCTTTTTTTTTTTTTTTTGGTAAAAGTGAAAATCTTTTATGTTTCAGTTAGCAAAAACAGGTACTAATACAGGTCTTCCAAAAAAGCAAAGTGGCCTAACATGAACTGTTGAAAAGTGGGGGATACCTCTATGTGTGTTCAAAAGTTTTATCAGAACCTTTGGATGTTTGAAAGGGAGGAGGTTTTGCTTACTGATCTCTCGCCAGATGACAGAATATATGTGCACTTCCTTCCTGTCAGCAAAAGAGATGGTCATGTCTGCCACACCTTGTGACACTTGATAGGAAACTAGGACTTCAGAATCTGAGCACTTTCTCTGTTGGCAGCTTATTGTCCCAGCCCGTGAGTGGTTCATAGGGCAAGGGGCTGGCAGTTAGTTTGGATGGACTTGTAGGAGGAATGCAATGTTCCCAGCCTGGTTTCCACCTGCTGTGCTGAGCTAGAATAGTGAAACCTGAGTGGACTTCCCTTTTCTCTAGGCTATCAGCTATCTGGGATGCAGGCTGTGCCAGTCCTGGGCTTTAAAATGAGCTAAGCGGTAGGCAAAATGTTACCTTCTTCTTTTCCCCAAGAGGCTTGCCTTCTTGAACTAACAGAGGACTATTAGAATGTATTTTGGACCTGTCAGAGGATTGAATCCTAATGTTAAGACAGGTTTTCCTTCATTTTAATCACAGCTGGGAAATGTGGTTTATTTGAAAGCAGACTCTCACCAACTGATTTAGACAGTTGTGTGGATATTGAGTTTGTTGCTTTGCATTTGTAAGTAAATTGCTTCAAATTTATAACTAAATTACTGAAACAGGTAATGATTATTTACCTAACGCTCCTTGTAGGACATTTCTTTTTTTTTTTTTTTTTTTAATATTTTATTTATTTGAGAGAGAGAGAGCACAAGAGGGGGGTGCGGGAGAGGGAGAAGCAGACTCCCTGCTGAGCAGGGAGCCCGATGCGGGACTCGATCCCGGGACTCCAGGATCATGACCTGAGCCGAAGGCAGCGCTTAACCAACTGAGCCACCTAGGCGCCCGTAGGACATTTCTAACTCATACTTGACAAACGTCACTGCCTGGAATCCTTCAGGGCATCCTGGGCAGTATCAGTAAAAAGATACTGGCTCTGGAAGGCAGTGGTAGATTGAAAGAACCGTCTTAATTAGGGTTTTTTTTTTTTTTTTTAAGATTGATTGATTTGACAGAGAGAGAGAGAAAGCACAAGCAGGGGGAGCAGGAGAGGGAGCCGATGCGGGGCTTGATCCCAGGTCTCATGACCCTGAGATCATGACCTGAGCCGAAGGCAGACCTTTAACCGCCGACTGAGCCACCCAGGCGCCCCAAGAACTCTCTTAATTAGGTTTAAAAGATCTTGGACTCTCCTCTACTGTGTTCCTTTTGTTTCTTGTATGAATTCTAACAAGCTAACTGTCCAGTTCTGAGTTGAGCTGTGGAGCTACCAAGGCAGCATGAAACTTAAATGGATGAGCTGCAAATGCCTGACTCCTTTAGCAGTTTTCCCATAGTGATCATGGGGAGCATGAGTGAGCCATCTCCATTTCTGGGGACTGCTAGATAATCTTCAGGTTTCTTTCCCTTAAACCCACTTAACTTAATAATACTAAGTTAGCTTTATAGTTGATGTTTTTAAATTCCTGGTCATTTTTGTGCTTTTTTTTTTTTGTCTTCTTTTTCTCAGAGATACCCTTTTTCTTTTCTTTTTTTCCTCTTTTCTTTCTGGAAGTGGCTGCTCCTGTTCTACACAACTCTGGTTTAAGCTTCTGGCATCAGTAAGTAGTAATGTCAGAATCTAGTTTGTTTATGCAAATGGTAGATGAGATACTGACTTAACTCAGTGTCATCCTTGGGCCATTCCTTGAAAATCGAAGGGGAAGTTCTCTACATTTGAAGATATACCCTTTATTTTCTTCTCTCTAGTTGTAATTGACTTCTAAATGAGGAGTGGGAATTGAAGAAGGAAGGCTGAAAAGTGTCATAGGTTCCATCATCATATATTATTTAATTTTTACAAAGCACTTTGCAAAACAAGTACTTTCCATCCATTTTATTACTTTTCATACCAGCCTTATGAGATGATACAGTCCTAAATATAAGACTGAAACTGTGAAAGATAAAAAGAAAAGCTCAGCCTGCTCTTACTGTCTCTTAGTAGAAATGTGACAAATTTTTTGTCTGAACTGGAATGGGATTCATTGGTAATTCAAGTGCACATGATAACCTTCTGTTGCCTAAGGAACTATCCTAAGGAACTGAATGTCATTACTGTGATAGAATAAAGAGATGAATCAATGAATCATAGCCAGACCGTGCTCTCTGCTCTGTATGATTCTGAATGTCACATACCTTACCTGATCCTTCCTGGGTAGGTAGTTGAGAATTTGAAAGAAGATTGTTGTTGGCTGTCCATTTTACCTGTAGGTAGCCTGTGTCTTAGGCCTTATTGCTTTTCAAAGGAGGTGGAAGACTCCCTAGGTGACATGTGTCCCATAGTTGGATATTTTCCTCAAGGACAACTCAAAGTGTATCATGTACCAGTGAGCATCCCCTGTTCTCATATATAGGGAAAGACATGACTCTTCAAGGTATGGTCTCGTGGTTGACTGACTCTTCATATCTCATGGTTGACTGACCTGTCCATAACCATCACATTGTCACAGACTTTGACTTAAGGTATTTCCTAGGTTTGCCTAATTTGAGTAAAGGAATTAATAAATGAATACACTGTGCTTAGGATGATGCTCTTAAACACCTGTAGTGATGCTAATTTTTAAAATATTTATTAAATATTGGCCACATCAAATGAACAAGACATGGGTTCCTGCCCCCAAGCAACTTACACAGAAGTAGTTACAATAAACAGTCTGATAAAAAATATTGAAGTTCTTTAGTTCTTTTTGCAAAATGACTGACAATGGCTAAATGTGTAGTTGATAGATGAGGAATAGCTTTTTCCTTTTGTTGTTGGAGCATAGTGTCAACTAGTCCACTCTTCAGGTGTGTATTTTAAAAGTCTTTCTGTAGTAATAACAGCGCAGTTACTTTACAGAATGATCTCTTACCACTCCACTTTATGATCTCATAGTTCTCAGTAGGTATGTGTGTCTGCTTTTGCTTTGTTTTTAATAAATAAGGGAACCGAAGCATGAAGAATTAAAATGATTTGCTCAAAATCATACTTGTAGTTTTTTAGGATGCCATAAATAAATAAACCAGGACTTATAGTCTTTTTCCTTCAGCCAAAGTTCTAGATAAATTGTAGATTTTGTCAGTTTGTTTAACGTATTAGTTTCCTACTGCTGCATAAGAAACTCAACAGTTTAGAACAAAACTCACTTATTAGTTCATAGTTCCATTAGTCAGAAGTCCAGCATGGGTAGTGTGGCTGCATTCTCAGAGTTACCAGAGGGCTGAAATCAAGGTGTGTCAGCTGGGCCAGATCTGATCTGGAGTCACTCAGGGAAAATCTGCTTCCAAGCTCATTCAGTGTTGGCCGAGTTCAGTTCCTTGCGGTTGTAGAGCTGAGGTCCCTGTTTCTTTGCTGGCTCTCAGCAACTAGACGCTGCCTACCGTCCTTGCTATTTGGCCCCCTTCATGCTCAAGCCAGAAATGACCTGTTGAGTCCTTGTGTCTCTAACATCTCACCTCAGATTTAAAGGGCATGTGTGATTGGGTCAGGCCTGTGCAGATTATTTCCCTTTCTTAAAAGTCAGTAATGCCGAATAATAGAACCTAATCACAGGAGTGGTATCCTATCGTACAATCCTGGTAATTATACAGGGTTCATATGTCAGGCTAGGAATCTCAGGGGACATCTTAGAATTTTATCTACCACTCTAAACATGTCCTTACACTAGATTAGACAGCCCTTGAGCTAGGGTGGACGTCAGAGAGGGAGAGGTATGAGTTGACTATCCTGAGGCAGTTAGTGAATTGCTTTGTGATTATAGGTGTTTTAAGAAAACCTGTAGTTCCCAGGGAGCCTGGGCCTCTTAGAATCTTCACACAGTGGGCCACAGGGCATTCAGCTGTGGTGTGCTGGTGGTAGTCATTTAGCCAAGAGCTCAAATATGTCTGGTATTAGCCTGAACAAAAATTTTTTTTAAAGGTGGTAGAGGAAGAGTAGTGGAAGAATGGGCAAAAGAAATGGGTGAAGGTGGGGCGCCTGGGTGGCTCAGTCGGTTAAGCGACTGCCTTCGACTCAGGTCATGATCCTGGAGTCCCTGGATCCAGTCCCGCATCGGGCTCTCTGCTCGGCAGGGAGCCTGCTTCTCCCTCTGACCCTCCCCCCTCTCATGTGCTCTCTCTCTCTCTCTCTCTCATTCTGTCTCAAATAAATAAATAAAATCTTTAAAAAAAAATGGGTGAAGGAGATTATAAATTTGCAGTTATAAAATAAGTCATGGGGATAAAAAGTACAGCATAGGGAATATAGTCAGTAATACCTTGGTGAGCATTTCATAATTGTTGAGTCACTGTGTTGTACACCTGAAACACTGTATATCAACTATACTTCATTTACAGTTTTTTTAAAAATTAAATAAGTTAGCCTGAACAAAATATTTAGAAAGTACTGAGATACAGGCTTGCAGTTGGAGGTTTATATTATCCGTGTATGAACCACATGGTTCATAGGATTATCATCCATGATTAACTGTTCTTGTGAAGCACAGTGGTAGGAATTGGAAACACTTTTTGCTATGTAATGTACTCTGTTCAAAGTAAAGTTTAATCATATTCTCTTATTAGATCCCTGCCAACCTCTCTGCTGCTAAGGATACTACCTAATTACTTTTTGTTTGGCTACATGAACATCTTGTGCCAAGAGACCATCCTTAATTGTTTGAGAATTCTGTCCCGTTTTCCTGCTGAGTGGGAAAAGTTAAAGAGTCAGGGAGTTGGGTAGAGGTCAGTCAGTCTCTGGAATGATTTTCTTACAGCCTTGAATTTAAAAAATTGCCAGTTCTGTTGCTAGGCAAACAGAGGGAACCTCTGTTTAAAAGACTGCCATGTTTAGTCCCATCCACTCACTTTTTAAAGATCTATTTATTTCCTTAGAAAGAGAAAGAGCGTGCGTGGGCATGGAGGGGAAGGGTAGAGTGATAGGAGGGGGAGTCCAAGCAGACTACTCGCTGAGCACGGAGCCCAACATGGGGCTCGATCCCACTACCCTGAGATCATGACCCAAGCGGAAACCAAGAGTTGGACACTCAACTGACTGTGCCACCTAGGCACCCCATTATCCACTAGTTTTTAAAAGCTGAAGTGTTAATAGATATAACCACCACCACAGCAAATCCAGTATGGAAGAGAAGTTTTATAGTTTATTTGCATTTATTGTGATAATAATAATCAGGGGTATGTTTCATACTCATGAAGTCATCTGATTAGTTTGGCCTCACAGGGCATACCTTGGGGTCTTTGGACTTTTTTGTTTTTGGTTTCTTATAGAAACCAAACTGTAAAGTGTCTAGGAAGTTTATTTCCTGTAGATGGCAACCAAAAGATTTATCTTACCACATATTACATTAGGATGTGGTGAGTGAATCATAGTCTTGAATTATTCTCTGGAAGGGGGGAGTGAGGGGACAGCTTTTCATTTTTATGTTGATTGATTGTCTTAATGCAGAGCAGTACCCAGCCAAATATATTTATTTTTAAGGTATATTTATTTTTGACAATGTTACTTTTTAAAAAGATTTATTATTTATCTGAGAGAGAGAGAAAGTGGGGGCAGGGTAGGGGCAGAGGAAGAGGGAGGGAGAAACTCAAGCAGACTCCTCGTTGAGTGCAGAGCCTGACTCGGGGCTCGATCTCATGAACCCAAGATCAGAACTGAGCCAAAACCGAGAGTTGGACCCTTAACCGACTAGGCCATGTAGGCACTCCATTTGATGCTGTTACTTTTGATGCGGTGCACCTTTGAGCAATCTGTGTTGATTTAAATAAGAGCAGGAACACAAGCAGGGGAAGTGGGAGAGGGAGAAGCAGGCTTCCCGCTGAGCAGGGACCCCGATGTGGGACTCAATCCCAGGACCCTGGGATCATGACCTGAGCCGAAGGCAGACACTTAACCATCTGAGCCACCCAGGCGCCCGATTTTATTTATTTTAAAGAGAGCACCAGTGCATGGGGGTGAAGGAGTTGGGTCGGGAGTGGGGGAGGGGCAGAGGCAGAGGAGGAGGGAGCAGACTCCACACTGAGCGCAGAGCCCTACATGGTGCTCCATCTGACAACCCTGAGATCATGACCTGAGCCGGAACCAAGAGTTAGACGCTAACTGACTGAGCCACCCAGGCGCCCCAAGTTCACGTATTTTTAGACTCCATAAAATTTACAGGTGAAAGTAGATTCACATACCCAGGATATTCCAAACATAAGTTTAACAATAACAATAATATATTAGTTTTTAAATTTATATTTATTTAAAATTAAATACAGGGCGCCTGGGTGGCTTAGTTGGTTAAGCGACTGCCTTCGGCTTAGGTCATGATCCTGGAGTCCCTGGATCGAGTCCCGCATCGGGCTCCCTGCTCGGCGAGGAGTCTGCTTCTCCCGCTGACCCTCCCCCCTCTCATGCTCTCTCTATCTCATTCTCTCTCAAATAAATGAATAAAATCTTTAAAAAATAAAATAAAATAAAATTAAATTAAATACAATTTGGGGCGCTTGGGTGGCTCAGTTGGTTAAGTGTCCAATTGTTGATTTCGGCTCAGGTCCTGATTCCTGGGATCGAGCACCGCTGCATAGGGTTCCCTGCTCAGTGGGAAGCCTGCTTCTCCCTCTGCTTCTGCCCCTCCCCTCAAATTTGTGCCCGTCCTCTCTCTCTCTGAAATAAATTAATTAAAAAAATAAATAAGATTAAATACAATTTAAAATTCTTCCTCAGGCATACTAGCAAATTAAAAGTGCTCAATTATTACTTGTGGCTGGTAGCTACCATATTGGACTGCAGAACTCCAGGGTGATCTACTTGGACTGTGTCGAGAGTTCTAGGTCATTTTTCATTTCGCCAGAGAAGAGTCTACCAATTTTCTGCCTCAAGGGTAATGGCCACCCAGGCTGCTGGGGTTCTCAGAAACTCTATAGGGGAAGGTGCTCGGTGTCTCAGTAGGTATTATGCATAGATTTTATGACAGGATTCCTACCCACAACTGTGCCTGGCATCTCAGAGATCCTTTATTACCTTCTTGTAAGAGTGAACTTGCAGATTTCTGCTGGAGTAAGGGAGGGTACTCTCTCAATTTTATGGGCCAGGAGGAGGGCTGGGGGAATGGAGAGTGGAAGGATCTACAGACTGAACTGCTTCTTTAACAGCTTCCAGCCAGTCCTCTTATTTTTAGGCTCACCCTCCTTCCAACCCCCATTTCCATAGGTACCTCAAGCTGCTACTTTTTGAGCCTTTTCGGGACCTTTAAATATAATTACAATTGATTACTGTCTTTTCCTACTTCTGGTTTAGGACTGAGTTTTCTTAGGTCTTTTGGGTTTACCACTAGTCTTTGTGTTTATTCCCCAGCTTCAAAATTTGGTTGCAGTTGTGCTTTTCTTGTTCTTCCCAACCTTATAGGCTCCTTCCTTCCATCATTGTTTTCTTTTCAAAAAATCTTTTCCTGTAGATTTAGAAGGGTTTCAAGAAGGAGAGAAATTAGGTGCTTTGTTCAGTTTACTGTCTTTTATCTAGTAGTTCCTATTAATCTGTATTCATAAGCAGATTTTGATATTTTAAAAAGATTTCATTTAGTATCTGTGCTTCTTTTCAGTATCTATATTTATAGTTAAAGGTTTTAGTGGAAGACTCAATAGGAGGGACAGGAAGATGAAGTATTTAGTGCCAGGAGGTTAGGAGAGTAAGGGTTTGGTTTGGGGGCAGAAGAGAATTGACAGCAGGCAAGGAGAATGGTGAGAATAGAATTAAGAGACAGGTAGGGTGCTTAGAGAACTTAATGACAAAAGCCTGGGCATCTGTGGTATAAGGCACAAATACAGCTCCAGTAGCATTTATCTTCCTGGATCCCACTATTTTTAGTCATTTGTACTTTTTATGATCTGGGAATTCTTGATCTTTATCTCAGAAGCCACAGCACAAGTAAGGATATAATTAAAACACTGAGTAAAGCTTACTGTTTGCAAGCACAGTATACATAGGATCTATAAGAAAAACACATTAACAGTAAGTAAATAATACACCCTCATTACACTCTAGCAGCAGATTACATTTCAGAAATTGAATTGAGCTTGCTCTTGGGGTGTTCTGTTAGGTTCTGAAACAGAATTTTGCCTATAGGGTGATTCGCTTTGCTGGTAGTTGCTACCCTCTGTTGGACATTTTGGAAAAGTGCAACTTTGATCCTGCATGCATCATTTTTGCTGTCCTTACCCAAACTGAGTGCTAAAGTGTGGATAATTTTTTTTTAAGTAATTAAATCTGTTTCTAGTAATGCACCAAGGAAAGCAAGGGAATGTGGTATCTTCCTTCTTATGAAAAGATATATTCACTTTTGTTTCTAAAGGCAAGAGTTAGTGGGCATTAAATGGGAACAAGGCAGAAGAATTTGGGGAATGCAAAGATTTTAGGCTTTGGAATCTGGAGACTAGAGTTCATACCCAGCTTGTTCCTGATCATGTGACCTCAGTGATTTACTCTACCTGTCTAGGCTTCAGTTTTTTGGGGTTTTTTTTCATTGACACATTGAATTGATTTGAGAGCTTTTTCAGGGCTTGGTATTTTAGGAAAGCAGCCCCAGATTGGGGTATCTGTTCATAGGAAATATAATAACTAAGTCTCAGTCTGAATGAACTTAGTCTGGAAAGGAGTAGAGGAGGCAGACAGTCAAGAGACAACTGTAATCCACAACTAGTGTGCTGTATGACAGACAACTACCTTTTACTGTGGAAACATAAGACGTACTTGTCCAATTAGAGTCCGTATCATCCTGCAGGGCCTGTTGGAGTTAGCCTTGAAAGCACAGTCTAGACTGAGGGAAGGAGCAGCCTGGAAAGTCTGGGGTGGTGAGACAGCATGATCTGTTTGTGGACCTGCAACTGGTTCAGGATGCGGAGAATATGATAGAGTTTGAGGTAGAGGGTTTGTGGCAGTTGGGAGCCGTTGAAAGGTTTGAAATGAGGAAATACCGTGGACAGTGTGGCATTTTAGAAAGATTACCCTTGGATACAGTATGGAGAATGGATTTGGTGTAGGGCAGACAGGACTGGAGGCAGGGATATCAGTTAAGCTTTTGCAGTGTCTAGCAGGAGATAATAATGGCATAAGCTTACGTAGTGGTGGTAGGGATAAGCAGAAGAGAAATGAAACTCTGTAGGCAGAAGGAACTGGTTGCTGGTTTCCTTTTCTTTAACTTAGCCTGCAGCTGTGAGCAATCCAACTGGCACTGATTCATTAGTCCCAAGTTCTGTTACCCACGTTACATCCATCCCAGAATTGTTAGGGTTGTTGCTTGTTCTGAAGGAGCAGTTTGAGTTTGGAGGAAAAGCTTCTGGAAGCAGTTGCTCTAGGTGCACATAAGTTTAACCTTGGCAGTGGTTATTAAATTTGTACATACTCATCCTTTTTGTAGCTTGTTTCCCCTGAGTGCCAGGTGACTAAGGGTAGTGACAAAAGGAACTGTTAGTCTCCTTCGGTGTTGCTGTCTGCTTCATCATCCTTCTGCCTTCACTCCCCAGTAAGCGGCACACACAAAGTAACTATAATTTCTATTGATGCTGAGCAAGGTTCTTATAGCTTCAGGTTTGTGATTAGCCCTCAGTCAGTGGAAGCTTGGCTTCCTCTGAACCATGGAGGGAAAAGTTAAGATTCACAATTTAACTGGATGTAACCGAACTCTGACATGGGGATCATGAACATAATGGTAGAGATTTTTCTTGTCCATAAAAAGGTTAGTAAAATAGCTTTGTGGCAGGGTCACAGCTAGTTTTTCATTAGTTGAGGAAGATTAGTCAAGAGGCATTTAGTATAGGGGCGCCTGGGTGGCTCAGTCATTAAGGGGCTGCCTTCGGCTCAGGTCACGATCCCAGGGTCCTGGGATCGAGCCCCGCATCGGGCTCCCTGCTCCTCGGGAGGCCTGCTTCTCCCTCTCCCACTCCCCTTGCTTGTGTTCCCTCTCTTGCTGTGTCTCTCTCTGTCAAATAAATAAATAAATAAAATCTTTAAAAATAAAAAAAAAGGCATTTACTATATATACTCTTGTAAAAACATTAAGAGAAAGAAATATGGTTTAAAATTAAGTATTAGGACAAAGAATTCCTATTTTACCACCCCAGCTCGTTTTTTTTTAAGTACAGCGTGTGTACAGAAGAGAACATAAAACATAAAATTATTAAACCAAACATCCATGTAACCATCATCCATGTCAAGAAATAAAATATTGTGAGCCCCTCAGAAGCCCCTTTGTCCCCTTCTGCAGTCACAACTTGTCCACCCCAACTAAGCACAGTTTTGACATTTGTGATAATCATTCTGTTTATAATCTTACATCCTAAATAATATAGTTGACATGTTTTTAAACTGAAGATAAAGGAAATAACGTATTTAGTTTTAATGTTTGTGAGTAGCTGTAAGTTCATTTAATTTCTCTGTGTAATTGTTCCCCACTGTACATGGTACCAGGTTAACCATTCTACTCTTGCTGGCTCTTTGGATTGTTCTCTGTTTTAGATATTATTACAGTGTTGCTGCGAATATTCTTGTTACCCATATCCTGGTACATACATGCAAATTCCTGCAGGGTAGATTTATAGAAATTGATGTGTTGAGTTGTATATGTGCATATCTAACTTTACTAGATAATGCCATGCTGTTTTCCAAAGTGGCCATAGCAGTTTACATTACCGCTGACAGTGCGTGAGAGCTCCTGCTGCTCTCCGACCAGACAGGAAAAGGTTTGCCATTCGCCAGAGTGTGAAGCGGTATCTCATTGTATTTTTAGTTTGCATTTCCTTGTTTACTAGTGAAGTTGAGCATGTTTCATATGCATATTGGTCATCAGATTTAGAGTCTTCGCAGTTCTCTACTTGTTTTCCCCGCCAAAGAGTTGTATGTTAGTGACCTTAAAACTCCTTCATGCCCCTTACATAAGAGAATGTGCTAAGGAATAGTTTGCTGAAATCTTTAGCTTATAGAAAGTAGCTTAGATCCTTTCAACTTTTTCTTTTTTCCCCCCACCCCATCTGGTGTTGGGGAGGTTGCCTGGAATTTTACTGATCTATCTTCTTTTTCTTTTCCCTCCTTTTTCCTGTTTCCTAGACTCTGAAGCGGCTCATGGCAGATGAGGTAAGGAAATTTTGTTCAGCATGTGCATGTTCTAGCTCATTTCCTCCACTGTGATTCTTACCAGTTGTCATAACTTTGACTTGAAATGGTGATATTGATTCTATTATCAGAACCTCCCCAAAGCTTTTTCCTAACTCTTTGCTCTGTTTGGCCCATTGCATGCGTTCCCCTGGGACATTCATTGGCTTCTAAGGGTAGGCACGTTCTTT
Organism: Mirounga leonina; assembly: GCF_011800145.1. Classification (NCBI taxonomy): domain Eukaryota; kingdom Metazoa; phylum Chordata; class Mammalia; order Carnivora; family Phocidae; genus Mirounga; species Mirounga leonina. The sequence continues at coordinate 25,082,837 of NW_023270426.1, read as the reverse complement.
AAACTCATAACTGACTTGCAGTCTGAATGCTACTCACATCACTTGAAGTCCCACAGTGCTTGAAGATACTTACTGTTATTTTCAAACAGGTGGAGCTAACAAGCTGCAGCTTATTGGTGGCTCTTTGGTGTGAGCATCTGTACTTGAAGTTTGGGGAATGGTTCACAAGTCTTTGGTTGGCAGAGAGGCTGCATATATACCCCTGAAGTACACTGTATTCTTTGCAAAGGGGATTTTGAAGACTGTATATTGAACTTTTGCTGCCTCCATAACACAGAAGAAAGAAAAAGTTAATGGTTCCTGGTTTTAAGGCATTTACTTGTTTATTCTTTATGACTTACACCTACTAAATACTGTGGTCATACTCATCTCTGGAAGGGAGGGATCCTGTGACAGAAACAAATGACATTTTATTGAGCTAACTCTATACGTGAGGTGTTTTCAGTTCTGTATTGCTGGAGGGCTTAGAAGTGGCAGGAGAGCTCAAGAACAAGGTTTTCTCTTTGTACAAAGGTTTCAAATCTTAATACTTCAGTCCTCTTATCTTTGGATGAAGATGAGAGTACAGAGTCAGTATACAAAATTTAGATAAGAGATTTCTTGTTTTCATGTCAGAAGAATCTTGAAGTGCCCACAAACCACAGGAACCATGCAGGTGTAAGAAGTTAGAGAGTTGGGGGCGCCTGGGTGGCTCAGTCGTTAAGCGTCTGCCTTCGGCCCAGGTCATGATCCCGGGGTCCTGGGATCAAGTCCCACATCAGGCTCCCTGCTCCGTGGGAAGCCTGCTTCTCCCTCTCCCACTTCCCCTGCTTGTGTTCCTACTCTTGCTGTGTCTCTCTCTGTCAAATAAATAAATAAAATCTTTAAAAAAAAAAAAAAGAAGTTAGAGAGTTGGCTACTTCATGTGTGGTTTGTTGTGTAAATGAAAATGGATCACTAATACTTTTTTTCTCTTTCTTAGCTGGAGAGATTTACCAGCATGAGAATTAAGAAGGAGAAGGAAAAGCCCAATTCTGCTCATAGAAATTCTTCTGCGTCATATGGGGATGACCCCACAGCACAGTCATTGCAAAATGTTTCAGATGATCAAGTTCTAGTACTCTTTGAACAGATGCTGGTAAGTTTCCCACCCCAAAACATTGCTTTTTTTCTGAAAATGCAATTATGGGCATGGTGGGCACTTTTGGGCATGATTCCCCCTTAATTAGCCCTTAATTACAAAGAATTTCAGCTTTAACAGAGAACTTCTTAGTAGTCCTATTAACAAAGGGACTAAATGTACAAGCACCTGTCTGTAAGATAGGAATTGATGAGTTAGGCTTGGACATATCTAATCAATGCCCACCTTGTTAATGTCCTTCTGCACAGCAATATGTTAGCCACAAAGACCTAAGGCGAGTGGACCAATTCGTGTGGTAGTGTGGAGACCACCTTTGGGTTAGCCAGTGTAGATAAAGTTTTAAAGCATTCTCAATCAATTGTATATGAAAAGAGCCTGAGGCATGGAAAGGCATCATTTGCCCAAGGTCTTCTATTTAGTGGTGAATCTGGAAAGAGAATTCTGATGCTATAATTCCTAGAAGACCTTTAAAGATTGTGGCTGAAGTCAGTTGAGTAATGAAGTACACAGGGATGTGACTTAATTTTCTGTCCTCCATGAAGGACACTGAGTGAGCAGGACACTCAGCAAATGTGCAGTAGTGCTAAGTCTTGGAAAGTTTTGAGTACGTGGTTCCGAATTTTCCTAAGACCCCTCTATTGCCTGGATAGACGATTTCAGATTCAAACAGAGGCTAGCGGCAGCCCTAACTTAATTAAAAGCATGGGCTTAAAATTCCTAACACCGAACCTGGTATACAGTAAACACTCAGCCAGGACTGTTATTCTTTTTCATTATAGCTTTCAGTTTGTCTCTCAGTCCAAGTGCTGTAAGAGCCTAAGATCATCTCTTGGGCTTGGATTGCAAATGTACATGTGTTCAGGGCCAGGGAGGTGGCCGGAATAAGTTATGCCAGATAGCGGATGATGAAAAGGAGAAGGGACTGTGGTCAAATGCAGGAGGCCTTTGGGCTTTTCTGTTAGGAAGGCCAGCCACAATTCCATGCCAGTAGCTTTTATAGCACTCCAGTTGGAAATGCCCAGTAGTGCCAGATATTTCTGTTTTTCTAGAGAAGCCAGAAATCTTCAATTCTTGAAAAACAGTAATTGTTTAATAGTATCAACTATTACAGACAGCATTCAGATTTCACCAGTTGGGTCATTTTTTAAAAAACTCTTCATTCAAATCACAATTCCAGATAAGGTCCCTTGTACTACTGTTCTTTGAAGTTTTATTTCATCACAGGTTTTTGTCCCTCTCCTTTATCCTTGCTATCACTATAAAAAAATTATGGAGGAAACTGTTTGACCTATGGTTACCCACAATCTGAAATTTGATGATTAGATTGGATTAGATTAGAAATCTGTATCTTTATATAAAGTCTTCCAGATTTAAAATATTGAGCTAGCCAAGCAAAACGTACTGTGTCTTTGGCTCTGATTCAACCTGAAGGCCCCCACTTTGCAACTTCTGTGTTCAGTTAATCTGTAAAAGGAGAAAAAAAGCACCAGAAACTGAGTCAGAAAAACATTACAGTAGTTTTACTTTGGGGGCAGTGCTTCCTTCTCTCTCTCTCACAGACACACACACAGAGAAGAAATGAAATGTATCCATTTCCCCCCTTCCCTTTCCGCATTTCAAATATTTCGGACTTGCTGGGTTAAACTTGTGCTCACCGAGGCAGTGGGCTCAGACACGTGGCTATACATGTAATAGGCTCAAGTGGAGCCTTTTCCTCAATACCACACCCAAGTTACATCTGTGGAGGGGCTTTATCACAGGGTTTCTAGTTCTTTCTTCATGGGAAAGGAGTTTGTACAAGGACTGAGTTAACCAGTGATAATGGGTGTTTACACCCTAGAGTGGTGCAGATCTTGTGGGTTTGGATGATACCAGTCGTCCAGAAGAGATTTTTAAGATCATCCCAAGTACAAAAAACATTGTGTGCTTTTGTTTCAATAATAAAAAATAAATCTTTCATCTAGCTTGAGTCCATTTTTGTTAGGAAAAACATTGTGTATAAAAGTGTCTGTAGGGGGCGCCTGGGTGGCTCAGTCGTTAAGTGTCTGCCTTCGGCTCAGGTCATGATCCCAGGGTCCTGGAATTGAGCCCCGCATCGGGCTCCCTGCTCCTCGGGAAGCCTGCTTCTCCCTCTCCCACTCCCTCTGCTTATGTTCCCTCTCTCGCTGTGTCTCTCTCTGTCAAATAGATAAATAAAATCTTAAAAAAAAAAAGTGTAGGAATTTATGCTAAAATGTTAACCATTAACATCCCTGAGGAATTTTCATAATCTGTTGTAATAGCTTAAATCTCAAGGGATCAGAAAAACTTACTGATTCAGTAAGCATTTAATGTGTTTAACTCTTGACTATACTAAATATTAAACTCTGAAAACTTGTAAGAAACTTGATGCAGTTTTGTTTTTATGCTCTTTTTTTTCTCCCCCTACTAGCTGGATATGAACCTGAACGAAGAGAAACAGCAACCTTTGAGGGAGAAGGACATTATCATCAAGAGGGAGATGGTGTCCCAATACTTACACACCTCTAAGGCTGTGAGTCCTGGGGCAGGTACCCATGCATGGGGGACTCTGCCCTTATCTTGGACCTGTTTGTTTTACCAGTTTTATAGAACATTTTATGTCTACATCAGTCTTATTTTATTTTGTCATATAAGCCTACTCCTGTTTTACTCTCATTCAAATTGCTGTTATTAACATACTTTTTGCCTGATTCAGTCTTCATGAGGTGTGTGTGGAGAATGGGATGGGAAATTCTGAGTCCCACAGAGTTGGGTGCTATGTATGATATGTGTCTGCCTTGATATTCAGAAGGTAATGACTAATGCTAGTCCACTTTATGTCTGGGTCCAATGTTGACTAATCTTTCCATATGCTCCCATCTAGGGCATGAGCCAGAAGGAGAGCTCTAGGTCTGCCATGATGTACATTCAAGAGCTGAGGTCAGGCCTGCGGGATATGCCTCTGCTTACCTGCCTGGAGTCCCTTCGTGTCTCCCTCAACAATAACCCTGTCAGGTGAGGATTCTGAGGTGGTAACAACAGTGCGAGCCCAAGGTTAGGTTTTGCTGGTGGATATTGAAGATCAGAGGAGCCAGGATGTATGAGAGTTTTGGATTGGGAGGAAAGAGTTGCCAGGGTAGAATTTGGGTGAATAAATACTGATTTGATTTGATTTGATATTGCATTGTCTCTGTCGATTCCTTACAGCTGGGTGCAAACATTTGGTGCTGAGGGCCTGGCCTCTTTATTGGACATCCTTAAACGACTCCATGATGAGAAAGAGGAGACTCCTGGGTGAGGACTTCCAACTTGACATCTTCCCGGTGACTTGGCTGTTTGCTCTATAGGAGAAAATGGCGTTAAAATGAGAAATTGTGGACCAGGAGAATATGCTGTTACTTGAGAACAGGGTTTGTCTTCGGGCAAACTAGAGGATGAGTGATGATTACAATACAGCAAAGGGAAGAGGAACACAGTGGATAACACAGGCTGTGGACCACATAAGATTGTGGGTCTCCCAGCATAGGTTCTTACCCAGTCTGGAAGTGGGGTTAGCATTCATCCAGAGCTCCCCTGGGACCTGTTCTGGGTTATATCCCATTCAGAAGTCTTATAATACCCTTGATGATTTTGGGACTAACTTCCTGACAATCTTCAGGGTTGGAATAGTTCTCAGGCTATCTTGGACTCTTAGGCTACCTTGAAGTCAGCCTGACCCATAGTGACTTCTCTACTTATTGGGATCTTTCCAAAACAAAACATAGGGCCTATACCTCCTGAATGGACAGGCTTGAAACCTTTGACGTAGTGAGGCAAGCAGTAATAGATGGGATATTATCCTGATCAAATTTAGCACTTAGAAACCTAGAGACGGGCGCCTGGGTGGCTCAGTCATTAAGCGGCTGCCTTCGGCTCAGGTCATGATCCCAGGGTCCTGGGATTGAGCCCCACATCAGGCTCCTTGCTCCGCGGGAAGCCTGCTTCTCCCTCTCCCACTCCCCCTGCTTGTGGTGTCTCTCTGTGTCAAAGAAATAAATAAATCTTTAAAAAGAAAGAAACCTAGAGGGAGTTAAACAGAAGATTTTAATGTAGTACTAAATTCTTGGATTGCAAGATTAACCAGAGGTCTGATGGTGGTGATCCCTCTCAACTACCTGTTTTTGCCAGTGTTTCAGGGCAAATTGCTGTGTGCTAGAATTCACTCAGCTACTAGTTGGGGATGTTCCGAAGACCTGTGTTTACAAGATTGAAAAGTCAAATGGGAGAGGGGTATACAATGAAGGGAATTCATGGAATATGTCTTCTACCACACAGGAGCTATGATAGCCGTAACAAGCATGAGATCATCCGTTGCTTGAAAGCATTTATGAACAACAAGGTGAGATTTTTCCCATTCTCATTCCAACCCTCATCATGACCCCTGTTCTTTCTTTTCTGTTGGCAAACTCCAAAAAGGACCTAGGGATATGAAGTTCAGGGCTTGTAGCTTTCCCTTTTAATATTAGAACTTTTTGATTGCCACATATGTATGTTTCTGTGGACCTTTTTTTCCAGTTCTGATGTCTGTTTCAGAAGGTAGGCTCACTTTCCTTCCTCATTTTATACTTTGTTTTGCTAATTTTTGAATTTCCTGATCTGTATTTATTGTTTGGGGAAGATTTATTTTCTGCATGTTCCTACTGTAGAATCAATGTACCTACCTTCTCTCCTTCCCTCCTTCCTTCCATTTAAACTCAGGGATCTCACAGTTGTTTGCTCCAGAGTGCAGATCTATCTTCCTCATTGTTACAATTTACTTACACCATTGGATGCGAGGGGCATTTAAAAGAAATATAAGAATCAAAGATTTTGGGCGCCTGGGTGGCTCAGTTGGTTAAGCGACTGCCTTCGGCTCAGGTCATGATCCTGGAGTCCCTGGATCGAGTCCCCCATCGGGCTCCCTGCTCGGCAGGGAGTCTGCTTCTCCCTCTGACCCTCCTCCCTCTCATGCTCTCTGTATCTCATTCTCTCTGTCTCAAATAAATAAATAAAATCTTTAAAAAAAAGAATCAAAGATTTTTATTCTTGAAGACCTAGAATTGTGTTGTATCTAATATAAAATTGTGTTGTATTTATATTCAGCTCTATTTAGCTATGCTGGGAAGAGGTCTACCCCTGTATTAGTTTATTATGGCTACTATAACAAAGTCCTACAAACTGTGTAGTAAACAACAGAAATTTATTGTCTCATAGTTCTTGGAGGCCCTAAATCCAAGATTAAGGTGTTGGTAGTATTGGGGCCTTCCGAGGGCTGTGAAGGAAAGTATGTTCCATGCCTCTCTCCTGGCTTCTGGTAGCTTGCTGTCAGTCTTTGGCATTCTGTGGCTTTTAGATGCCTCACCCCAGTGTCTGCCTTTGTGTTCACAAGGTGGTGTTCTTGTGTGCATGTCTGTGTCGACATGTTTCCTTGTTATAGGGACAACAGTCATATTGGATTAAGGGTCCACCCTACTCTAGTATGACCTTGTTGTAACTTAACTAATCACATCTGCCAATGACCCTATTTCCAAATAAGGTCAGATTCCAAGGTATTGGGGCTTAGGACTTCAACATAAGAATTTGGGGGGGGACACCATTCAACCCATAACTACCCCTACCTTTGTCCTTGGTTAGATGTTGTCATCGTTAAGCCTCCCTTCTCTGTTCTTACCCTACCAGTTTGGAATCAAGACCATGCTGGACACAGAAGAAGGTATCCTGCTGCTGGTCAGAGCCATGGATCCGGCTGTTCCCAGCATGATGATTGATGCAGCTAAGCTGCTTTCTGCTCTTTGTATCTTACCACAGCCAGAGGACATGTATGTGACTGGGTTATAACTCTTCTCCATTCTCTCTTTGACCACCTTCCCTAGTCTAGAGGAAAACTGAGTTGCTTGGGTGTCCACTTTGTCCTAAATACTAGGTAAGACCAAGGCGTGAACACTGAATCGTCATGTTTAAGGACTGTGAGGTGTTTGGCGCAGTCCTCAGCATACTGGCGGTTATCAGAGGAGTAATCTGCAGGGTGTCTCCTAGAGCTCCGTTAATGTCTGTATCACCTAGGACAAGGGTTGCTTTTACTTTGTTTTTTCACTTCAGAAGTAACACAACTTTATTTTTTTAATTCAAACAATACAGAAACATATAAAGGAAAATTTAAGTAAATTAAGTAAATCCTTTTCTGCAAAGGCAACCAGTGTTAATGGCTTGGGTACAATCTTACAGATTTTTTTTTTCTAGCAGAGACAAATTGTATTTCCTGGATTCTAAGATACTTTGTCACTCCAAAAGGTGGAATGTTAGAACTAAGGGAAGATGGCTTATGTGCATAAAACAAATCACATGCATAGGATAGATTTTTATTGCTGTGGAGCAGTTTGATTTAATAAAAACTAAATCATTACCATTCATTTCTTTTCACCTTTTTTTTTTTTTTTTAATTCAAGTTATCTTGAACATCTTTCTAGGTCGGTACTTATAAAGGTCTACCTTATCTTTAGTGGCTATTTAACATTCCATAGTATGTATGTCCCGTAACTTATTTAACAATTTCCCCATTGCTAGACTTTTTAGGTGGACATTTTTTTTTCCTTAGCAGATTCTGGCCCCTGCTCTAGGTGATAAGAAGTTTTACTATTAATAATGAACGTTTTTGTACATATATTCTTTCACGTTTATGCATTTATGTTGGATACGTTTCTGGAAGTAAGCCAAATGTTATGTGCATTTAAAACTGATACTGTTATCTACCCCTCCAAAAGTTATATCCGTTTATACTCCATAGAACAGGTGTTCTAATTTGGTATCCATAGATAGGAGTCTAGGAATGGGTTTTAGGGAATACGTTTTTCTGATGAGATTGTCCTTAGCTTTCACCAGATTCTGACCCCAGCCCTAGGTGATGAGAATAAAGTTGGAAGTTTGGACAGTTGATAATGTTCTGTGTTCTAACTGATCTGTGCCCCTGTATAATCTGCCTATTGTGCCTGTCTGTGCCAGGGCACCTGGACATTTCTCTCCCTTTCCTTTCTCCTGGGTAGGAATGAAAGGGTTTTGACAGCGATGACAGAAAGAGCTGAGATGGATGAGGTGGAACGCTTCCAGCCATTGTTGGATGGATTAAAAAGTGGAACCACCATTGCACTCAAGGCAAGTGTATCCTCTGAAACTGTGTCCAAGAATAGAATTCAAGATGGAAGGACTTAGGCTCATTTGACCATGTAATAGAACACATGGAATGGTTCCCAGCTACAGGCATACCGAGATACTGCAGGTTTGCTTCCAGAACACTACATTATAACCAATATCTCAATAAAGCGAGTTAAATGAATTTTTTGTTTTCCTAGTTTCATGCATGTAAAAGTTACCTTTACTCTATACCATGGTCTGTTAAGTGTGCAGTAGTAGTATGTCTACAACAACAGTGTACCTACCTTAATTAAATACTTTATTGCTTAAAAATGCTATCATACGAGCTTTCAGCGAGTCTAATCTCTGATCACAGATCACCACAACAAATAAAATAATAATGAAAAAGTTGGATATACTCTGAGGATTACCAAAATACGACACAGAGACAAGTGAGCAAGTGCTATTGGAAAATTAGCACTTGCTTGACACAGGGTTGCCACAGACCTTCAGTTTGTTAAAAAAAAAAGAATGCGCTATATAGAGCAGTGTGATAAAGTGAAGTCCAATGAAATGAGTTGTGTCTGTATATGTTTTATATTTCAGGATTTGTTCTGAAGGGAAAATGATTATCCTTCTCTCCAAGAAGGCAGAGAAAGAGCAGCTTTCCTTATTATGAGTTGGGGAAAAGGCATGCTATCTATTTATACGCTAGGGAAGCCAAGGCTGAGAACAAAGTCTCCCATCAAATCCTTGGAATCATTTAGACCTCTGAGTTCTCCAGACCTGGACTCAAATCAGGTCTTATTGCTCTACTAGAAAGTTGTTCTTGTAGTTTTGTACTGCATCTTCTACATTACATTTGGGTCCCTCAGCATGCATGTAAAGAGAATGGAATCTTGATCTCTAGTAGGAGTCTACAATGACATGCTGCCGAATTTTCTTACTTTAGGTGGGCTGCCTACAGCTGATCAATGCTCTCATCACACAAGCTGAAGAACTTGACTTTCGAGTGCACATCCGAAGTGAACTGATGCGCTTGGGGCTACATCAAGTGTTGCAGGTGAGATGTAGCTCTTCATTAGGATGGCCACGCCACGTGCTGCGGGCTTTGACAGCCCCATCATTAAGAACCAGGTTGAAAAGCTTGGGTTTCTAGCCAGCATAGGACACTTCTGGGTTCCCTGACTTGTACTTTTGTCATTGACAGGACCTTCGAGAGATTGAAAATGATGATATGAGAGTGCAACTAAGTGTGTTTGATGAGCAAGGAGAAGAAGATTCCTATGACCTAAAGGGACGGCTGGATGACATTCGAATGGAGATGGAATATCCTTTTATGAACTGGGTTCAAGACACGTTGAGACATTCAGTGTAGATCCCTGTACAGAATGGTGTGGGGTGATGACTCAGAACAGGGCAACAGCCTGTGTGTCTTCTCAGTAGATGAGGCAGGTATCTTTTGATTGCTGTGAGCTTTATTTACCTCAGCATGGACCAGAGATCTGAGGGTTCCTATCAAAATGAGTATGGACCTCCTAGAACATGAAATCTTAGCTTACTAAGGTGTAGAGCTGGTGTTTGGAGAATATGCATAAGTCAGGGGTGGGCTTGTAATTTACTTTCTTCTCTGTGTCCCTGAGACTGACAGAGGGAGTAGTTTGGCTCCATACTGCTATTTGACACAAGTGACTTGTGTGCAGTTACCTTTTCACTTCTGTCTACTGCTTCATCTCCAAGCCAAGGACTGAGAATTCTTTATCTCTGTGTATAATACCACCCAACCCACTGGTCCCTTGGCCTAAGGCAGCTTATGGAGCTTAAAGTTTGGGGTAATGTTTACAGGAGAGGCAGCTGTTAGAATAGAAGTGGCATCTTGTGACTTTTGCCAAGAGTAGGACCATCCACCTGTCAAACATGGTTTCTAAATATATGCTTTCCTTAGCCTCTTCCCCTTTTTTACTGACTTCAGTGATGTCTTCCAGATTCTCTTAAACACAGTGAAGGATTCAAAGGCAGAGCCACACTTCCTATCCATCCTGCAGCACCTACTCTTGGTCCGAAATGACTATGAGGCCAGGTAATGGTATACCTGTGAAAAGTATTGAATTTGAGCCTAAGTAGAGAGAGCAAAATCCTTAAATTCAAAGACCGTCCATAAAGGAAAAAAGAGACAAAGACAAGGATTACAGTTCATTTTTAGTCACAGATACAAAAGGAGTTGTCAGTTGTCCTTTTAATCTGACTAAAAGGCATCCTTATGGAGGAGGTCAGAGTGTATAAGGTAAAATGTCCTTCTTTTTTTGGAGAGGGGAAGTGAGGTGGGGTTAAGATGATAGCAAAGGGAGGTACCTATTTAAGGTTCTTCCAGGTTGCCTAGAAGTAGAGATTCAGCAGTAGTGCTATCTATCACAGAAAGGATCAAGCCTGAGTTTTAGATGGGAAATGATCGGCACCAGGAGGTAGATGGCAACAAGTTTTGATTATCTGAAGAAGATGGGGTAGGTCTTGTAGAATAGCGAGTTTCCTAGCATGGCAGCATTCTTCTGTTAGTTTTATGAAAAAAGGTCTTTTTAGGAACACATCTCAGGTCTCTCTGTTATCAAAGCAATTAACTTTCCTGATCCTAAATGTCTGAAAATTATATTTTGGTTTTCCTCTGATAACCTTCTTCTCTTTCTTCCATAGACCGCAGTACTATAAGTTGATTGAAGAATGTATTTCTCAGATAGTTTTGCACAAGAATGGGGCTGATCCTGACTTCAAGTGCCGGCACCTCCAGATTGATATTGAGGGGTTGATTGGTAAGTATATTCTATCTAGCTCCTTAAAACATTGCTCTGCCTTTCATTTTTTATCTTTGTTCCAGTGAAATTTTCAGAGAAGGTATCTTTCTAGTCCGCAGGTATTTCCATTTTTGTCTTTAGGTGATAACTAGCTTCTGTGCTAGGAATATACAGACCTTTAGTTTATTGTTACATAAATCTAAAAATTTACCCCTACTCAAACATCACCCCACCTTTTGAAGGGACTTTACCTATTATCTGTGATTCCTGCTGGTCTCAGACATTCTTAAGTACCACTTGTAGGCACTCTCCAGGCCATCCAGCATGGTGGCCTTACTATAGAACAGGCACTCAAAAATTGCATGTTGAACTTAACTGAAAGATTCATTTCTTTGTCTAGAGCAGATAATTAAGAAGGATAATAAAAATAAGCAAATGGACAAAAGACTGCCCTTTGGTTATATTGAAGGGTGTAGGTAGTGGGAAAGACAAGAGAATTGGGAGCTTCACTTACTGACTTTCTTTTCAGATCAAATGATTGATAAAACAAAGGTGGAGAAATCTGAAGCTAAAGCTACAGAACTGGAAAAAAAGGTGTGTGTAAGAGATCAAAAAAATGGAAGGCCTTTCTTTCTTTCGTTTTCTTTTTAAAGATTATGATTTTTTTCTGACATGTGAAACTGTTACCTGTGATATTTTCCAAGCATTCAGCACCCAGTAGCAGTTCCTAGGGGAAACCTTTCTGGTATAGGTTTGTCACTGGAGAAACTAATATGGATGTGATCCTGAGGAGTTAATGGTATGCAGTTCTTGAGCCCCTGGGTAGGGACAGGAACAAAAGATGACTCTCATGTCTAACAGTGACAGCTCTGCGGTTTGGCTGGTATCTCAGGCCTCTTACCCCTGGAACAACAGGGACTGGAATATGTCTGAATTCTTTTTTTCTCTTCAGTTGTTAGGACTTCTGTTGTGATTGATAGGGTTTTGCTCCTAGAGGCTGCTGGGATTGTACACCATAGCTGCTCTGGTGTAAATGTCTTAACAATGTGAAATTTCTTTAAAAATTTTAGGTTTGTTGTCGTTTTGCCTTTTTTTTTTTTTTTAACAGAGAGAGTGCAAGTGCGGGGTCGGGGGTGGAGGGGAGCAGCAGAGGGAGAGGAAGAGAATCTTAAGCATACTCTGTGCTGAGCACAGAGCCTGATGTAGGGCTCTATCTCACAATCCTGAGATCATGACCTGAGCTGCAATCAAGAGTCAGATGCTTGACCCACTGAGCCACCCAGGCACCCTGTTTGTTATTTGTTTTTTAATCCAAATACAGTTGACATACAACGTTAGATTAGTTTTAGGGGCGCAACATAGTGATTCAACAACTCTATACATTATGCTGTGCTTTCCACAAGTGTAGCTACCGTCTGTCACCATACAACAGTATTACAGTACTGTTCACTATATTCCCTGTGCTGTACCTTACTCCCCGTGACTTACTCCATAACTGAAAGCCTGTACCTTCCACTCCCCGCTCACCCATTTTGCCCATCTCCCACCCCCTTTCCCTCTGGCAAACACCTCTGTGTTCTCTGTATTTATCAGTTCATTTCTGCTTTTTTTGTTTTTTCATTTGTTTTGTTTTTTAAAATTCCACGTATAAGTGAAATCATACAGTATTTGTCTTAGGTTGTTTTGTTTTTAGAACTCCCCAAATTAGATAGACTGGAAATGATCCCTGGTTCCCTCTACTTTAACTTTGATTTTGAGTTCAAAATTATGGTGGTCTTTTTTCCCAGGCATTTCCTAGGAAAGTGAGCTCTGTAAAGGCTTGGGACAGAACAGTGAATTTGGGGGGATAACACTCTGCTTCTTCCTGGAGAGCTTACTAGGAGCCTAATTCCTTTTTCCTTTAGTTGGACTCAGAGTTAACAGCCCGACATGAGCTACAGGTAGAAATGAAAAAGATGGAGAGCGACTTTGAGCAGAAGCTCCAGGATCTTCAGGGAGAAAAGGATGCCTTGAATTCTGAAAAGCAGCAGATTGCCACAGAGAAACAGGACTTGGAAGCAGAGGTGTCTCAGCTCACAGGAGAGGTAATGTTTGAGCAGGGAAGGTAGAGTGACCTCTAAGCCATCGGCAGCTCATGATGGGCCTGTCTTGCAGCAGGAGCCAGTCATCTTACTCCTAGGGAAGGTTTAGCTACCAATAGGTGATCTAGTTAAATGATGCATATTTTAAAAATCATTTACTGTTTTTTGTTTCATTTTGAGGTAACACACAAGATAGAAAATTTGGAAAATACGAACAATATAGAGAGTAAAAGGAGTCACAGTACTACCCAGAAATAAAACTAAGTCATCTCATAAATTCAGGAGTAAAATCCAAAAAAACTCTTCATATATTTGCTGATTTTCTCTTACTTGACAGATTAATGCCCACACTCTCTTTGCAGTTACAGTTATTTAAATGATCTGTGATATCTGATAACTTGATTACTTATGTGCTTATCTCACTAGAATATTTGATTTCTTGAACTTTGCATTTTTTAATTAAAGGGAGAATTTAACATAAAGGTTGAATTTGCTTTTTTAATGCAAAGCGTGCTGAACTAAGAACATGAAGACCTGAATTCTAGTCTTGGCTCTGCCACTAAATATCAGTGTGACTTTAGGTGAATCATTTCATCAGTCTGACTCCTTTCAGTGTCTTCATGTGTAAAAAGAAAACTCTGGATTAAGTAATTTTTTAGGTCCTTTCCAACCCCAGTGGTCCCTGAAGTGGAGTGAAGAGTACTTCCATTGATGTTGTTCCTCTAGGTTGCCAAGCTGTCCAAGGAACTGGAAGATGCCAAGAAAGAAATGACTTCTCTCTCTGCTGCAGTTACTGCTGTAGCCCCTCCTAGCAGTGCTACTGTTCCCCCTCCTCCTGACACTGTTACTCCACCCCCAGCCCCTCCTTTACCAGGAGAGCTTAGCATACCCACCCCACCTCCTCTTCCTGGAGGTGGTACCATTCCTCCTCCACCACCACCCCCGCCTTTGCCTGGGAGTTCTTCTATCCCCCCACCCCGTCCTTTGCCTGAGGGTGCTGCTATCCCCCCACCCCCTCCTTTGCCTGGGAGTGTTGGCATCCCTGTACCACCCCTTTTGCTTGAGGGTGCTGGTATCCCTCCACCCCCTCCTTTGCCTGGGAGTGCTGGCATCTCCTTACCACCTCCTTTGCCTGGGGGTGCTGGCATCCCCCCACCCCCTCCTTTGCCTGGGAGTGCTGGCATCTCCTTACCACCCCCTTTGCCTGGGGGTGCTGGCATCCCCCCACCTCCTCCTTTGCCTGGGGGTACTGGTATCCCCCCACCCCCTCCTTTGCCTGGGGGTACTGGCATGCCCCCACCCCCTCCTCCCTTGCCTGGAGGAGCAGGAATGCCACCTCCCCCTCCTCTTCCTGGTGGTCCTGGAATCCCTCCACCCCCTCCATTTCCTGGCGGTCCTGGAATTCCTCCACCTCCACCCGGAATGGGTATGCCTCCACCTCCCCCTTTTGGATTTGGAGTTCCTGCAGCCCCAGTTCTGCCATTTGGATTAACCCCAAAGAAGCTTTATAAGCCAGAGGTGCAACTCCGGAGGCCAAACTGGTCCAAGGTGAGAATTTCTGTCCATTTTTTCCTCAATAGATATCTTAAGCCAGTTTAGTTTCCTACTTTGTATTTTGTGCCCTGGTGGGCTTCTGTTTTTTATGGCTAGCATCTGTCTGTCTTCAGGTTGCACTCACACTTGTGTTTACTCAGCACAAATTAGGCATCTTCTGTGTACCAGACATCACTCTGGAGAATTCTTGGAGCCCTCTACTCTGCTACAAAACCTAAACATATCCTTAAGTTAATGTTTTTGGCCTTTTCTCTGAGGGTATGAGTGCCACGGTAACCCACAGTTTGATAATAGTCATTTCACCAGTCTGCAAGCTGTTGATAATAGTGCTGATCTGAAAGTTGGGGATTTATGGATACACCCTCCTACCTCTTCCCCATAAATGAGCTACAGAGGACATGTGTGCATAGCACAGTATTGTTTCCACTCTGTTCGATGCCCCTGTGATTCTGCTTTGGCCTTCTGCTTCCAGAAACCAAGTTAAAGGAGCTTAAGGATTTACTTATAAAATGAACAAGTATGTCAGTTAGCCAAATTGATAGGGAGAATATAATGTAGAACAAGGGAAGATGTGAAATACAACCTCAGTACTTCTAAAATTAGAGGATGTGAGGTTAGGAGGAGGATAAGTAGCATAAGTGAACCTAGCTCTTGAATGAACTGGGAGCACTATGTCCGGATCCTTCCATGCAGAGCACAGCTCTTGTGTGTCTCCGGTTAGTCTTACTCTAGTAAGTCATTGCTCAGAATCACCACCCACCTCTTCTGCATCTTAGTCAGTTTTCTAGGATGGAAAGTACAGGGCTCCAGTTAGTAACTCTTAACACCCTGCCCGTATCCACAGTTTGTTGCTGAGGACCTGTCCAAGGACTGCTTCTGGACAAAGGTGAAGGAGGACCGCTTTGAGAACAACGAACTTTTCGCCAAACTTACTCTGACCTTTTCTGCCCAGACCAAGAGTGAGTACCTTCCTCTTTCATGCACAGGTCCAGTATAGGACTTAAGAGTATCCTTTAAGTGAGTCTCCCATTCCTTTCCCTTCCCTGAGTGAGGGTTGAAGAGAGGTGGTTTTTCCCATTCGGAAGAAATTAAGATATTTTTGTATTCTGGGGACGCTGGGGTTGGGAAAGAAAACTGTTGCATTTTGGTATTTTTTTTCCCCAATTTTTTGGCATGTAGGTATTTTTTATCAGTATAACATGTTGGGGATATGAGATTAAGGTGACATGAAGCTCATTATGGGCCCATTTTGATAATACTCTTGAACGGATTCTGGCACTGTCTTTAAGGTGCCATCCCAGACCTACAAACTTAATAAGGGTTGGGCCAGTCTTTCACAGGTTAGGTGGTTGAGTGACTGTCTACAATAACAACCATGTGTGATTCTTTTTCTTTTCTTCCATTTCTTTTCAATATCTGATGCTTTTCGCTTCCTGGCCCTTTGCTCCTCCAGCTTCAAAAGGTAAGAATACAGAAGAGCCTTTTAATTGGGTATCTTGAACATTAGAGAAAAGATGTAACAGATGTAAAGGAATTTCTCTTTAGAAAACTGAGATGAGATTGGGGATTGATTTATCTTCTTTCTCTCTCTTTTTTTTTAAGAGTCTAGAAGGACCAGTAGCTGTGATGTTTAATTGACAGCATAGACAGTTGTTTTAAGTTTAAGTCGAAGCTGCCATATAGTTCTTTCTTTGGAAGGCGAGGGACACCTTAAGTATTTTAATACCATGACCTTATTTATTTATTTATTTTTTATTATACCATGACCTTACATTACTGTTGTGTTTTATAGTCTTCCAAGTGCTTTAACACATATTATTTCTTGGACCTGCCAAGAAGCCTTAAGAGATAAGCAGGTTGTATATTATCTCCATTCTGTAGCATGCTTGAACTGAATATGCGTAACTTGCCCAAGGTTAAATGACCAGATCCAGGGATCTTGTCTTCTGGTCCTTGTCTTTTTTTTTTTTTTTTTTTTTTTTAATAAATTCTTGCTTTTCTTCTTCACCTTCATATCTTCCCCTTTGTTCTGGAAGAGCTGATCTGTTCTGCCCTCTTCTTTCTTCACTTCTTAATTTTTGGTTTTGTGCTGCCTTGGGACGGGGCACTTGTAGTTTTTTCCCCTGAGGGATACAGTATTTGAATTTAATGACAGTTATAGCCTAATAATTTTGTATTTCCATCTTAGAGCTTTTTTTTGTTTCCTTAGAGGTGTATTTTGACCCTAGTGATGAAAATTAAGTGCAACTTTTGAGCATTTCCCCCTCTTCTGTCTGCCCTTCCCCTCCCCCAGTAAATAAGCACTTATTTTTTTCCTTAAGTGAACTGATGGAAGCAGGCTGCACTTTGTTCTGTTAAGGAGCCTAACACTGCTAGGAGCCCTTGGTGGCCCCTAGTTAGGTGTGTCTATCTGAGAGCCTAAGATGGCTGGGCTCAGGCGTGACCTCTTGCCTTTCACTCAGGGCAGAGTGGCCTTGTACTCTAGAATAACTGTCATCTGCTGAACAAAAGTGCAGCCAAGGGGTTGACTTCCTCTTGCTTAGTGAAAAATCCTGTGATAATGACCACTTAGGCTATTCTGGTATATCAGCAACGATTAGTTGACAGAGAAACTCAAAATCGAATGATTTCCTAATTTGTAGGTTCACAGAATCTACCCCTGTGTTGGCCTGTGGCGTAAGTCCCGTTCTCTCAGCTGTGGCCTGAGCACCACTGCACCTGCACACCGGCCAGGCGTCTTTCCTCCCGCCTCAGCCACCCCCTTCCTCTGTACATTTGTATTACTAGTGATTATAGTGAGGTTTTCTGCACTTTCGTGGTTTTCCTTGGCATTTTATTCCCACTGTGAATTGATAGTGTTTTAAAAATACCCAAGCAAGACCATATCTCATCTTTTGTCGTTTTCAGAAGTGTAACCACACTTTTTAATGCTCCTTTAGCTCTCAGATTCTGCCCTGGAAACTACTTTCTTTTCATTTGAAGGTTTTAACTTTCTACCAGCCTTGGCTCTCCCAGCCCCCCCCCCCCCGAATTATTCTTAGAAAACTCTGTATCTTAATCTAAAAAAAAAAAAAAATGAGTATGACTTAGTTGATTTAGTTTAGTGGAGTATTGATTTTTCAGGTAGTAATAGTCTGCACTACTAGATTGCTGCTCTTGTGATGAAGGAAATTCCTAGCTAGTCTTTAAATACCTTTAGCTTCAGTTAGCACTTCCAGGTATTAAATTGGCACTCTGTCTTAATTTCCTCATTTTTCCATTAGGGAACACTAGGGGATGTGTCCTCGAAAATTACGAAATCATGAGCAATTTTCCAGACATTCTAAATCTTCAATGATTTAATTTTCTGTCAAGCATAATCCTGAGTATTTACTGTTTACCCAACTCTGAGTGACCCACAGCACTCAGATGCCACAGAACTTCCCTGCTGCTCGTAGCCCTTGCTATGTCTTGTTATCATTCATTTCCCCCCCAAATAAGAACTCCCTCCCCCTTTTAAAAATTCTTCTTTGGATTTTTAATGTTTTCCTGACTTTAATGTCTGATTTATTTTTTCCTTCTCTCTTTACCTGCTTTCTTTTTTTTTTTAAGATTTTATTTATTTATTCATGAGAGAGAGAGAGAGAGAGAGATGCAGAGGGAGAAGCAGGCTCCCAAGGAGCAGGGAGCCCAATGCGGGAGTTGATCCCAGGACTCTGGGATCATGACCTGAGCCGAAGGCAGACGCTTAACCATCTGAGCCACCCAGGAGCCCCTTTTTTTTTTTTTTAAGATTTATTTATGTATTTGACAGAGAGAGACACAGCGAGAGAGGGAACACAAGCAGGGGAAGTGGGAGAGGGAGAAGCAGGCTTCCCACCAGGCAGGGAGCCTGATGCGGGACTCGATCCCAGCACCCTGGGATCATGACCTGAGCCAAAGGCAGACGCCTAACGACTGAGCCACCCAGGTGTCGCTCTTTACCTGCTTTCTTTTCCTTTGTTATAGTCTATAAATCTGTGGTGATGCAAGAGGTATTAGAATGTTGGGGTTTGTTGAATGTGTCTCTTGGGAACAAAATAGTTGCCCTAATACCATCTGCACAGGCCTCCGGTGGCAGCCAGAAGTGCTCTGTGCGGACCCCATGCCATGTGTAACTCCCACTGTGAGCATGCTGACTAATTTGCTTTTGTCTTTCCTGATGTGGTTTTGAACTTCTTCTCTTGGTGCTCAGGCTGGCAAACTCAGTGCAGACTTCCCGATAGCCCCCTTGCTCACAACAACCCAGAAACACTTCAGTAAAAAAGGCTTTGGGGTTCTTAAAGTTTATCAGGTAAGGAAATTCAAGCTCTAGCAACTTGAGAGGTGAGCGCTCAGAGGACCCACATCTTCTCAGTATGAAAGCAAGGTTGCTTTTGCTTCTGCTACTTTAAACATGTCCAGTATAAAATTTCAGAAGATCTTTATCCTTAATCCTGTTTTTCAAGTAGGTAAGCAGTTTCAGTTTCCAAGTCTCTTATTCATAGTCTTAATATTGATGATATAGTTAAATGATAGATGAATACTCATTACCACTCCATAAATATTCTGTCCTTCAGATAAAGAATTAGAGACACAGCTTGAATAACTTCCTAGGCTATATAGTGCCAGAGCCAGGATTCAGACTGTGGAGTGTGTGACTCCAAAGTCCTTGCTCTAGCCCTCTGCTTCCCAGAA
Source organism: Mirounga leonina (assembly GCF_011800145.1). NCBI lineage: Eukaryota > Metazoa > Chordata > Mammalia > Carnivora > Phocidae > Mirounga > Mirounga leonina. The sequence goes on along the minus strand of NW_023270426.1, from coordinate 25,063,455 downwards.
GCATATGTGTCTGTCCTAAGAACTTCTGGGGGCTTAGATCCAGACAAAAGATGAAAGAAGGGGATATGCTGGCGTTTGCAACCACTTCATTCATTCAGGCACTTCTCTTTCAGTCCTTGAACTGGCAGTGACTCTTAGTACAAAAAAGGAACAGCAGATTAGGGAAAGTAGGTGAAATGCTGGATATTTAGGGTTGAGGAAGAGGAAATATGTTCTGATTCTAGTACATTCAACTGTAGCAAAACGAACCCAGCTGGACAAATAAGGCCTGCTTATCTAGTGTAGTGGAAGTTTTACTTAGATGATTTCAGGCCAATAGTTGCCAGACTTGATGAGGAAGTTATTTGGACAGGAGGTTTTTATAATGTTGCATTATTTCCTCTCTCACTTGCTAAACACAAGTCTCTGTTATTTGTTAGACATGGCTATCCCCCTTATATTTTACTGATACCCAAAACTTCCTGTATATCTACTCCAGGAACAGACATTAGAGAGAACACCCACCTTCCTCTTTTTTTTTTTTTTTTAAGATTTTATTTATTTATTTGAGAGAGAGAGAATGAGAGACAGAGAGCACGAGAGGGAAGAGGATCAGAGGGAGAAGCAGACCCCCCGCCGAGCAGGGAGCCCGATGTGGGACTCGATCCCGGGACTCCAGGATCATGACCTGAGCTGAAGGCAGTCGCTTAACCAACTGAGCCACCCAGGCGCCCCACCTTACTCTTTACATCTGCCTCCTCTAGTAATGGTTCTCCAGCCACTGCATCATTATGGTTCAGGAAGATGTGAGCCTTTTTAATAAGAGAAGGGCCCAGAGAGAGGAACCAGTCTTCCTATGTATACTACAGGTTCTCTTACACATTTTTCTCTCTTAAGGATTAGTTTCTTGTTTTTGAACTCTTGACTTCCTATAAATCACAGATTTACTCTGTCAGTTTATTCCTTGTCAGAGAATATTATGAATTCAGACCTGATAGGTAGTACTATAAAATTTGGGAGTTCTTTTCACTTTCTCACCATCCTTATGGTGATCAGCAAGGAGTCTTTTATCATAGTCTCTTTGTTGACTCTCTCTCTTGAATTCCTTGGGAACATGCTCAGTAGTTAAACTAATTTTTTTTTTCAAACTTTTCTGGGGAGCATTTTCATCACTGTGGTGATTGAGGTCATTATTTGTATGAATAAAATAACTGGTTTTTCATTCAGCTTTTCTTTTAACTCTGACTCTTTTGTTGATGACATGATCTCATGAAAAATAGTATCTCTTGAAACTGTGTGGGAAATGATAACTGTTGTCCTAAGTACAGTGGCATTTTCCTTTTTAGGTTTATTCCTTCCAAAAACCTTTTGCGCTCATAAGATCCACAAGTTAGTTACCCTCAGTAGGTGTGCATTGGCCAATATGTAGTGTTAGACCCTCTCCCTGTTAAAGTATGAGGTGCATTGTGGGAACTGTGAGAATCAGAACAGTTCTCCAAGTGATTTTCAGCAGTAACTTAGAACTCTGGCTAAAAAGTAAGATCTTGACCGGGAGTTAAGAATTTCATAAATGATAACCGTATTCTAGTTAGGATTTGACTGTGCGTCAAGATCCCAAGGTTTGTGCTCTTGTCCCATAAGACAGAACTATTGGCAACAACCATCTGTTGCTCTCCCAGAGCTTTGTTGGTTCAGGCTTCAAGAGGAGCCTGTGGTGGGGAAGCAATCCTTTCTTTCCCCCCAGATTGAAGGGTCTTTTTTCTTTTCCCTGTGATCCTCTTTTGTCCACTAGGTGGCACTCCTTTGGTTGGATCTTTATCAGTAAGCGTACAAGTGAATCTTTAGTTTCTGCAACTTTAACCCCTTGAAACAAGATTTTGTTAGAGCTCAACATGCTCCACCTTACTCAGTGAGTCTCTTGACAGAAAGATGTCCATTCCATCAGTTCCTTACTCCTCTCAAGTGTATAGGATAAGGATGTGTGCTATTCAAGTGAATATTTGTTGGGATTGTTGTCTTTTAATTACTAATTTTCTTGGGTTCTGAGTAGGATCAGACTATTAGTGCAAAGTGTTTGGGAAGTTCCATTATATCAGATGGTACTTCCTTGTGATTTAAAAAACTTAAATCCATGGCACCTGAATTTGCTCAGTCAGTTAAGTGTCCGACTCTTGATTTCAGCTCAGGTCATGATCTCAGGGTCGTGAGATCGTGCCCAGCGTGGGGCGTGCTTAAGATTCTCTCTTGGGGCACCTGGGTGGCTCAGTCATTAAGTGTCTGCCTTTGGCTCAGGTCATGATCCCAGGGTCCCAGGATCGAGCCCCGCATCAGGCTCCCTGCTCAGCGGGAGGCCTGCTTCTCCCTCTCCCACTCCCCCTGCTTGTGTTCCCTCTCTCACTGTCTCTCTCTCTCTGTCAAATAAAGTCTTTTTTAAAAAAAAATTCTCTTTCCCTCTCCCTCTGCCCACCCCCTCAATCTCCTGCTTGCACGAGTGCACATGCACACTCTCTCTGTCTAAAAAAAAATAAAAGACCTAAATCTACTCCTATCACCTGGGGTTATGAGGAGCCCTGCGTATTTGGATTGTCCTCTCCCCATCATCAGGGGTATAAAAAATAACCTACCCGCCCCCCCCCACATACCCATCTGTACTCCCAACCTTTCCATCACTATTTGCCTTGAATTCATTGGATCTAATATTAGTTTATTTATCTTGGTTTATATTACTTCCTATAGGGAGCCCCAGACTTCCAGGTCACCCTCATATCCCATACTTGAATCCCCATAAAGCTCTTTTTTTTTTTTTTTTTTTTTTGCTTTTTTTCATAAAGCTCTTTCTGTCTCCTATTCAGTCTCCCTCTCTGATCCTCCCTGAGTTGGTTCAGGCTTCAAGAGGAGTCTGTGGTAGGGAAGCAATCCCTTCTTTCCCCCCGATTGGAGGGTCTTTTTTCTTTTCCCTGTGATCCTCTTCTTTGTGCCCTCTGGAATTCATGTTCCATTACTAGAAAAATCTCCTCTGACATCAACTTCACCTTGTTGATCTAAAAGAGACCTGGCTTTCCCTCAACACTGCTTTCCTTCTTGCCCTCGAGTGTGGTGGGGTTTTTTCTCCCATAAACCTCATCCCAATGGACTTGGACCCACAGATGGTGTAGATGTCCTCTTTGTTGTTTATTGCCACTTTCAGATCATTCCACCTTTCTCTTTGCTAAAACCCCATAATTTTGTATCTCATGACATCAAATGACATCACCCAGTTCCTCTCTTAGTGCCGGTCATCTACTGACATCCCGAGCTATTCCTTATTCCTTAGCCAGGTTAGCTGTGGCTGCTCTTGGCGGTACTCCACGATCACTTCCACCTTAGTTCTTAGCAATTTCTACACGAAAGGGTCATAATCCTACCAATATGCTGGCTTCACAGTTCCTTGAATTGTTCTTTTCCAGTGATTTTGTCCTCTCCCTTACCTCACCCATTCAACTGCAGTCTTTCTCCAATCTTAACTTCATGCCACCCGTGTTCTAGCTTTTTACGTCTCTCTCTTTAGGACCGACTGACGCAGTCCTCCAGCCCCACTGAGACATCCAGTCCATTTGTCCTACCACCTTTCACTGTGTTTCTGCTCCTTGATGACTTCACTCTCCTCCTCAGCTAAAATTCCGTGGTTAGTCATGATAATAATCACTCTCTTCGGTGTTTTCCCCTTCCATTACTTCTCTCTGATTTCATCATAGTTGATGGGCAAAACGACAGTCTCTCTGTCTCACAGGTAGCTGTGCAAGTGAATGTGGCTGAGAAAAAACAACAAACACCTGGTCCTCCTGGATAGACTTTCTCCACTTGGCTTTCAGGGCAGCAGGTGCTGTTACTTATTCTCCTACCTCACTGGCCGTTCTTGCTTCTGGCTCCCATCTGCTCAGTTTGCATTGTGACATGCCCCTCGATCCTGCCAGGCAATCGGATATTAAACATTACGAGTCTGTTCAGCTTCCCATTCTCCTAAATTATTATTTCACGTTTTCTGTCTTCAAAGACCCAACTCCTCCTTCATCTTCATTCTCAGTTGAGCATGTCTTCCTCCTACTTCACTGAGAAAACTGAAGCCATTGGAAAAGGCACTTCTGTGAACTTCCACCATTACTGTACCCACTCTCTATCTTCCTCTCTCTTACCATGGTCCTGTTTAAGCCAGTTCCTGTACTTCATTTCAACAAATGCATAGAGTACATTAAAAATATAAAATTAAAAAATCTCCCTCTCTTTGCCTGGAGTGACCGTGGTTAACACACCTTTCACCTGCATGTGTTATTCTAGTAAAGGAATGAACGAAATCCTTTTCTTTTGTGGGGAAATGTGGAAAATTTTGATAGAACCATATTGGAAATTTAAGGGGCAGGGGAATAAAGATAAAATGACAAATATGAGAGTATACACATATTTTTTTTTATTTTTTTAAAGGAGAGTATACACATATTTTTAATGTAATCTTTGTGATCCCATGTGGTAGATATACATTTTGCATTTTGCTTAACATGATTTAGCACCTCTTGCTATCATAACATAGAGATGTACCCCATTATTTCTAATGGATAGTTATGTACTTTTTTTTTTAAGATTTATTTATTGTAGAGAGAGAAAGAGTGAGCACAGTGTGGGGAGGGCAGAGGGAGATGGAGAGAGAGAATCTCAAGCAGAC
>NW_023270426.1:24931195-25058770 GCF_011800145.1 Mirounga leonina | reverse complement strand
TTTCTGCATAGTGAATTCTTAAAAATAAAATTTTGGGACCCATATTGCTGGGTATAGGATTGTACCAATTTACCCTTCCATCAAAAATAAGAAATTACTGGGTGCCTGGGTGGCTCAGGCGGTTAAGCGTCTGCCTTTGGCTCAGGTTGTGATCTCCAGGTCTGGGATTGAGACGGGCTCCCTGCTCAGCAGGGAGTCTGCTTCTCCTTCTCCCCCTGCCACTCTCTTGCTTTCTCTCTCTCTCTGTCAAATAAATAAAATCTTTTTTTTTTTTTTTAAGATTTTTATTTATTTATTTGACAGAAAGAGACACAGCGAGAGAGGGAACACAAGCAGGGGGAGTAGGAGAGGGAGAAGCAGGCTTCCCTGCTGAGCAGGGAGCCTGATGCGGGGCTCGATCCCAGGACCCTGGGATCGTGACCTGAGCCGAAGGCAGACACTTAACGACTGAACCACCCAGGTGCCCCAAATAAATAAAATCTTAAAAAAAAAAAAAATACTTATTGTAACATCTGATAGGGGAAACTGATACCTTGCTTTTATAATCTGACCATTAATAAGATTGCACCAGAATTTTCCTTCATGCCTTGACTCTTTCCTCATCTATAAAATGAGACAGATTAACCTAAAGATTTAGCTCTTAGTTTGAAACTTCTGGTCTTGTTATGTTTTTTTTTTTTTCTTTGTTTTGCTTGCATAAGCTGTCTTTGGTGTTACCTGTTCATCAGCTGAAACTTTTGTTTTGATTTTTTGCTAAAAAATTCTTGTAATGTTTTCTTTCTTCTGGTCTGAGTTTCATTCTTTTTCCCTGCACTGAGGTCAGGCATTAGAAATTGCTGCTTGTTTACAACTAGTGTTTGGGGGTAAAGAGCTACACTGATGCAAAGCTGTAAAACTTTTGCATGAAGGTTGCTCGTTTAGTTTCCACAGAAGACTTACTGGTGGAGATTTAGGAAGGGTGTCATCAGATAAAGATAATTAAACTTTAATTCTTTCTAAACTGGAGGAATTTGATATATCTGTAGTGTGCACTTTCTCCTTTTCACCACCAGATGGCACATGGATCTCTTCTGTTTTAGATGTGTCATTGTTACGTCTGGGAGTGATGCAGTCACGTTAGAGAGAGACAACCTCCTTTGGTTTCAAATACCAACTGCATGGTATGCTGCCCTCTATCTGTCAGGAAATTCATTTGGAGGACTGATCAGTAAAATTACAACAGGAGCTGTAGCTTGCTGTTTTCCAAAAGGGTCCTTTCCCCCCACCTTGCAGCTAGTATCTTTAATAGGAGCAACGTTTGTATCTTTTTTTTTTTTTTTTTGGAGGGCACAGAGGCTGGAGAATGTTTTCCTTTTTGTTTTAGTCTGATAACTTCATGAAAGCATAGCCTTCCTTTTAAAGTGCTTAAAGAGAAAATTGTTTTTTACCAGCTTGGTAGTTCGTTATATACATATTTGTAACCCCATGATATACATATTCCCGATCCCATCTCTGTCTCTACTGAATAGCTACTTGAAGCATATAATAGAACTCCCTGCTGATGATAAACACATAACTTCCCAGAGACCATCTGCTGAATTCGTTTCCTTGCGGGAACTGCCTGACCTACCTTGGGTAGAGCTTGCTGGTGCAGAAAGGTTTTTACTGTCAACCCTTTTGTATCATTTGTTAACTCCTAACTACCCCAAGATAATGCCAGTTTTAGAGCCTCTTTCTAACTATGCAAACTTCAATGTGTGCCTGTAGTACTCTTCTTGACATGCATAGACTGAAACTGTATCTTTTAAGCCCATGGCACCATCCAGCATTATCTGCAGATTTCGGATTTGATATCTGATAAAGTGACTTTTAAATGGCCTTGTCTGAGGCTTCAACCAAACAGAAGGGTATCAGTATTGTATAAATTTCTGTCATCTTGAAGTCAGTCCCTACACTTACATGTCTGTTTCTGTCAGTAATTCCCAACTTTAGTGTGTATAAGGATTATATAAGGAGCTTGTTAAAGGTATAAATTCTTGGGCTGTTTCTCCAGAGTCGAAGTTGCGGGGACTGTAGGAAGAGAGGTTTCTAATACGTACCTCATGTAAGTTTGTAGTAGGTACAGTAACCTGGCTTGATCCACGGCTTCTGTTTTTAGTTCTTTTTCCATTTTCTGCTCATTGTCTTCCTCCTCTCTGCCATGGTCTGGAAGCTGCTCTGCTTTATCTCGTGGTAACGTTTTTTGTTTGTTTGTTTGTTTGTTTGTTTTTAAAGATTTTTATTTATTTATTTGACAGGGACACAGTGAGAAAGGAAACACAAGCTGGGAGAGTGGGAGAGGGAGAAGCAGGCTTCCTGCTGAGCAGGGAGCCCGGTGCGGGGCTCGATCCCAGGACCCTGGGATCATAACCTGAGCTGAAGGCAGACGCTTAATGACTGAGCCACCCAGGCACCCCTCTCATGATAACGTTTTGATGTCTTTCTGAGAGTAGGCATTGGATAAGTATTATCCTTGTTTTTATGGAGATCCTACAAGATCATTTAGCGGGCAATCTGACATTTTCTATTGACTGCTAACATTTTGGAGGCTCTACTTCAGGGGCACTTGTTTTTTACAAAATTCTTCTTTTGCCATCTTCTTGGCCAGGTCTCATTAGGCATCTTCGAAGGATGTTCTGAAGAAGTTCTCTGGAGTCTGTGAAGTAGCTGGGAACCACTTAGAGACTGATGAGGCTGGAGAGGATGGGTGGAGGGCAGATGATGGGAGATCTCTCGAGTTGTACAACAAAGATGGAGTTGTGTGAGATCAGGATGTCCAAATCATGATAAAGGGGCTTCAGCTGTGCAGATGTAACTCTTGTTCTTGTTCAGTTAGTCCCTCACCATGCAGAGTAGGGATCGGAGATGTATGGAGGAGGAGAAATGGGATCTCTAGGCAATGTCAAGAGCAGAGCTGGGCTTTGGGATAAGCAGGAGAGTGAGTGATCCAGTGCTCTCAGGCTGCTACTTACTGGAGCCCAAAGCAGCTGCCTCAAGGGAACAGCACTATTCTCAGCATCCCTTATATGCTTCAGGAATTGTTGGATTTGAACTTAACTTTTCTGTAAATATGGGAGCATGTCTCCACCACAAGGTGATTCCTCTGGGCTTTTTTGCTTCTCTGTTACCTGTTTTTCTGCATAGGTAATCTGGTAGTTGAAAAGTCAAGATGGTATAAAGAACGCTATTGCCACCATAGTGTTAACCCATCCCAGCGCACCCCCCCACCCTTAGAGGTCATTGTTTTTGTTTCTTGATTATGCTTTTAATGTTTTGTTTTAAGATTTTATTTATTTGAGAGAAAGAGAGAGAGCACAAGCGGGTGGAGGGGCAGAGGAAGAGGGAGAAGCAGGCTCCCCGTGGAGCAGGGAGCCTGATGCAGGACTCGATCCCAGGACCCCAGGATCATGACCCGAGCCGAAGGCAGGTGCTTTAACCGACTGAGCCACCCAGGCGCCCCGCTTTTAATGTTTTTTAAAAAACTCAATTGTAAGCAAATACTGATAGAGATTCATATCCTCCCTCCCCTTACCAAAAGGTAACATACTATCTGTATTGTTCTGTACCTTCTATGTCATGGGGATTTTTCATATCAGTACATAGAGATCTTCCTCATTAAAAAAAAAAAATCCTAAATTTTTCAATAAGCGTGCATCACTTTTCTAAGGAAGACTAGGATGAAACCAAAAATATGGTAATGAAATAATGTCCCTTTTTTGAAACGCTAGCTGCAGCAACTTAGCATGCCTGTGTATCCTCTTCTTCTCCTTGTTTTCCCTGCAAACTCTCTTATGTAATAAATGATTGAATATACCAACTCTAAATGTATGGCAATTCCTACTGGAGCCTTCCAGCCATGGTGGTGTTGAGAAGAGAGACTTGAAATGTTCTGCTCTGGGCCCTTCTGGACACCTGGCCTGCTTCTGGGGCATTATATTCCCAAGCAGGAGCAGAGGTTTGTATCACTAGCATAGGGTTGCTACTTCATAGAGGGATATGGTCTTCGAAGGAAAGGGGTGACCTACCTCATTTTTTTCTTCTCAGTTTTTGTTCTGGAGATAATTGCTGTAGAACTTAGTACACTGTAACTGTTCTGTTTTAGAATTCTGGCACATCGACTTCAGAGCATTTTTGAAGAATGCTGAGGATAAGAGTGTTAGGCAGGAAAAGCAGGATACTATTATGTACAACCCTCATGGCAATTGTGTTTTACAGAAAAAGTGCAGAAGTAAAAGATTGGAAGGGAATATACCAGAATACTCTAACAGAATATGTTAGGGTGCTAGATTTCTTTTCCTTCAGTTTCTCTATAATGTGGTCGTCTTGCTGTTTTGTTTTTTTAAGATTTTTATTTATTTATTTGACAGAGAGATAGAGCCAGAGAGCACAAGCAAGGAGAATGGCAGAGGGAGAGGGAGAAGCATACTCCTCACTGAGCAGGGAGCCTTACCTGGGGCTCGATTCCAGGACCCTGGGATCATGACCTGAACTGAAGGCAGACACTTAACTGACTAAGCCATCCAGGTGCCCCTGTCATCTTATTTTTTTAATGGGAAGAACAAACGGTTAAGAAGAAAGTTTGCCATTGGCCAGGATGCTTCAAAAAGGGGCTTTTAGAGAAGTGCTTGGACCTAAGAAATGAATGTTTACAAAGCAGAATGCTAATATTCCAGTTCTAGAGAGCAGGTGACAGCATCTGTACTTCACTCCTCATAATGATCCTAGCCTGCTTGTCTTTGAAAAATCAGATTCCAATTTAAAAAGCTATTTGTTCTTCTCTCAGCATCCTTGGGTGAGGGAACCCCAGTTATACAAGAGAAGGACTTTGGTAACCGTATGTATGCAATATGGGATGGAATCTTTCCTTCCTGATCCTATGGTAATCCCAACTCTGTTCTTAGAGTCAGTGATTGTTCCTTTCATTATCTGTTCGATTAGAATATAAGATATGTGTGTGTTTAAATTTCCTCTTGGAAAGAAAAACTGCTGAAATCCTTCAAAGAAGAATGACTCCCTTTCCTCACCCTCTTTTCCTCTTCTGCTTGCATTCCTACTCTGCTTGCATTCTTAACTCTGCATTCTTCTTTTCAGCCACGGGGTGTGCGCAGTTGAGCTATTTTGGCTCAGGTTCCAGATTGTGAGGTCAGAAACTAGGGATTGGAGGAGAGTATCAGGTGACTTTCAGTAACAGGATGATGATCCTGCCCTCATCCCCACCCCTTCTCCCCCCTCTTTCCCCACCCTTTCCTGGCTTCCACATTAGGAACAAAGAAGGGGAAAAAAACAGCAGTATGACGAAGAAAACCAGCTGCTGCCATTGCAGACTCAGGCTGGGGGCTGGGTATTTATTCCATCTGTTCTCTTTGTTAGGCTCTTACCCTGTTACTTTCCCTCCCAGGACCCTGACTGAAATGAAGGGTGTTTCTAAGATCCTTTGTTACTGAAAATAGCTTAGAAATGTGCAGTTTACTCGCGATTTAGGTGAGACACAGCAAAGATTAAAACTGTTCCAAGCACCTAGAAAAAGATGAAGGTATTTCTCCTTCTCAGTCTGATTCAAGAATACCTGTTTGATGTCAGATGCTGTGAGTGGTAGGAGGTCATTATTTGTTCTTTCCAATCATAGGAACAGTGCTGCCTAATAGGTGGGATCTTCATTTATAACTGAGAAATTGAAAGTACAGAATTAATATGTCCTTTGTTTATTTAGATCTCATAGCAGGAAAATACCAAGCCAGAATTTGATCCCAGATCTGTTAGGTTCAGAATCTAGCATTTAGGGGAAAGGAGTGGCACGAAGGCAGGCGTATTCAGAGGTGCCTACTTCTAGGGACTCTTGCAGTACTGGGCCAGCACTCTGCATTTCCACAGTGACCAGTCCTAATTTTTTCAACAAATAAATCTCCAGGGGAAAAATGAGATGAACATACAGGTTAAAAGAGAATTTTAAAATGTCAGCCAGTTGCAATATGTGGATCTTATTTATATCTTTAAAGAAAGGCAAAGGTTTTATACCTAGTGCCTTCTTTTGATGCCTTTTCTCCTGTCCTCTAGCCTTACTGTCCCCTGTCTGTCCTTCCAGTCCACCCTCACCCACATTCCTGAAGTTGATCTCTTCCTGAGCACTCCTGTACTGAGTCACCTTCCTGGGTGTGCTGGGAAAGGATAAGAAACTCAGTGACTTGTCTGAGTGATCAAATGTTTTGAGAAGTGCCCAGATTTCTAATACTGCTTTTGTGCCACCCTTTCAGACTCTATTTGCTCCCTTCTTCCTAACTTGTAGCACTTGGTTTTTGTACTTTCGAAATCAGTCCAGCTTTGTTCTTGTCCTTCAGGTTTATCCATCTCTCCTTAAAGCTTGCACATCCGTGGTTGCCTAGTTCTGTGGGACTTAGTAGATGGGCATTTGTTTGGCCAGGAGGTCAGTGATAGGAATCTGGTTTTCCCTGCTATGGTGTATACCTACAAATGGCTTTGAGGTGCTGAATTTTTCCCTCATGTATATTATAGCTGTGGGGAATATAAGGTAGAAATCCTCCACATGGGCACTTTCTTAAATTAGGACATGGTAGAGACCTCGTGTTTTGTCCTTTCCTCAGAATCAGAGAGCTCATATAGAGCTTAATGGACATGGCTTATTGTATGCTGGGAGGACTTGGTGATGTCGTAGCTATGTTACCCTCACAGAAACTTTGTTATTTCCTGGGGATCTTACTAATAAGTGTTCAGATCTTTTAGATAAGCTGGGCAGATCTAGGCCTCTTCCCCAAAGGCCGTATCTAGGACTCTTCCCCAAAGGCCATATTATATCAGAACTACACTGGTACCAGAGTCCCACTTTTTTTTTTTTTTTTTTTTAACTTCTATTGTGGTTCTGTGCTCACATGTATTGTATGTACTCTTGATCTCTCTTCATGGATGTTGGATAAGCTCACACATTTGTGCTGCCTCATGTAAGTGAATGGAAGGTGCTGCTGACTTGGATCCACAGATTTCTCGGCATGTTTCCACTTTCTCCACTTTTCTCATGTGTTCTCTTTTAGTCATAAAGTACTTGGGTTACTCAAGGGACATGTAGGATGAGATTATGGAGGGCGTTCCCTGTAGAATAGGGACAAACGCCTCAGGTTTCATCTCAGGCCGAGCAAGTAGCGTGTGGTCCTGAGTCAGTGAACGAGAAGGAAGGTTAGGTGGAGTGGCTGTATACTCAGCCTGAACCTTTCAGTCCTGCAGAATCTTAAAGCCCTGCAGGCTTTAGAGTCAGGCTGTGTTCTCAGCAGTATTTTCCCAAAGTCCTCTTTCCTAGCTCACTTACTCACTCCCACCTGCAGTTCTTAAGAACTTCATTTCCAGGGTGTCAGGCAATGCCCTTCTCCTCCATTTCCTGTTTGTGATCTTCATTGAGAGAAGTCTGCAACAGGAAGTCCTGGGGAAGTGATGGCTTCAGCTGTGGGCCTGGGGGGTGGGGGGGCATTAGCTCATTACTGCAGTTGGGGAATACTGTGCTACGTAGTAGGCCCTCCCTTCTGTTCTGGGGGCCCTTATGATCTGGAACTCAGTGGTCACTGGGACTCAGGCCACTGACTTGGTGCCTTGACTCTTTATCTTCAGAGACTAGAAATTATCTTCCCTTCTTATGCCTCAATCTGCTTAAATTGTAGAATTCAACGTAAGAATCAAGATTCATGACAAAATTAGCTTGGACTCTGTAGGGTGGATTCTTTTAACATATGCAAAAATAGTGAAGAAAGAAAAATAGGGTCCTTCTGTTGGACAGCAGGGGGTGCCCTTTCCCTTCACTTTATTGCCTGGCACTCCCTACTGCATTCAGCCATTTTAGACAGATTGTTTTTGCTCTTAGCTAACTCCATTTTGTGTTTGTGACGCAGGAAAAAAAAAAGAATTGGGCCAGGGAGGAGCCCGACTGAGGGAGGAGTGAGGCAGGCCAAGACGCAGCCAACAGACTCCTTTACTAAGCACTTGTTCATCAGGGACTTAACCTTGCTGCAGGCTGCCTGCATTCTGAGCCCCAGATGTAGCAAGTTCCCACCCTCTGAGCCAAGAATGGAGTGCTGTCTGGCTATGGGACGCCCAACTGTGACGGGGTGCTGGCTTTTGAGACAGCAGGCGTTGCATCCCTTCTCCCTCTTCAAGAATCTAAACCTGAGTTTAGGTTGGTTTTTTCTTACAGAGATGTTGAGAGTGGTTTTCTCATTTATAGGATCAGCTAAGAGAAATAGGTACCCTTTTCACTCGGTTATCTCAGAAGAATCTGACATCCTAATCATCCCAGGGAAGCAGTCTGACTTAAAGAAACACATACAAAACATTTATTTTTGAAAAGGTAAAAAAAAAAAGCATATGTAATACATAAATACATACACACATGTATATGTGAAGAGAAGAATATGAAAATGATCTCCATCTCCCAATTTGTTTTATTTTTTTTTTAAGATTTTTTTTTTAAAGATTTTATTTATTTATTTGACAGAGACATAGCGAGAGAGGGAACACAAGCAGGGGGAGTGGGAGAGAGAGAAGCTGGCTTCCCGCTGAGCAAGGAGCCCAGTGCGGAGCTCGATCCCAGGACCCTGGGATCATGACCTGAGCCGAAGGCAGACACTTAACGACTGAGCCACCCAGGCGCCCCCTTTTTTTAAAGATTTTATTTGAGAGAGAGAGTGTGCATAAGCAGGGGGAGCAGCAGAGGGAGAGGGAGAAGCTCATTCTCCGCTCGGTGGGGAGCCCGACTTGGGGTTTGATCCCAGGACTGCGAGATTATGACCTGAGCTGAAGTCAGATGCTTAACTAACTGAACCACCCCAGCACCCCATCATCCAATTTAAAAACTCATGGCATATCTTGTTTTATCTATCCACATCAGCCTTCTCTTTGCCATACCAGTTATTTAAACTGTATCCTAATTAGTTATATCATTTAATCCTTAAGTAGTTCAGAATGTATATCGAAAAATGAGTACTTTTAAAAAAAAGAATTATATTACCTTTGTCACATCTAAAAAGTTCTTAAACATCATCAGATATCCACTCACTGTTTCTGTCTTACAGGTTTGTTTGTTTGTTGTTGTTTTTATAGTTTATTAATCTGAATCAGAACCAGATAAAGTCCATGCATTACAATTGGTTGATGTCTCTGTAGTTTCCCTTTCCAGCTTGTGCTGTCTCTTAATTTTTTTATCTCGCAATTTGTTTATAGGCCTGATTTCTTAGGAAAGAGAGAGGATCCCTCAGGTTGGGACTGGGAAAGTACAGAGCCAGACTTCTTTCCACATTGCACAGCTTCCCATCTTCAGGAGGTCCTCCAGAAGTGATGGGGGAGGCGCTGAAGGGGGAATGCCCTGCAACCTTCAGAGAAAGGGCTGGAATATCTTAGGGGAGTGGCTTATTTCTTGTGACAGGATAGCTTGTGACCCAAAGTCTTAAGAAAATTCACGGCAGACTGCTCTCAACAGAGTGGACCAAGCTCTTTCCTAGGAATTAAAGGAGCACTTTTAAGCTTTGGGATACTGGATTTCTCAGCTGTGTGATAGCTTATGTCCCTAGGGTGATTTCAACTCCTCAGCTTTATCTCCCAATCACTTTCCTTTTTCTTCAGTGGCCGCCTTTCTCCCTAACCAGACCTAAAGGGTTAGCAGTACTTCATAGACTGTCTTACAGAAAGAAAAATCCTGTGCCGTGTTGGGGACAGGCACATGTGAAAATTCTTCCATGGCTTCAGCACTGTCACCTCCCCACTCTGCCCCATGACTTTTTGAGGATTGTCTTTGAGTCTGATTTATATGAGGAGGTGAAAGCTTTTGCTTGATGCTCTTTCTCTCCCTTCTGAATTAGGTCAGTGCCTCACTTACCACAGCTGCAGCAGGCAGTCTGCTCCCTTGCTCTGGGGGAGAGCAGAGGTTACAGAAGGGAAGTTGCAGGGTCTAACTTCTTGGCAAGCCTGGCAGGGCACTCGGCAAGTTTGGTCCTTAGAGACTAGGTTGGCTATGCGCCTAGTTCGGAAGCTGCTGTGCCCATTAGCACAAGTGCTTAGAATCTGCTAAAGAGGTCAGGGTTGCCGCTGCTAGAGTCGCGGACGCTGGCACTGACATGCTCTTTGAAGAGTCGGCCGAGTGATAAGGGTTTCTTTTCTGCTCTTGTCAGCGGAGAGGCACAGTCATTTGCCGATAAGATTCTCCTTCCCTCTCTGCTAAGGTGTGCTGTATGTGCTCACGTTTTTATCGTGTATGAGTTTCATACAGTTCTACAAAGTGAAATTACTCAGCTCTTGATGTCCCTTTTAGCGTGAGACATGGTATGAGGCCTTTGTTCTGGGCTTCCCATCCTTGCTCTGGCAAAAATGAGAGCTGGAACCCAAGCATTGGTAAGTTTATATGTTGAGTGCTATAATATTTGTATACTGAATCAATGCACCATTCCAGCAACAGGGGTGGGAAGGCTGCTAATGGGAGTATCCTATCAACTCTACATTTTAATTTTTTTAATCTTAATTTTTAAAATTTTTTAAGTAATCTCTGTGCCCAACATAAGCCTCAAGCTCATGACCCCAAGATCAGGAGTTGTGTACTCTACTGACGGAGCCATCCGGGCACCCCTTGACTTTTTATCTTTACTGCTGGTTGTCAGTGGGTCTCCCTCAACCTACCCACCCAGTGTGAAAGCTGAACCAGGGTCATTTGTCTAAGGATATTAAAATATTATAGGTGGTATCCAGACTCATTCCTGTCCTACCTGTCTCACAGTTCACTGGTGGGTGACATTTTTAAAAATTTACATGTTAGATAATGTAACTACGCTAACACATCATAGAATTTTAGTTTTGTCCATGCTTGCTTGTAGTCTTTGCCTATACTATATATATAGCATTTATTTGGTTGTCATCAGAGGGGTGTATATATATCACTTTTCTTATTCATTTATTTGAAGTATGCAAATCATATGTGTAGGGTTAGTGAATTTTTACAAAATTCAAAGTGAAGTTTATATCCATGTAGTGAACACCCAGATCAAGAAACAGAACATTACTTGAGACCTAGAAATTCCTTGTACCCCCTTCAGGTTTTAGCTGATTCCTTACTCCTTCCACCCTGGCCTAGAGTAACCACTGTTCTGACTTCTCGCACCACAGATTTCTCTTATCTGGCTCCTTCATCCACAGCATATTTACTGGTTTGCTCACTCCTACAATACACATTAAGTACCTTCAGAACTGCTAACTCATACCACTGTGCAACTCACATCTACTAACTAGAGTTCATATTTGTTTACGCCAAGCATGTTTGTTTCTGTTTATGAGGTAATTCTCAAATCCGTCGATTGCTTTCTGCCTCCAGCCCCACCGTAACTGGGCCATGCCTTCATTTCTTATCTAAAATAACTAAACCCTCCTCTTTTTAAAAGTTTTTCGGTCTCACTGACAGTCATTCTGTGTTGTATAGTAATACTTGAAATAATATGCTTTTGCCTCTTTTTCTTGATTTATAAGTTGAAGATTTTATCTTTTGCCTCTGTTAGGAAAGTGAGGATGTTGATACTAAACTACTACCCTTCCCTTTCCTCTCCTCCAAATTGTCATTATCTACTGTTTAGATATTTTAATGTTTATACTTTTTATTGTTAAATATAAGACAAATACAGAAAGCTACATAAAACAGATGTACAACTTAGGGAATTATTATAAGGTAAATGCCCTTGTAAATGCCACATGTCTGGAGATACACTTTCCAGGGGGGATCCTAGGAACCTCTATGTGCCCCTTCCCTACTAAGAGAAACAGTTATCTTGACTGGGAATCACTTTTTTTTTAATCACCTAAGTTTATATTTCTGAACACTATAGTTTAGTTTTGCCTGTGTTTTTAAATGTCTTTGTCTCTCTTTATCTCTACCTTTCTCCCTTCTTTATTTTTCTTGAAATTCATTTGTTGTAAGAACTGTATTATTTGTTCTGTGAAGTTTCTCATAATACGGATTTTTGTGATTTTATTCCCATAGTGTAGTTCATATGTTTCTGTCCCCTATATTTGCTGTAAATGGGTAAGATGGATCTAGAAGCTTAATCAGAATCAGGCTCCATTTGTCTTTTGCCAAGACTTCTTCATCATAGATGTTAGGTTCCTCTTCAGACGATGTATAATGTCTCGTCATCCCTTCTGTGATGTTAGCAGCCATCACAGTTCTCAGTGCATAGACCTGTTAGTTCATGAGGGTTGTAAAATGGACATATTTCTTTTTTTTTTTTTAAGATTTTATTTATTTATTAGAGAGAGAATGAGAGACAGAGAGCAAGAGAGGGAGGAGGGTCAGAGGGAGAAGCAGACTCCCTGCTGAGCAGGGAGCCCGATGCGGACTCGATCCTGGGACTCCAGGACCATGACCTGAGCCGAAGGCAGTCGCCCAACCAACTGAGCCACCCAAGCGCCCCAAAATGGACATATTTCAAATAAAAGGAGTGCCTTATATATTCTAGACATTAATTCTTTGTCTCTTAGGTGTATCACAAACATATCTGACTCTGCGGCCTCTTTGCACTTTTTTTTAGTGTCTCGTTGACTAGTTCCTTATGTAAAGTGCTTAGATTTATCATGCTTTTTCTTTATGGCTAATGCATATTGTGTCTGTGTAAGAAATCCTTCGGTCATTATAGTTTTGCCTTTCACATTGAGCTTTTTAATTGATTTGTAATTGATCTATTTGCCTATGGATGCAGCTTAGTTTTTTCATGTGACACTTAATTCCAGTCCTATCTGTTGTGAAGTCTGTCCTTTTCCCAATCATCTGACATGCCCAGTCTGTTCTCTGAAGTGCTCTTCTGGACTGTACTCTTTGCTCTTGATCATTTTGTCTATCCTGGTGCCAATAGCACGTGATCTTGGTTTTTACAGTTTTATAAAATGTATTGATATCACCTGTCTTTTGCTGCTTTTTTACGAATGTCCTACCTTTGGCCCCTTGTATTTCCATATAAATTTTAGAAACCACTTAGCAACTTAAAAAGAGAAACCTGTTAGGATTTTTATTCTACTGACTCTATAAATCAATCTGAGAATAATTCACATCTTAACATTATCGAGTCTTTTAATCTATGAATCTATAAATCTGTGTTCACTCACTTATTTTTAATGTTTTTCATTAATGTTATATAGTTTGTCCATAGAGGTCTTGTACAGCTTTTCTTAAATTTATTCCTAGATACTTCATATTTTTATATAATTTTAATTTTATTTTTTGCTTGCTCATAATTTATAGGTCCTTTTGGATTTTTTTATATTGACAATTACCTTCTTCAAATGAGTGTGTTATGCTCAGTGTCTTGAATAAATTGCTCTACTTTGATACTTAAGAAAAACAAATGAGAGTGTTAATTCTTTCTTTCTAATCCTTAGAATTCTTGTTTCCTTTTCTTTCCTTATTACTACACTGGTTCAAAAGTCCAGCCAGTGTTGTTGAATGAAGCGATGATAATGAATGTTCTTGTGCCCCGCTCCCCTGCTTCTGTCATCACATCTCTTCTCTAACTGTGACCTTCCTCCCTCCCTCTTATAAGGATCCTTGAAATTTTACATTGGGTCCATCCAAATAATCTTGAATAATCCTCTACTCTCAGTATACTTACCTTGATGATACCTGCCTTGTACCTTTTATATGCAAGGTTGTTATTCATAGGTTCTAGGAATTAGGTTGTGGATTTCTTTGGGAAGCCATTATTCTCTACCACAGTGAGTTTTCAGGATTTTTTAAATTTCTTATTAATTTCTAGCTAATGGCATTTTGGTCAGTGCTCTTGTAATTTCAGTCTTTAAAAATTTGTAGAGGGGCACCAGGGTGGCTCAGTTGGTTAGATGTCTGCCTTCAGCTCAGGTCATGATCCCGGGGTCCAGGGATGCAGCTGACATTGGGCTCCCTGCTCAGCGGGGAGCCAGCTTTTCCCTCTCCCTCTGCCGCTTCCCCTGCTTGTGCTTTCTTGCTCGCTCTTTCTCCCTCTCAAATAAATAATAAATAAAATCTTAAAAAAAAAATTTGTTGAGTTTTCCTTTATGGCTCTGAATATTAAATATTATAAATATTCTGTATGCACTTAAAAAGCATGTATGTGTTCTTCAGTTTCATGAAGTGTTCTCTATATTTTCATTAGTTCCTTTTTGTTAATTGTATTATTTAAATTTTCTGTATTCTTGGGACACCTGGCTGTCTCAGTCAGGGGAGCATGCGACTCTTGATCTCGGGGTTGTGGTTTTGAGCCCCACATTTCAGTGGAGAAATTACTTTAAAAATCTTTAAAAATAAATACATTTTCTGTATCCTTTTTGTTGGCTTATTTCATCAGTTACTGACAGAAATGGTTTAAAACATGCCACTTTGTGGATTTAGCATTGCAATTCTGTCAGTTTTACTTCCTTTTTGTCTTTTTTATTCTTTTGTTTGTTTGAAGTAGGCTTCATGCCCAGTGTGAGGCTTGAACTGACCACCCTGAGATTAAGAGTTGCATGCTCTACTGACTGAGCCAGTCAGGTGCCCCATCTTTTTGAAAAGCTTTTTGTATCAACAATTTCAGAGTTATGGAAAAGTTGCTAGAATAATACAAAAAATTTCCTGTACATACTTCATCACATTCCTGAGATGTTAACATATTACCACATTTGCCTATATAATGTGTTTATGTATATGTGTATCATCTTTTGGAGTAAGTGCATGTATGTGTGTATGTGTATCATTTTTTTCTGAAGATTTGAGGGTAAGTTACAGGCATTAGGTCTCTAACCTTTGGTGTAGGTTTCCTAGTAACAGGTCCATAGCTCAGTAAATACATCAAAATTAGGAAATCCATATTAATATAATCCTATTATCTAATTTGACCTTCAGATTATACCAGTTGTTACAATTATGTCTTTTACAGAAAAAATCCTGGATCATGCATTATATTCAGTTGTTCTGTAGTCTTCTTTAATTGGAAGTAATTCCTGTTATAGTCACCTGCAAAGGCAGATGGGCCCCTGCTCAAAATTGGGTTTGAATGTCAAAATTAATGATACCCTACACACACCAAGAGGGTATGAAAAGATTAACTTAACTAATGGACTAATGGAGGTCTCTGGGAAGAGCAGGGCAGTCCTCTCAAGCAGGTTTGAAATGGTTGACGGGGCAAGAAAAGGAGATTGGCCTGGGTTTTTACTGAGGTTAGGATGTGGAGCCAGGGTGAGAGTTCCGGCACAGGTGCAGTACTTTGCGTCCTTGTTAATCTGCGGCCAGCACCGAGATGCGGGGCACAAGGGGAGAGGCGAGGCTTAGTAGCTGTCCACGAAACAACAAAAAATGGAGTCAGCCTTCTCATTACTGTTCCTCAGTCCTTATCTTTCATGACCTAGACAGTTTTTTGGTCACCATACTTTTAATTCTTTACACGTGCTTTCATTTCTTTTTTTTTTTATTGAAGTCTAATTGACACACAGTGTTACGTTAGTGTTAGTTGTACAACATAGTGAATCCCTGACTCAACAGTTAGGCTCACCAGAAGTGTAGCTATCCTCTGTCACTGTACAAGGCTGTTAAAGCATCATTGACGATATTCCCTGTACCGTACCTTTCGTCCTCGTGACTTACTCCCAGACTGGAGGCCTGTACCTCCCATTGTCTTTCACCCATTTTGCCCATCCTTCCACCCTCCTCCCCTTTGCAGCCATCAGTTTTCTGCATTTATGAGTCTCTTTGTGCTTTTTGTTTGTTCGTTTTTTAGATTCTACATATAAGTGTAATGAAAAGGTATTTATCGTTCTCTGACTTATTTCACTTAGCATAATACCCTCTAGATCCATACATGTTGTCACAGATGACAAAATCTCATTCTTTTTTTTTTTTTAAAGATTTTATTTATTTGAGAGTTGGGGGGAGGGAGAGCACGAGCCAGGGGGAGGGGCTGAGGGACAAGCAGACACCCTGAGCTGAAGTCAGACACTTAACCGACTGAGCCACCCAGGCTCCCCCCACATTTAGGTCTTTAATCCAGTTTATTTTTGTGTCTGGTGTTCAGAAATTGGTCCAGTTTCATTCTTTTGCATGTGGCTGTCCAGCTTTCCCAGCATCATTTATTGATGAGACTGTCTTTTCACCATTGTATATTCTTGCCTCCTTTGTTGTAGATTAATTTACCCTATAAACATGTGTTTAATTCTGGGCTCTCTGTTGTGTTCCACTGATCAATGCATCTAATTTTGTTTCAATACTATACTGTTTTAATTATTATAGCTTTGTACTATATCTTGAAATCTGGGATTGTGATACCTCCAGCTTCATTCTTCTTTCTGAAAATTGCTTTGGCTATTTGGGGTCTTTTGTGGCTTCATACAGATTTTAGGATTATTGATTCTACTTGTGAAAAATACTATTAGTATTTTGATAGAAATTGCATTGAATCTGTAGATTGCTTTGGGTAGTATGTGCATTTTAACCATATTAATTCTTCCAATTTATTTGAGTCAGCCTTGACATTTTTGAAGAGTACATACCTGTGATTGTAGAATGTCCCTCAGTTTGGGTTTGTCTAATGTGTCCTCATGATTAGTTTCAGATTATTCATTTTTTTGCTTTATATATTTTAATATGTAAATGTATAATGTTACTGGGTACATAGAAATTCAAAATTCTTACATTTATCTGAAAAACTAAAACTTTCATTGTAATGTGTCCTTATTTATGTTCTGTATTATTTTCGTTGCCTGAAAGACTGTTTTGCTAAAATTGATGGAACTTCATCAACTTTTTTTTTTTTTAAGATTTTATTTATTTATTTGAGAGAGAGAGCATGAGCGGGGTGGCGGTGGGGAGCAAAGGGAGAGGGAGAAGCAGACTCCCCACTGAGCAGGGAGCCCAACATGGAGCTTGACCCCAGGACCTGAAGATCACAACCTGAGCCAAAGGCAGACGCCTGAGCCACCCAGGCGCCCCCAAACTTTAGAACTTGCCTAGTGTAACTTTATACTTTCATCATTTCTCTATTTTTTTTTTTTCTTAAAGATTTTATTTATTTGAGGGGTGCCTGGGTGGCTCAGTTGGTTAAGCAACTGCCTTCGGCTCAGGTCATGATCCTGGAGTCCCGGGATCGAGTCCCACATCGGGCTCCCTGCTCAGTGGGGGGTCTGCTTCTCCCTCTGACCCTCTTCCCTCTTGTGCTCTCTGTCTCTCATTCTCTCTCTCTCAAATAAATAAATAAAATCTTTAAAAAAAATTTTTTTTAAATATTTATTTGAGAGAGGGAGTGAGAGAGAGCACAAGCAGGGGGAGTGGCGGGCAGAGGGAGAAGCAGGCTCTCCACTGGGCAAGGAAACCGACGCGGGGCTCTATCCCAGGACCCTGGGATCATGATCTGAGCCAAAGGCAGGCACTTAACCGACTGAGCCACCCAGGCACCCCTATCTTTTCTCTATTCTTAATTCTAGATGTTTCCTTCATAAAACAGCATATACTTGGACTATTTTTTTTCTTTTTTCACTCCAGTTGACAGTATTGGTTTTAACTAGAGCATATAATCCATTTACATTTAACATAATTACTGAAATACTTAGGTTTCAATCTGCCATTTTATTTTGCACTTTCTATTCCATCTATTCTGTTATAAGCTGATTTCATTCTGTTCAAAAGGTTTTCTAATTTCTATAGTGATTTCTTACCTAACTTCTGAGTTATTTGGATATTTATTCGATATGAAATAGTTGGGGATTTTCTAGTTATCTTTTTTTACTGATTTCCAGGTTGTGGTCAAAGAACATACTTTGAATGATTTCTATCCTTTGAAATTTGTGGAGCAGCATGTGGTGAATTTGGTACATGTGCTGTGTGTACATATGAAAAAAAAGGTGTAGTTTTTCTTTGTTGGATGCATTGTTTTAATATAGCCATTAGGTCGTTTGTTAGATGTGTTCACATTTTCTATATACTTTGCAAGTTTTTGTCTGCTTGTTTTATTAGTTTCTATACAAAAGGTGTTAATTCTTCCACAGTGGTTATAGAATTACCCTTTTTTCTTTTGGTTTAGTCAGTTTTTGCTTTATATATTTTGAAACTAAATTATTTAGTATTTAGATTTAGAATTGTCTTCCTTGTGGATTGACCCTTTATCATTATTAAATGTGTGTTCAAGCCAGTAGCATTATTAGAGAAGAAATTTTTATTTGATATTAATATAACTGCAACAGCTTTCTTTTGTTTAGTATATCTTTTTCCACTCTTTACGCTTAACATTCACGTCTTTATTTGAAGTGTGTCCCTTCTAAGCAGCACTTATTTAGTGTGTATGTTTTGTAAATCCAGTCTGATGATCTTAGTCTTTCATTGCAAAGTATTTAATTCATTTGAATTAATATATACCATATTGCTATTTGTTTTGATTTTTTTCCACTTTGTCTTTTTCTGCTATCTTCTTACAGATTGATTTAGAACTTTATTAAATTTCACATATACCCTATTTTTAGTTACAATTTTTTTACTGTCTTTTTACAGGTACCTTAGAAATTACACCTACATCCTTGATTTATTACAATCTAATACAAATCAAAACTTCTTCCACCTTCCAGATAATGCTAAGAACTTCACATCATTTTAACTCTATTTACAACGTATCTTCTTTTTGAGTCATTGATGTCACGTATTTTAATTCTACATGTTTTAGACCCTATAAGCATTTTTACTATTATTTTGTAATATCAGTATTCACTTAGAAACACTTTTCTAGTGTTCCTCATCCCAACGTATATTTCTATATTTACTTTTGTAATAATTTTTCATCTTCTGCCTGAATAATTACTCCCCTTAATATTTATTAGTTCAGGTCTCCTGGTAATAAACACTGTTTTTATTTCGCCAATGTTTTTGAAGGATATTTTTTGTTTTCCCTTTTTTGTTAAGACAACTGCACTGTCAGTGTTACTGTAGTTCATTTGAAGGTAATTCTGTTCTACCTCCTGCTACTCTGAGAATTTTTTTTACTGATTTTTAGCAGTTTTACTGTGATGGTGTGCCATGATGTGGTTCTTGTATTATTCTTGGGGATTCTCCGAGCTTCTTCATTCTTTGTGTTGAAATCCTTCATCACTTTTGGAAAATTCACAGCTATTTTTCCTTCAAGTATTCCATCTTTTTTTTTTTTTTTGTCTTTTTTTGGGCATTTTTTTTTTAAGATTTTATTTATTTATTTGAGAGAGAGAGAGAACACATGCGCACAGCAGGGGTAGGGGCAGAGGGAGAGGGGAAAGCAGGCTCCCTGGATGATGGGCTTGATCCCAGGACCCTGAGATCATGATTTGAGCCAAACATAGCTGCTTAACTGACTGTGGCCCCAGGCGCTCCTTTTTTGGCA
The DNA here is from genome assembly GCF_011800145.1 of Mirounga leonina. Classification (NCBI taxonomy): domain Eukaryota; kingdom Metazoa; phylum Chordata; class Mammalia; order Carnivora; family Phocidae; genus Mirounga; species Mirounga leonina. Next base: position 25,039,388 of record NW_023270426.1, on the reverse strand, counting down.
CTCTTTTGCTTTCAAGTTCAGTGCCAGTGAATATCACATTTAGCCCTCCATTTTATGTGTTGTATGTATGTGATACTTGTTTTCATTATTTTTGATATTTTTCTCTCTGCATTTATTCACCCTGTTCCTAGAGTGTAGGCTTTCTAAAGGGCTTTCAACTGTGAACCTGTTGTTCACCTGTACTCAGGATGTAGCCTTTTGGGTTCCCAGCTACTGAGGAGAGAGTTATAAATGAGACTCCCCACATTAGGTAGAAACTGAACCTTGATCCCAGTCACCCTTGCTACACAAAACTGTCAAATACGTATTGGAGCAGTGTGCCAGTGTTGTGGTTCTTTCTGGAGCAGTTCATCACCATCTTATCACTTCTTCCATGTTTTTAAGGTGGTTTTTTAAACACTATACCAGCATTTTTAGATGTTTTTCATAGGAGACTTGGCATCATTATTGGAAATGGAAGTTCTCATTTCTTTTCATATTTTACATGGTTATTTTCACCACATTGAAAAATGAAAATGTTATGTAATGAAACCAGTCTTTATATCATCTTGATTTTATGTTATTCTTAGAAAAGTTTTTGTTCAAAATTATACTGTTTTTCTATTTTTAACATTCAGTGTTTAATACGTCTGGAATTTATTTTTGTGAGCAGCATAAAGTTAGTGGGGAGCCAGTTGCTCCAGCACTGTTGGTTAGACCAGAAGTCAGCAGACTATACTCAACCCATTTTTGTTAATAAAGTTTTATTTGAACACAGCTATGCCCATTTGATGACATTATCTGTGTCTTCTTTCATATTACACTAGCAGAGTTGAGTAATTGAAAGAAACTGCCGTGCACAGAGCCTCAAGTATTTACTTTCCAGTCACTTAAGAAAAAAGTGTATCAACTTCTGGATCAGACCATCCTTTTTTCATTGAGTTTCTACTTTGGCATATGCTAGATGTTTCATGTCTATTTCTAGTTCTTTATTCACCTCAAATGTTCTTTGACTGTCACTCTGTTACAATTATTGTAGCTTTATACTACTGTACTTTATTGGCCTTAATGATATAATTTGTTCAGATAGACAGGTTTATTGAGGTACAAGATGCATATAGTAAAATTTACCCTTTGTATATGTACAGTTCTGTGGATTTTGACAAATGTATACAGCCATGTAACGACCACACTCAAGATAGAGAATATTTTCATCACTCCAAAAAGTTCACTCCTTCCCATTTGTCTATCCCCTTTCCTCACTGCAAGGCCCTGGCAGCCACTGCTCTGATGTCTGTCTGCAGTTTTATCTTTTCCAGAATAGTCCTAATAAATGGAATCAAACATTAAGTATCCTTTTAAGCCTAGATTCTTTCACCTAGCATAATGTATGTGAGATTTTTCCATGTTGTTGCATATAGAGATATTCCTCTTTATTGCTGAGTAGTATTCCATTAAATCCATTTACTGCTTGATGGACATTTGGGTTGAATCCAGTTTGGGACGGTTAAGAGTAAAGCCAGTAGAAACATTTACATGCAAGATTTTGTCTGGATATATGTTTTCATTTTTCTTCAGCAAATACCTAGGAATGGGATCGATGGGTCCTATGTTACTAATGTATGTTTAACTGTATAAGAAACTGTCAAACTGTTCTCCAAAGGGAGAGCCTTTTTTTTTTTTCATTTCCACCAGCAGATGCTTTACATACTTACCAGCGCTTAGTTACGTCAGTTTTGTTTTTTTTTTTTAGTGACTCCAGTGGGTTAGGCATTGCAGGGGTTTTTGTTGTTGTTTTAAATTTTATTTTTTTAAGTAATCTCTACATCCAGCATGGGGCTCAGACTGAGCCACCCCAAGATCAGGAGTCGCATGCTTTACCGACTTGAGCCTGCCAGGCACCCCCTTAGGCATTGTAGTTTTAATTTCTAATTAAATTAATTCCTAGTACATATTCCTAATAACGATGGTGAGCATCTTTTCCTGTGCTTACTTAAACCTGTATAACTTTTTTGGTGAAGTATCTGTCCAAATCTTTTACCCATTAAAAAAAAATTGGGTTGTTTTCTTAGGATTGAATAATGAGAATTTTTTTATATGTTGTGGATACTAGTCCTTTATCAAGATCTGTGTTTTGTAAGTATTTTTTCCCAAGACTTATTTTGTTCCTTAATGGTACCTTTGAAAGAACAGAAGTTTTTAATTTTGATGAAGTCTGCTTTATCAATTTTTTCTTTTATGTTTTGTATTATTTTCTGTTGCTTTGTAACAAATTCCCACAAACTTAAAACAAACTTAAATTTATTATCCCGCAGTTTCCATGGGTCTGGAATCCATGTTAGCTGGATCCTCTGCTGAGGGTCACACCAAACTGAAATCAATGTTCTGGCTGGACTTCCTTGCTTTCTGGAGCTCAGTGTCCTCTTCCAGGCTTATGTGCTATTTGGCTGAATCCAGTTCCTTGTAACTGTAGGACATAGATAACTCTTTTCTTGCTGGTCATCAGCTAAGGGCTGTTATCAGCTTCTAGAGGCTGCTCATTATTTCCTGCCACATGGCCTTCTCCACAGCCTGGTAGTTTGCTTCTTCAAGGACAGCAAGGAGAAGGGTTATACAGGGTGTGTGCACTAAGAGGGGGGCCAATTTAAGATTCTGGCTACCGCATGGTTTGTTTTTAAGAATCTTTGCCTACCCCTCTAGGGGCTCCTGGGTGGCTCAGTCGTTAAGTGTCTGCCTTCGGCTCAGGTCATGATCCCAGGGTCCTGGGATCGAGTCCCACATCGGGCTCCCTGCTCAGCAGGGAAGCCTGCTTCTCCCTCTCCCACTCCTGCTGCTTGTGTTCCTCTCTCGCTGTGTCTCTCTCTGTCAAATAAATAAATAAAATCTTTAAAAAAAAAAAAAGAATCTTTGCCTACCCCAAAGTTGGGAAGATTATTCTGATTTCCTCTAGAAGTTAATAGTTTTAGGTTTTCCATCTCTGGTCTATTGTATTTATATGTATGTATGTTTTGAGATGTAATTCACATAACGTAAGATTAACCCTTAAAGCAAGAAATAAATTTTAATTTGTATTACAAAAATAATTCCTGGCTTAGAATCAGTATACATCACTCTGCTCTTACATCATATAGTCACCTCCCAGATGCAAGATGGGCTAGGAAATGTGGTCCCTACTTGCACCATCATTTCCCAGGACAAAAACTCCACATTGTAGAAAGGGAGCAGATACTATGGTCGACAGTTCTCTGGGCCATAGCCCAGACTTACCCAGGGATTTTTGTCCAGTTTTTTCCAACACCATTTGTTGCAGAGACTGTCTTTTTTCCATTGGATATTCTTTCCTGCTTTGTCAAAGATGAGTTGACCATATAGTTTTAGGTCCATTTCTGGGCTTTCTATTCTGTACCAGTGATCTGCGTGTCTCTTTTTGTCTCATGTGTCTCTTTTTGTCTCAATGATTACAGCTTTGCAGTATAGCTTGAAATCCGGACTTGTGATGCCTCTGGTTTTGTTTTTCTTTTTCAGGATTGCTTTGGCTATTTGGGGTCTTGTGTGGTTCCATACAAATTTTAGGATTGTTTTCCTAGCTCTGTGAAAAATGCTGCTGGTATTTTGGGGCTCCTGGGTGGCTCAGTCATTAAGCGTCTGCCTTCGGGTCAGGTCATGATCCCAGGGTCCTGGGATCGAGTCCCACATCGGGCTCCCTGCTCAGCGGGAAGCCTACTTCTCCCTCTCCCACTCCCTCTGTTTGTGTTCCCTCTCTCGCTGTGTCTGTCAAATAAATAAATAAATAAAATCTTAAAAAAAAAAAAAACAAAAAACTAGTGGTGTTTTGATAAGGATTGCATTAAACGTGTAGATTGCTTTGGGTAGTATAGACATTTTAACAATGTTTGTTTTTCAGATCCATGATCATGGGATGTTTTTCCATTTCTTTGTGTTCTCTTCAATTTCTTTCATAAGGTAGTTTTCAGAGTATAGATCTTTTACCTCTTTAGTTAGGTTTATTGCTAGGTATCCTGTTTTTGTAGCAATTGCAAAAGGGATTGATTCCTTGATTTCTTTTTCTGCTGCTTCGTTATTGGTGTATAGAAATGCAACAGATTTTTGCATGTTGATTTTATATTCTGTGACTGAATTCATGAATTAGTTCTAGCAATTTTTTGGTGGAGTCTATTTTATCGATTTTCTTTAAAGCAGCTTTTGAGTCATTGGATTTTCTCTATTGTTTTCATTTTTATTGATTTCTGCTCTTAAATTCTTTATTTCCTTCCTTCCTTCTGCTTGCTTTGGATTTGTTTTGCTCTTCTTTTTCTAGTTCCTTGAGGTAGAAAATTGGACTACTGACTTGATCTTTCTAATTTTCTAATGTAAACTTGGTGCTGTCAGTTTTACTGTCAGCACTGCTGTAGCTGCATCCCATATATTTTGATGTATTTTACTTTCATTTTCATTCAGTTCTGTGTATCTTAAAATTTTCTGAGACTTCCTCTTTGACTCACAAATTACTTAGAAGTGGTTCTTTGGCTTCCATATTTTTGGATATTTTCCTGTTCTCTTTTGGTTATTGATTTGTTGTTTGATTCCATTATGGTTAGAGACATGCTCTGATTTCAATCCTTTAAATCTATTGGTGTGTTTTTTTTTAAGATTTTATTTATTTATTTATTTATTAGAGAGAGAGAGTGCATGCGCACAAACCGGGGAGAAGGAAAAGCAGGCTCCCTGCTAAGCAGGGAAGCCTGACACAGGGCTCGATCCCAGGACTCTGGGATCATGATCTGAGCCAAAAGCAGACGACCCAGGTGCCCTGATGATACTGACGTTTTACCAGTTCAAGTAAGCATAGAAATTTTATTTTCATTTAGGTCCCTTTACCCTCCCCGGTTTTTAAATAACAATTGTATTTCCTCTACAGGGGGCTACTCCATTTTGGTAGAGCTGAGAAATCCATATTGTGGTGTCTGTCTCGATTGGAGGGGGGTTCTCAAATAGGGCAAGGATCAGGTAGAAGCTGGGTATGGCGGTGAAAGGACTCACTGGAGGCAGAACAGAGGTGAGAGAAGTTTATCAAACGTACTGCGAGGGAGCACCTGGCAGGGGCACAGAGGAGAGGCTGTCTGCTATGGGGCAGTGGGTGCGCACCGTTCTTAAAGAGGGAAGGTGAGGAGGTATGGCGGCATACGGAATTTTCCCTTTTTTGGTAACTGTGTCTGGTTCTTAGTAGCCCATTGGTCCGTGGCTATTTTGAGGTGGCTCGCGTGATGGACCTGTCTGTATTCAGTCAGGGGGTCGCTGTAGGCCCTTGTCTCCACTCCATCGCTCCAACCTGTGGTCTAAAAGCAGCCTCTCCACAGATGATTGTCTTTTCTCCGTAGCCCTCCTGAGTTACTAGTTCTGGTAGTTCATTAGTCTGGTGGTGGTTGTGAATTGCTATATGGAGTTACATCTTCCACAAAAAGGGGACCTACCTTTTCATCCCTGTCTTTCTTGTATCTGTACCTTATATTTATTTTTATCTTATTGCGAAGCAAAAAAGTTGAGTCTATTTTTTCTGTTTCTCAACATCAGTAATGAATACGTATCATTGTATTTTGCCTGTATAAAATGAGAGCTTTACTTTTAACTTTTCTCCTTCCCCTTTTCTAAGTTTTTATAATACAGTCTGGATGTTTTAATTCTCCATTTTTATCTGACCACCCATAATTTCCATTTTGTTATATGATCTGTCTTTAGTACCTCTCTGACTTTTCCTGACCTCCCCCTCACTCCGTGCAGCCATAATGACCTTTTTGCTTTTTCTTTGAGCTCACTGAGCATGCTCCTTTCTCAGGCCTTTGTATTTGTCATTCCCTCTGCCCGAAATGCATCCCCCTCTCCCTGTAGATACTCATTTGGCTTGTGCTCTCACTTTCTAAAAGGTCTTTTCTCAAAAGTCACATTCTAAGACTTTCCCTCATCCCCCTAAAGGTATAATCCATCGCCCATTAGGTCCCCGTTTCTTCCCTACTTCATTTTCTTTTCACAGAACTATGACTAGCTAATATAGTATTTTTATGTATTAACTGATTGTCGTTTCTCTTGATTAGAATATGAGTTCCATAACATAAGAATTAAAAAAAAAAATATGAGTTCCATGGAGGCAGGAATCTTTCTCTGTTTTGTTCACTGTTTTGTTTTGTTTTTTTAAAGATATTATTTATTTATTTGAAAGAGAACACAAGAGCGGGAGGGCAGGGAGGGGGACAGGCAGACTCTGCCTTGAGCTTGGAGCCTAACTCGGGGCTTGATCCCAGGGTCCTGAGATCATGACCTGAGCCAAAACCAAGAGTCGGACACTCAAGTGACTGAGCCACCCAGGTGCCCCTCTGTTTCGTTCACTGTTGTATTCACAGTGCCCAGAATAACCTGGCACATAAAGATACTCAATAATAGGTACTCAGTAAGTGTTTATATAAGTAACTAATCTTCATGTATTTAGTATTTTCCTGCGAGTTGGGACTGACCTGCCAAAGGATGAGTGTTTTTAATAGTTCTTGGCACTTTTTGCCATGTAACTTTCTTTTTTGTTTGCTTTATTTCTTATTTATTTGTACCAGATAATACTTTTTATGTGGTTTAAAATTTAAACAGTATGGGCACCTGGGTGGCTCAGTCCCATGTCAGGCTCAGGGGGGGCGTCTGCTTGAAGATTCTCTCCCTCTGCCCCTCACCCCGCTTGCACATGCACACACACGCACACTCTCTTGCTCTCTAAAATAAATATTTAAAAAAATTTTTTATAGAGAACTGTTCAAAATGGAGCTTGAAAGAAAATAGGATTTTTAATAGGCACAAAAGGATAAGATGGTGGAAGGCTCTAGTAACAGGTTGGCAAACTACATCCCTCAGGCTGACCACCCATTCACTTATGTATTGTCTTTGCTGCTCTTACGCTACAGTGGCAGAGTTGAGCAGTTGAGACCGATCATACAGTCTGTAAAACCTGAAATATTTACTCTCTGGTCCTTCAGAGAAGGATCTGCAAGCAAATGATAGGATGTGGTTGGGAAAGCATTATTGATAACAGTTAAAGAAATGAGAATGAGATGTTGACTATAGTTGAGGGTAGGGGTCAGTAATAGAAGGGTGGCCGGTTAAAGAGAAGGAATACAATAGGGAAACCATTGTTAATAGGAAGTGAGGAGGCATTCCAGGCTGGTATAGTAGTTCAGTAAGGCCTGAATGTGGCTTGTCCATAATCATGCTTTTCTCATCTTTCCCTTACTAGCTAAGAAGGATCAGGAAGGTGGAGAAGAAAAGAAATCTGTGCAAAAGAAAAAAGTAAAAGAGTTAAAGGTGTTGGATTCAAAGACGGCCCAGAATCTCTGTGAGTAACTCTGTGATTCCAACTATTTGTCTTTTAAAAGCTTAATTTTGGTGGCGGGTGGGGTGGGAGGGATGGGGTGACTGGGTGATAGACACTGGGGAGGGTATGTGCTCTGGTGAGCGCTGTGAATTGTGCAAGACTGTTGAATCTCAGATCTGTACCTCTGAAACAAATAATGCAATATATGTTAAGAAAAAAAAAAGAAGAAGGAGGTAGCGGGAGGGGAAGAATGAAGCGGGGGAAATCGGAGGGGTGGACGAACCATGAGAGACGATGGACTCTGAAAAACAAACTGAGGGTTCTAGAGGGGAGGGAGGTGGGAGGATGGGTTAGCCTGGTGGTGGGTATTGAGGAGGGCACATTCTGCATGGAGCACTGGGTGTTATGCACAAGCAATGAATCATGGAACACTTCATCTAGAACTAATGATGTAATGTATGGGAATTAACATAAGAATAAAAAATAAATAAATAAAAAGCAAAAAAAAAAAAAAAAGCTTAATTTTGGTAGATCCAGGGTCTCTTGATTTGTTGAGTTCCTAATGTATGCCAGGCATTGGATAGTGAACTTCCAGTATCTTGTTTAATTCCTCAGTAGCACTGCAAGATTATTTCCTTACCATAAAACTAGATACTAACAGCGGTTAAGAGTTTTAGGAATTTGCCCAGTGCCGTAGGTGGTGAGAGACAGGTATGGGATTGGAACCTTGGATTTTTTTTTTTTATTTCAAAACCCTTACTGTTTCCATTGCATCTGCAGAATATTCTAGTCACTGTGCATTTCCTTCTTTCTAACTTTCTCTTAAGTACTTCTTTTAAATGCAGGCACTGGCTTGACTTCACTTAAATCTAAAGCACTTTTGTGGCTTAGAATAAATAATATAAATCCTGCACTTCTCAAACTAGGATCAGAAACTCCTCTGCAAAGTTGGTATAGGTGGTACTTATTTGATGATCAGGATGAATGTTCATTTTTTGTTTGTTTGTTTGGCTGTTGATCTCCTTTATGCTGAGTAATAGAGATTTAAATATTTGCTCAACAAATATTTGAGGTTCTGCCATGTTGCAGTCTCTCTTGGGCTCGTATGAGACATGTGTTCCAGAGATGAAAGAGTACATATTCCATAAAACCCACTCACAGTCTTGCAATGTGACTCTTGTCCCCATTTCTCCAAATGAGAAGATTAAAGTTTAGATGTTGTGACTCGGCCGAGGTCACACAAGGAAACAATCACACATACCCATAAGTAAAATCAGGGATATCATGAGAACAGTAAGCCCTTACATTATTCTTTTTTTTTTTTTAAGATTTTATTTATTTATTTGAGAGAGAGAGAATGAGAGAGAGCAAGCACATGAGAGGGGGGAGGGTCAGAGGGAGAAGCAGACTCCCTGCCGAGCAGGGAGCCCGATGCGGGACTTGATCATGACCTGAGCCAAAGGCAATCGCTTAACCAACTGAGCCACCCAGGCGCCCAAGCCCTTACATTATTCTTTGCTGTATAGTCCTAGATCACTGACAACAAATCCTACTAAATGTTGTCTGTGGGTAAGTCTTTTTATGGAGACCAAAAGTAATGTGCGATGGTTCCTTTTCTCAAGATTATCTCTGGGAACAGAAAACATGAGTAACTCCTATTTTAGAAAGTGATAGAAGACTGTGGGTAGTACATGATTCTTTCCAATTGGGTGATAACAATACAGAAAACAGAACTCACAAAGAGAATGAGATTTGTTTAGGGGAGGATGGCCTAGGAGATGTAATTTAGTGATTCAGAAATTATTAAGTGCCTCTTATGTGCTAGGGACACTAAGCTGAGTAAGACACAGTCCCTGTCCTCATGAAGCATGTGTCTGCTGCAAACAGACAAGTAAATAATGGGAACCACACAGACGAAGTGCTATGATAGAGATGAGCTAGGATGCGGATGAGAGCCCCGGGAAAGGGGCATCTAAATCAAGTGCGGGCAGTACTGGAGGGAGCATGTCACTCAAAAGGAGGTACTGCTTACATGGATTTGAAAGAATGATGAGTCAGGAGTGAAGTGAAGGCTGAGGGCTGGCTTGTTTCAGGCAGCGGGATCAGCACGTATGAAGGCGCAGACGCACAGAGTATGACACAATGTGGTCGGAAAACTGTAAAGGCCAGTGGCCTTACAAGAGGAGTGGCGGGAGAAGCTTTCAAGAAATAGATACAAGCTACATTATCAAGAATTCTGACAGGCTTAGGCTAAGAAATATCTGTGATATCCTGAAGGCCTTGGAATTTATTAAAAGGACTTTAATCAGGAGAATGAGTGATAGTCCCTGTGTAAATCAGGGGAAGACTACTTGGGCAGTGACTGAGGCTGGATTGCTAGTGTCCGGGAAGACTCCAGGCAGAGAGATGAGTTATGTTCTCACTTTAAACTAGGTGAGAGATGATCAGGGCCTGAAACTAAAGTAGTGAGAATGAGTAGGAAGGCAGGCAGAAGATACTAAGGAGATAGAAATAATGGAACTTAGTGACTGACTGAGGGAATGAAGGAGATGTTTTCTTTGGTTTACATCACTCTGTAGAGAGTGGTACCATTTACTGAAATAGGAAAATCCAGCCAGGAGCAAACTGTCTTTCTGGGGAGGAGTGGTGGGTACTGGACATGAATGAGAGGTGGCAGGGCGGTGGGTAGAAATGATGACTTGTAGGATAGAATTAAGGTGCCTGTGGGACTCCTCCAGAAGGATGGGTGTGTTAGGCCTTTGGGTGTAGGAATCAGGAAGGTTTGGCTGGAGGTAAGAATTTAGGAGACAGAATATGAGTCATAGCTGAAGCCGTGAGTTTGCTTTGAAGGCCACTAATATTTAAGGGGCAAGTAGAAGGGGAAGAGGGGCGGGGAATTCAAAGGCTAGAACAATCAACAAGAAAAATGATATGACATAGTCCTAAGAAGTGGGGGTAGTCAGCAGTGTCAGATGAAGATGGGAATCCGGTAAAATAAGGACAGGACAGGTGTCCTTTGGATCTGGCGTGAGGAAAGTCATTGGCCTTAAGCAAGAAGAACTTCAGTATAGCGTAGAGGTTAAGAACAGAGCCTCTGAAATCCTGTAGTATTTAATTCCTGCTTCCAGCCCTGACTGGCAGTATGACCTTGGGTTTGAGTAGCTTAATTTGAAGTATTAGTTTCCTTTTCTGTCAAATGGGATTAGTAATACAGACATACAAGGATATTATGAATAGGGTTAAATGAGATTAGGTATGTAGATTATGTTTACGTGCTATGTGTGATACTCAGTAAATAACTGTGGTCTTTTCATTGACTCTGGGGACAGGAGAATAGGTGAGAGCTGTGGAAGTGAAAGAGAAGAGACTGTTGTATTTTTTGAGGGAAAGAAGTTGGCAATTAGGAATATCAGGTCAGGGTTTTTAGTTTTTTGTTTTTAAGATAGTAGAAACTTGGTTATGTGTTTATGCTGAAGGAAAAGGTCCTCAGGGCCACCTGTTCTACTGAAATCTAAGAAAAGGATGAGCACATGGGTATAGTTGCTGATAAGCTTACACAAGTGTTGGCACGCGTTTTCTTCTGGATAATTCCAAATAGTCCTTACCCAAGCCTTTTCTGGCTTGGCTCCAGCTGAGAGCCCCCAGTGCATAAGAGAATGCTGGGGTTTTTTTCCCAGTGAAGAGGAAGAAGATTTTCTTTTTTTAAATTGGAAGTGGTGGGACAGTTGGGAGACTGGGGATACTTTTTTTTTTTTTTTAAGATTTTATTTATTTATTTGACACAGAGAGAGACCGTGAGAGAGGGAACACAAGCAGGGGGAGTGGGAGAGGGAGAAGCAGGCTTCCCGCGGAGCAGGGAGCCCGATGCGGGGCTCGATCCCAGGACCCTGGGATCATGATCTGAGCCGAAAGCAGACGCTTAACGACTGAGCCACCCAGGCGCCCCGAGAATGGGGATACTTTGGAGGAGCTTCTGAGAGAGCCTAGCGTAGAGTAGGGACGCACAAAGGACCACTCGGCAGCGCTGGGTGTATCAGTGTTGTTGGTGCCGTTCCAGATGCACTGTGATCTGCAGAGTCTTTGCTAGCAGTGTTCATCAGCCCAGGTGCAAGGAGAGAGACGACACAGCTGGATTGACCAGGAATTGGAAGGAGAAGGAAACAAGAATAGGAACAGTAGTAATAGAGATGGCAGTAATAGTAGATATCGGGCGAAGCTATAGACTGTGGGGTCTAGGTGAAGGAGAGAAGGCAAAGTAGAACTCGTACATTCGAAGAAAATGGAGTGGTCAGCGCTCACTGATGAGGTTGAAGGGTCACTGCAGAGGCTAGTTAGAGAGCTGGAAGACAGGAAGTGTTTGTTGGTGAACAGGATATGGCAATTTAAGAATCAGAGCATTTGAAGGCAGTGGCAGCTTTGAGGATGGAGTCGTGGGAGTGGGAAACTAAAAATAGAGTGGGGTGAGTATCTTGGATGTATATATAGAGAGAAGATCAAAATCTTCCTGTGTGAGCAAAGGCCAGGAGCCACAGTGTTTGTAGAATGTGGTGCTTGGAACACGGTAGCTGTCATGTGACATAAATGGGGGGTGGTTCATGAGAGAGAAAGCTGGGAGGTGGGAACCTTAGACGTTGGACTCAGGAACTTAGATTTTAACTACCCAGGCAGTGGAGAGCTGGTGGAGGTTTCTGATAGTGACTTTAAAAGAAAACTCTTAGGCAAATAGTCCAGCAGAGGTTTATAGATAGGCTGGAAGGGAGAGGAGACTGGGAAGAATGTGTCTTGATATCTTATTTTTTGGCAGCCATCTTTCTGGGTTCCTTCCGCATGGCCTATCAAGAGATTAAGAATGTCATCCTGGAGGTGAATGAGAGTGTTCTGACTGAGTCTATGATCCAGGTAAGGAGCAAGATTGTCTGTGGCAGCTGGCTCTTCGCGCCACGGTGCACTGGCCTCATCTATTTGGAGGGTGAGGTCCTCTAGATTGGTGCTTTACAAAATGCTGGCTTTGGGTCAGCATCCATCTCTCCGGTGGTTAGATTATTTCTGGTATATTTTTCAAAAGTCCTGCCATCTCACTAGCTGCCCCAACCCGCAGCCCCTGTTTCTTTCTTTGTGGTCCTTGGGCAGAGTGGGGGACTGACAGGAGGCTCAAGCTATCAGCTCATGAGACCGTCCCTTCTCTCTTTCAGAACCTCATTAAGCAGATGCCAGAGCCAGAGCAGTTAAAAATGCTCTCCGAACTGAAGGATGAATATGATGATCTGGCCGAGTCAGAACAGTTTGGTGTGGTGGTGAGTGAGGCCTGTGGCAAGAAGCTCTTCTTGGACCCCCTTGCTGCCCTCCTCCCCTGAAGCAGCTGGGGCGCTTGCTTCTCGCCTCTCGTCTAGTCTGAACCTCTCTTCCTTTGTCTTCCATACTCTGGAACTCACGGCCTCCCATGCGAGGCTCAAGCCTGTATGTTTTTTCTGACCTGCTCTACCTGTTGGCCATCCTGGAACTGCTTGTCTTCCCCACCAGATGGGCACTGTGCCCCGCCTGCGGCCTCGCCTCAACGCCATCCTCTTCAAGCTACAGTTCAGTGAGCAAGTGGAGAATATTAAGCCAGAGATCGTTTCTGTGACTGCCGCGTGTGAGGAGTTACGGAAGAGTGAGAGCTTCTCTAGCCTCCTGGAGATTACCTTGCTTGTCGGAAACTATATGAATGCTGGCTCCAGGAATGCTGGTGCTTTCGGCTTCAACATCAGCTTCCTCTGTAAGGTGAGCCAGCTGGTTAGAGCAGAACGACAGAAGGGAAGGCCACTGGCCTCTGTGGGCACCGTGTGGGGCAAACTGCTGTTGGCCTCAGGGCATCTTGGGCGTGTCAGGACTAACACGGTTCTCCTCTTACCCCAAGCTTCGAGATACCAAGTCCACAGATCAGAAGATGACGTTGTTGCACTTCTTGGCTGAGTTGTGTGAGAATGACTATCCTGATGTCCTGAAGTTTCCAGATGAGCTTGCCCATGTGGAGAAAGCCAGCCGAGGTGGGGCAGGTTGAGGTGAAACTAGAAGGCTGTTCCAGGCCCCCAAAATCTCTGCATTGGGACGGAAATAAGACACGGTCTGGGTGTTAGCTTTCAGTTCTGCCTATTTTAGGTGGGAACGGGGAAGGGTGTAGGCATGATGTCTAGGCCACAGGGGAGGGGATTATCAGGCAGAAGGGAGGACTTTGTGTACAGAAGTGAGAAGCATTCTTTCCTTCCTAGGGAGACACCAAACACTAAAAAACAACTGGAAGAAAAGCAGGTGTTTTTAGTCTAGGTTAGCGGTTCTTTTTATTCAGAAAGCATGGACTAGATTGACAAAAATCAGGCCTCACCATCCTGGAACGAGGCACAGAAAAAGCTGCATTCAGTAGAAACGGGAACAGATTTCTGCCCTTCCTCTGTATTTCTATGTATAGCTCCTTCCTCCCAAACTCTGTTCTCTAAAATAAATGAGACCAAGATCCCAGGGGATTTCACAGGTTCTTGTTAAATTAAATGAAGCCTCTCTTCTTCTTGTGGAGGCTGGAGCTTCAGGCATCACGTAACTTACAGTCTAAGTGGAGAGATGAAAAGTGCAATGTGTGGAACATCTGGAGGAGAGGACGTGAGAGTACAGCTTGCCGTGCGCCCCGACGCTAGGCCCTGACGAGCGGAAGCTGAGGGTCTGGGGACTGGGAATAAACTCTTGCTTTCTCTTTTTGCGTCTCCTTTAGTTTCTGCTGAAAACTTGCAAAAGAACCTAGATCAGATGAAGAAACAGATTTCTGATGTGGAACGTGATGTTCAGAATTTCCCAGCTGCCACAGATGAGAGAGACAAGTTTGTTGAAAAAATGACTATATCCTTTCTTACGAGGAGGGAGTTCCTAGGATGCTTCCTAGGAAGGGAAGGAAAACGTCCCAGGGGGAGGACAGCAGGAGAGATCTGGTGATAGATAATTTTTCCTTCTTTAAAAAAACTCTTAAAAAAAATTCTTTTCATTAAATACATAGTTCTTGAAAGCATTCTCATTGTTGTGGTAAGCACACCACTGAAATTCCTCCCTGATCCCTTGCCCTCTGCCCCGTTTCCACTACACACATGTGCACACACACCACACACACACACAAAAACACACGCGCGCGCGCATTCTCTTCTCTCTCCACTTCCCAAAGGTAACCACTGCCACTGGACTTCTCATTTTCACCTCATGAGTTTATTTTAAACAAAAACTGTGTTGTGTTGCTTTTTGCACATCCTAGTTCTTAGCCCTGGCTCCACAGCAGGATATGCAGAACCACCCCTTTAATTGCCACCTCCTATTCTGTAGGTGAACCGTGGTTTATGGTTTACCATTCCCCTGTTTGGGATATTTCGATTGCTTCTCGCCTTTGCTCTTACAGACAGTGTCGTGTTGAACATCGTCGTGCCTGCTGGCATGCATCTCTGCGTGTTCCTCGGGGCTAGCGTGGTGGGTCTGCTTCCTGGCCTTGGTCCTTGACTCCTGGGCCGCACAGCTTCGTGAGGGCCGCACAGGAGCAGTATAACAGGCTGCGGATGATGCACTGTAACATGGAGACCCTCTATAAGGAGCTGGGAGAGTACTTCCTCTTTGACCCCAAGAAGGTGTCCGTGGAAGAATTCTTTATGGATCTGCACAACTTTAAGAATATGTTTGTGGTGAGCCAGGGGTACCTGCCGACTGAATCTTTTGTGGGCATTTCTCACTTTCCACATTGCTTGGTGTGGGGTGGGCTTATGTGTAAGTGCATGCATGCCCATGGGTTTTGTTTTGTTTTCCTCCACAGCAAGCAGTCAAGGAGAACCAGAAGCGGCGGGAGACAGAGGAAAAGATGCGGCGAGCAAAACTAGCCAAGGAGAAGGCAGAGAAGGAGCGGCTCGAGAAGCAGCAGAAGAGAGAGCAGCTCATAGACATGAATGCAGGTAAGAAGCGGAGAAGGGCTGGGCTGATGGGTTGAAACAGGCATATTTGCAGGGCTTCTCTGCCTAGAATCTCAAGGCCAGCGAAAACAGCTCATGTCTGAGCTCAGCTCCTGGCAAAAGATTGTTGGCAGCCTTTTACCTCCAAGAGCCTGACGCTGGACTTGAACCTCAGCTCCCCTGCATGCGCATTCCAGCGCTCCATGCTCGCCCCCCTCTCTCTCCTTTGCTAGTTCCTGCGTTGTGTCTCATCTCCCAGTGGGTTTAGTATTGCTGTAACACGGACTCTTCTGCCTGGCCAAATGGTCTTCTGGCCCGTTTTTGTTCTGTCTACTACATCTTTCATTCTTTTCCCCAAAATGTTTTCCTGGCCTTGCTCCTGTCTTACCGGGTGGCTTGTCCTCCCTGTCTCTGTTCACTAAGTAACGTGTGCTCAGTACCTCCGCACAGTTGTACACACTGTGTACACGCCTAACTGCGCATACCTACGAGGTTAGAAAGGGACTGAATTTCTGGAGCAGGGGGCATGGGACCTGGCCACTCTCTCTTCTCTTTAGCAGAATTTGTTTCACTACCAGACGTGTGTCTTTGTTGAAACATACGGGCTCAATTACTGGCCTTCTGTTTCCTGTCTTTGCTGCCTTCCTGCTCCCCCCACCCCCGTCTGCTGCTTCTGTGGGTAGCAGGAATATAGCATACGCTGTGCATGCCACCCTTCTTGACCCTGAGGCAGTACGAGCCGTCTAAGTAGAGGGCGGGGGCGCATGGGGTAACTGGGTGTTGGGCATTAAGGAGGGCACATGATGTGATGAGCACTGGGTGTTATGTGCAACTGATGAGTCACTGAACTCTACCTCTGAAACTAATGATGTACTCTTTGTGGGCTAATTGAATTTAAATTAAAAAAAAATAAAGGGGTTCTTAGGGCTGCCAAGTCTGGCAAGCATCCAAGTGCTTTGCTGAGCACAAGAGCCAGAGCTGCTCTAGCACCTCTTGCTCCCAAGGACTTTCCTTTGGCAGCTCCGTTTGTGGTAAGGCCGGCCACCTGGAGGAGCTGAACACATTTTTTTCTTTTTTGATACTTTTCTGGGAAGCAGTTCCACAGTTGTTTACTGTAGTTCTATAGAAGCCACAAATTTTGTTCTACTGCTAATGCTGTTGAAGCCCACACCCAGTATCCTTTACCTTCCCCCATTCTCCCCTGGTGGCCAGGGTTTGTCCCCAGGTACTATCCAGGATGCATCAGGGGAAGGTGGAGTCCAGCGGACATGCAGGATGAGGGCTGCCCGTGTTTATCTGGTGGGGCAGCAAGCCCTGGTCCTGGTCCCCAAGGCAAGCAAATGAGGTCGAAATGTAGGTCAGCTGCACTGGTGACGTTCAGCCAGCAGGTGGCGCAGGGAGCGGTGAGCCCAGCCCTGAAGCTAGCAGCCTGCGGGCTCCTTGGGATTTCAGTTTCAGATTTCACCACCCAGAGCTGTTGCCATGGAAACAGAGCCAGGCTGGAACAGGGACCCTACATTAACTCTTTATATTCCAGCCAGGATGCTCCCCGTCCATGCTGAGCTGGCTTCTGGAAGATGCAGCCACAAGGGGCAGCACTTGAGTAAAATTCAATCTTGGTTGGGGCAGGTCTCTCCTTTTTCCTCAGCCCTGCTCTGAAACTGGAACCAGGCTCTCCCTGATGTGTTTGTAGGAATTAGAGTGAAACACTTAAGGATAAAGAGCAAGTGATATTGTTGCATATTAATTTCATAATCTCAATCTCTGTGCTTAAACTGGAATTGGAGTTGGGCAGTTCTGCAATTCTCTGTGCTAGTCCCGGGTGGGATGGGAAGGAAGGTACCGCAAGGAAATATCCCAAGGTTTGCATCGGTTAGCAGGCAGTGGAACCTTTTCTTTGAACCACTGTCAAACAGATGCAAGTAAACATGGTCTGAGAGGCTCGAGGTTGAGCCCTGTATCTGCTCTGAGTCCTCAGCCACTGGGGGCGAGGGGTAAGCCGGGCAACAGTCCTACAGTTGGTTTGTGACTCAACACTGTATGCTGCTCAGGCTGGAGCTTACATCTCCATCTTTGTTCGTGACAGAGGGCGATGAGACCGGTGTGATGGACAGTCTTCTGGAAGCTCTGCAGACAGGTGCAGCATTCCGACGGAAGAGAGGACCCCGTCAGGGTAAGTAAACAGCTGGAGCCCAGCCTGGGCGTGTGGAGGGGGTGAGGTCTCTCTGCTCCTGGTCCTACTTGTCTTGAGCTGAAGAACAGGTAAAGATGCTCTGAAGGTTTAGGAACTTGCTCACAATAGTCCCTGCGTTAAGAGTGGGTTGTCCAGTCCTCTACCTCCCAAGTTAGAAAGCAGGGACTTGGAGAACTAGGTTTTAGATGTGAAAACAGATCTATTATATCTGATGATGACTGCATTTCTCCCCATTCTTGAAGCAGAAACCTGTAACAAGTGAACCATGGTGCAGGACAGAGAGATTTGGGTGGGTGTTTGCGGGTATGAACAAAAACTGAGCTAAACATAAAAGTGTACATTAGCCCTTACTCTCAACTTCACAAGCAGAAAAGATATAGAGAGGAGATTAGGCATCATCATCCTCAGTCGTAATAATATAGAGGAGCAATCCAATGGAAGAACCGTCTCTGTCCAAGAATTACCCTGCCCTTGGGAGCCGTTAGCCTGCACTGCTTTTATCTTCCCCATTGACTCCCCCACAACCTCCTCTCCCAACCCTCTGAAGATTTCAGTGGATTAAGTTGAGTCAGAACCTCCAAGAAGAATTATGGGATAGGAGGACAAATGCTCCAGGCATTAGTGTGGGGAAGGATCAATGGATGAGCCTCCTTAGCAGGCAGGGCACAGTGGCCAAGAGACTAATCCGGGAGAAGATACTACAGCCAGCACGGTCTCTCGTGGGGTACTGACCCGCACGGTTGTGTGTGCGGAGGGCCCTTTTGAAGTAGGAGCGATGGCTTCTTTCCTGGGTCGAAGGGTGGGAATAACAGAAAAGGCAGTCATGGAGGGTTTCTGCTTTTGAGAGGGTGAAAGCTGTGTTCCCTGTTCCCTGGCTGGGCTATTCTGTAGGTCTGTCTGATAAGAGCTTTAAGGTTACTGGCAGGAGGAGTTGTGTAGCTTGCCTTGGCCTCTCTAGGGCTTACAGTACCTGTCATAGCCTGGACAGGGGTTCTCCGGAGCAGGGGTGTAGAGCATGCTAGCCCACATAAACTTAGTGTCCCAAAGGTTGCTGTCTCTGAATTCCCAAAGGAAAATTCCCTTCTGAGGGCTCTTCCATATGACTTCAGAACGTTCCCTAAATAGGAGAATCCCTAGTTACAAGTCTTCCCCATTTTCTGGCATCCTCTTGGCAGGCTTTGTAGTGGGAGGAGAGGTGGTTATGATGGGCTTTCCTGGCATAGTGTGTCAAACCATATAGATTGGTGTTTGGGTAGAGAGTGCAGCTAGTAGTATTTCTTTTGTTTAGTTTTTAGAGGTTCTTAGGAGAATGTTTTTCAGCCCCGCCCCCCCCACCATGTGGCCTTACATTAGGCATTTCTAGCCAAATGAAAGTATATTGCTTCTCACTGTTCACTCTCTCAGCTAAATGCCAACCTGCATCCGACTGTTGGTGGGGAATTCCCTTTTTAAGCCTCTTCCTATGAAACTACTAGAATCCCAGATGCTTCCTGTACACAGGCAGCCAGACATCAATGGCTTCCCTCTGCGGGGGAGGCCCCATTCTCTACTTCTTCCCAAGGAGGAAACCAGGACTCAACAGGCAGAGGAAGCAGGGATTTTGTTGGAACATAACCTTTCAGCAGAGGATCTAAATTAGTCAAAGTGCTGTTCCCCGGTGCAAGAAGGAATAGGAGACTGATACTAGGAGATACTGAAGCAGAGAAGCACATACTTTTTAAATTGGTTGCATCCTGTAACCTAATCTTTCTGGGCTGTAGGTTCACAGAACAGGGCTGAAAGTATCTGGGAGAATCTCTCCGGGGAGACCTTTCTGGTTACTCTGGTATGCTGCTTAGGTGGTGCATCCACATGCTGTGAAGTGATGTGGCCTCATGCTTTCAAACATAAAGACTCTATCACAGTCCGAAGAGCATCGGATTAGGTAGAGATCAAAAGACCCAAAGTCAAGTCTAACTCTGATGCTGTCTAGGGTACCTTAGACAAGTTTTGGGGACTCCGTTTTTTCATGAGTTAGACTAAAATGGTCTCTTGGGTCTTTCCCAGCTTTAATAACTCCGTTTTGTCCAGCAGCAATAGAATTAAGAGAAGACAAGAAAGGGGCTGGACTCAGAAGGCCCTATTCTCAAACTATAAAGGCTGTGGGTTTCCCTCAGTGGCTGCAGGACTTAGCTGGTTCACCCCTTGCTTGACCGCCTCTGACTGTTCCTCGTGGCCAATTGCCTTGAGCCAACAAACTGAAGCACGAGCGAGCAGATCTGCCTCACAGGCCGCCTCAGTCCCAGGGAGGCAGCTGTCGCTGCCTCAAAGACACTGGTCTCGTCCATAGGATTTAAAGGCATGTTTAAAAAAAAAAAGTCTTCCGGTCTCTGGAGACCTGAGGGAGTGTAGACCGAGTACAGAGTATACAAAGCACCATTGAGAAGCTGGAAGAGGAGAGTTACTATCAGGGCTGGTCATTAAAAGTGACCTGTAAGCTGCTGTGATCTGCAGGGTGTGGGAGGACAATGGTTTGAGTGTCGAGGAGAAGAATCCATGTGATTGTATCACAGCTACTATTTCAAGCTGATGATTGAGTCAGCGTGTGGTTTTAATGACTCAGCTTTATCTCCATGTCTGAATTGTGGCCTCTTATATACAGGCCATCTGCTCACTGGGATAAAAGTCAAGGGAAGAAATTGGTCTTTCTCTTCCTTTCCTTCCCTCTAAGCTCCACCTCCAGCAACAGAACCGTAGAGTCTGGAGAGCCTCTAAAGGCCTCCAGTGATTAGCATCTGACCTCCGCATAGAGGAAAGCGATTAAGGCCCAGAGAAGCTCCAGCTGGCCCAGCCCTAAGGGCTGGCTGACGCTAGAGCAAGAACTCTGGCCCCCTTTTGTGATTCCAAGTCCAGGGCTGTTGCCACTAAGCCTCCTTGATGGACAGGAGAGGATAGTGACCCCTCTGTGGAGGCCAGAGGTGTTCTTCTATACCTTCGAGCAAAGAGAGCACTGGACGTGGTACAGGTGCTTCGGGGAGTTTCGAGGACTCCCTGTCTGTAGAAGGGGAAGAGTGTTTCCTCCACCACCACCTCTTCTCCCTCTGCTTTTGTGAAAATAGGACAGGAATTATAATAGGTGACTTTTAGATGGTAATGAGTTCTTTAGGACAGTAATGACTGCCCCGTCTGTCCTAGTTTCCTCTCCCCTAAGGAAGCTTATTAACAAGAACACTTCCTCTTCAGGAGCAGTTTCTAGCCTCTGTTTTATAAATGTCTTTTTCCAAATCATTGACCTTTTTCGAATTCATCTGTACTGGTGTTACATATGGTTGGTGGATTCTGCTGGTGTTTTATTCCTAGCCCACCCGAACATCTAGGAATCTGGCTTCAGAGAGCTTGACCAGTGGTCTCAAGATGGTTCCCTTTTCCCCACAGACTATGAGACCATTCTCTTGTGAGTTAATAACCCTCCCTGATCTAATACAGTCAAATTATTTATCTGCTTCTATGGCTGCTTGTCAATAGTCTCTAGAGAAAGGAGGGGAAAAGTTACTTACTCTGGATTGTTCAAACTGTTGAGTATAATTGTGGCCCTGAAGACAAAGTGGAAACTGGGATTCTTCCATTCTGTTGATTCTCTTTCCAATTCCAACAGGAGCTTTCTCATGTCTGGTTCTGACCTTAGGCCACATCATGGACATCCCCAGTATACCTACTTTCTAGGCTTAAAAGGGAAGTTTTGGTTTTCTCCCCACCTACCATCCACTCTTAGTTTTCATGAAATCAGTAATGTATCAGAATCTTTTGGAATCTAGAAAATGTAGAAACAGTGCTTGATGAGGTACAGCTAGTATCCTCTTAGTTTAAAGGAAGAAGCCAAAGAGAAACAACACAAGACATGCCACACTTGAACTCTGACTTTTCCATGTTGCCCAGGACAGGGGTCTCTGAAGACCCGGTGTTCTTTTTCTTCTGGGGTCTGGAGTCAGAAATTCTTTCAACATAAACACACCCCTTTAGTCACACACAAGTAGTTAGCAATATTTTCTCAACTGCTAGCCACTGCCTGTCTGGGCATGAGAAGTCGGGTCCTAGAGAAGGGAGTCCTTCAGAAAAGAGCTGAAACTAAATGGGGCGGAGGAAGACTTTGCTGGAGAGACCAAGAAGATCGAATCACCTACCTGTAGACCTTCCTGGTTACACTCTAGTGGGCTCCTGTTCCTCTCCTATCAGTCCCTGAGGCCAGAGCATGTTTCGTAATCCAAGGAGTGGTTTGTGTGAACGGCCTGGAGTCTGGCTCACATTCCTTCCACCTGGAGCCAGATGATGAGCCCTTGTGCTGGTCAGTTAGGGCCTTCACTCTGCCTTCTCCTCTTGTTAGACAGTCCCTTGTGCCCCTGGGAGGAGGAGTTGGAGGAGGAGACCCATACATTGGTAACCTGTGGGCATGCTGTGTGCTCCCTGACCCGCGGGTGGCCTCTGATGTGTGAACACAGTGCTGCATCACGTTTCTGGGGAGCCCGACAGCCCTGCTGGAAAGCTGCGCCTTCCGACCCCGTTTGGCTTCTGCCCTGCCTAAAGCTTCCTGCTGGCCTAAAGGCACAGATGTTCTGGGCGCTTTGTTCACCGCCGTCTCTGGACCTTGCCCTTCCTGCGCGTGTCCCAAAGCTGCCCCCGTCCTGTGGTCCTCCTGTGGGAGCTCGAGGCCCCTTTCACCTGTCCCTGCTTCTTTAAGGCTTAGGCACTGCTTTCTCCATTCATCGTTCCCATGACCCAGCAAGTGGGGTTTTTTGAGATATAAATCAAATGCTTAAAATTCACTCTTTTTAAAGTATATACTTCAGTGGTCTTTAGTATATTTACAAGTTTGTGCAACTATCACCACTATCTAATTCCAGAATATTGTCATCGCCCCAGAAAGAAACCCCATCCCCATGAGCAGTCATTTCAGATCCCAGCCCCTGGCAGTCGTGAATCTACTTTCTATCTCCCTGGGTGTGCCCAATCTAGACATTTCATAGAAATGGAATCCTAGCACGTGTGGCCTTTGTGTCTGGCTTCTTCCAGCCCAGGCAGGCGGCTCTCTGTGCTGTTTATAGGGCATAGTAAGAGGCAGAGAGCATGAGCTGGGCATAGTCCCAAGAAATTGCCTTTGTGTTGAAGATACGGGGACCATAAATCTGCATTCCGTAAATTAATGTGAGAATCTTAGGGATGGCTCCCAGAAGCTAGACCAGAAACTCATGGATTGATTGGTTCTTCTCTTCCTGTTTAAGATGACAACTGGAGCTTCACAATCCCTTAGCCCACTGGGCTGAGATTTCTTTGTAGGGGCCCGTCCTTGACCCCAGCTCTGCCTTCCCTGACATACCTTTCCTGACCCACCCACCCCCACAGCCACGTACATACCTTGTAGGGCCCTTGGCATGCATATCACACTGCTACCCTTGAAGAGGTGGGAAAGGGCTAGGCATGTGAGCGTGGGGAGAGGGCAGGAGGGCTGGTGGAACAGCCGGGAGAGGGACACGCATGCGATGTCACTGCATGGCTGCTTTGGCCCTCGTTGCAGGAGTCGCCCCAGGCAGCCTGCGGAAGGCCTTCCTCTGCTTGGGACAGCCCTCCCCAGGGCTGACTCAAAATGGTTTGGGCCTGGGAGATTCCTGGGAACTGCCAAGAAAAGAAAAACACTACTCTTTACGAAGCCAGGGTGTATTTAATTTCAACAACCCGGTGATGAGAAAATGCATGTTGAGTACTTGATTTCTCAAGTTTTACACAACAAACTTGAACCCCATTGTGTCTGTCTCGCTATATTCAAACCTGTGCAGTTTCCACACAGGAAAGCAAACACGTGGCTTGCACCCTGCCCTTAGATTCTCTGCACCTAGAAAGTCTGTTCCATGTGTTCTTGGATCTCTGCCCCACCCCCCTCTTTAAAATACGGGCCTCTCTGGACCAGACGGCGGAGCCCCCTTTGCATGGCTTCAGGCTGAATGTCTGCTACAGAGTCGGAAAGGGATTAGAAATCAGGCCTTCTGTGGACAAGCTCTCTCATGTCCTCTCTTTGCAGCCAACAGGAAGGCTGGCTGTGCAGTCACATCCCTGCTAGCCTCGGAACTGACCAAGGACGACGCCATGACTGCTGTTCCTTCCAAGGTTGCCAAGAACAGTGAGGGAATCCCCACAATCCTGGAGGAAACCAAGGAGTTGGTTGGCCGTGCAAACTAAGCTGGGTTCCGTGGCCACAGCAGCTCCCCGGGGCACCCGGGACTGTCTTGCCCTGCAGCCTGTGCCTAAAGGGTCACGGAAATAGTCCTCTGGGATGGTTGCTCCCACTACGCTGACCCTTTTACTCTGGCCCGCCGCGCTCTGTGCGTCACACACGCTTCAACCTGGAGGCCCCCAGGAACGGGCAGGGGGGGAGCGGGGGAGGCCTGAGCCCGAGCCAGCCAGCCCTGGCCGTGTGTATTACCAAAGCAGGCTCCGTGGTTGCTGCCTTAACCCCAAGTGTCTCCTCTCTGTCACCGAGGCCTTGTCTCAGACCAGGCCCCACCTGCTCTCCCAGCCCCCGCCTTTCCAGTGGGCTTTCATTTCACCTGGGTCAATCTTGCTGGGTTTGTGCTTTTCTTTTGTGGTTTCTCCAGCTCTGAGAACAGCATGGGGCTTGTGAACCTTCGGGCTCTATCCCTCCTTTCATTGCTGTCACCTCTGCTCTGCTCTTCCCTCTCCTGGTTATTGTTATTTATTACTAGTGGTGTGACAGTGGGAGCCATGCCTAGAGAAGTGGGGAGCAAACCCCACCCTTACTGCACCTTCCTGGGAAAGGCCTCCCAGAACAAAAAGGACCTACCTGGACCACTTGATCTATTCCACTGCAGCCAAGAGTCTGTGGGGAGGCAGGGTACAGAGACATTGTGGGACCTGTCCCCAGCCTGCTGCCATGTTTGAGGACCCTGCCTCTGTGAACTCTCTACCCCTGCCCCAGGCTACCCAGCCACGGTCACTCCTCACACCTTCCCCAGAGCTTTGGTGCATCTCATCTGGAGTATGGGCTGTACTGTGACCATCCCAACACCTCACCCTCTGTCTCCAAGGAAATGGGAGGTGGAGCCTCCTGGCTGAGAAATTGTTTTGCAAATGGATCTATTTTTATATGAGATTTTTTTTTTTTTTTAAAGAAAATATTCCTTCCCCCTTCCCCTTCCATAATGTAAGAGGCTCTGATGGCAGGTTCCAGCGACCCTGGGCTTTCTCCCCACAGGCCTCAATCCTGAGCAAGACCCTGGACCTCCACGTCAGCCCTAAAGCCTTCTGGGCCCTTGAGGCCCTCTCTCCCATTATCCAGTTTTGGGGCAGGAGGAAGCTCTTCTCTGGTAGAGCTGGACCAGGCCTGAGAATAGTGGGAGCTCTGAGACCACAGAGTTTTTATAAATTTAATATATTTATCAAGCCAAATGTGCAAATGCTAACTGGGCAAGGAAGCACACGAGTGTGGCCACGCGGCATGCCCCGCTCCCTTCTGAACAGTGGGCAGGCCAAAACTGTTCAGTCGCCCCCGCTCCAGGAAGCTCAGACTCTTTGTCCTCCTTGTGCTTTTCGCTTCCCACCACAGGTAGGGGGAGAGGATGACACGGTTAGGGCTTGACCCAGAATGGGAGTTGGTGGAGCACAGGGGGACCTTAGGTGACCTAAGGGTTCCTGCAGGGAGGGCTTCAGGCCAGGAACTGGGGTGCTGGTTGCTACAGCTGCCTGTGTGTGAAGGGGCGACAGCAGCTCCTTTGAGCTCTTCCCTGGAAGGTGGGGGGAGGGGGGAGGCTGCCTCCCTGGGTCCCTTCCTCCTCCCTCCTCCCTGCTGACATCTGGGGCTTTGACCCTTTCTTTTTTAATCTACTTTTGCTAGGATGCATTTAATAAAAAATTAAAAAAAAAATGCAAACCTGTTTCCCTTGCCTCTTGGGCTTCTGGGATGTCATCACCTCCAGTGTATTGGGTTTGTTTCCAACTGTTAATAAAGCATTGAAACAGTACCACCACCTTACCGCCTCCTCTGTGAGTCGAAGCTGTTTTCCAAAGCCCTGTTTGACCTGACAAATCCGTGTCAAAGAGTTGAAGGTGCCTATCGTAGGTGTGCCAAACACCCTGCTTCGGCTTCTGCCCTTGCATTTGTGGGCCCTAAAGAAATGGGGCCACGGTTCTGCCCCACCCCTGCCTCTGCGTTGCTGCCTGGGGGCTTGGCCCCCCACCTCCTCACGCCCCCACTGTGTGCCTCCTATGAGCAGACTCCGAACAGAGAGCAGAGGCCCGAAGAGGACCACAAAACCATTCGGACAGGCTCTAGACCGGGAAATAAAAGCCTTTTAAAGAGCCCTGGAGCCTGGGCAGCTGGCTGCCCATCTCGGTGGGGGCTGGGGGGGTGGGCTGCCTGCCTCCTTCCCCACCGGAGGCCACGCGCTTCTGGCTCAGAGCTTTACAGGCGCACATACCAATTAGGGGACCAACCACAGCTGCTCACGCGCTCTGCCAGTCTCTGCCGGCCCGGAATAGAAGCCAGGCAGCCAGCGCCCCGCCCCTGCAGCCTGGCTCGCAGAAACACAACCCTGCTGCCATCGCGAACCGCGCACACCGCCCTTCCTCCCACGCAGGAGAGTCGCCTCCAGATGCCTGGTTGGAAGGCTTGGTTTCCATGACGACAGGCTTCGGGGAGCCGGCGGAACACGTGACCCGGCTGAGACGATGCGCAGAGGAAGCCCAGAGACAGCCTCCGGCCGCCGTGCGGTTAGGCATCCCCTCACTGACCGCCCCCCCCCCCCATAACCCCAGTGGGTCTGTGTTCCTGCCCTTCCGCTCCGCCTTCTCCCCTCCTCTGTACTTCCTGCAGCTCCTCTGGCTGCAGCAGCCTCGAATCCCACTGTGCTTCAAGGAAGCGGGGAGGGGAGGAGGGGAGGGGAGGACGCCTAACTGAAGAGCGAAAGGAAAAGCAGGGGGAGGGGGGAAGGGAAGGAGGGAGGACGACCTGGGTCTGCGGGCAATCTCACTTCCTGCACACTTTTCAACCCCCTCGATACCACGGCCCCCTCCCCAGTGTCAGGGGTGAACCTTCCAATCTCCTTGGCTTTGCTGCAGGGAGTGGGAAGGTGAATTCCAGATGGGTAAACTGAGGCGCAGGCTATTGTTGACTGGGCCTTTGGAGAACCGCCTCCGGCATGCCCTCCCCCCCATAGTGTTCCCAGACTCACTAGGCAGCGGGGCTGGCGGGGAATGGGCAGAGGAGAATCCACCCTCCTCCGGAGAAGCCCACAAGGGCGCTCGGGCTGTTCATTTTAGCAGGGAAGGGGCGGGAAGTGAGGAAATGCCCCCTCCCGGCTTGCAGCCTTTCCAGCCGGCGCCCACACACTCCCGCCCCCGCCCCGGAGCGTCCTCTTCCGCCGGGAGACCGGCGCCGGGGCCCGGGGACCGTCCGGGAGACGGCGCGAGCACGCAAACGCCACACACCCGCACTGCGCTCCGAAACGCCCGCCTCCACAACAGACCCAGCAGCCGATGACACACGACGGGAGACCGATCACCGCCACTTGGACTCTGTTACGTTTGCCCAGCAGCACTGCAAGCATCCACAGCCGCACCTGACAGACACAGACTCCCGAGCAACGACACAAAACCAGGGCGCGCGCACGGTCATTGCCGGGCGCTCGCGCCCTTCCTCCAGCACGCTCCGCTTGGCTCGCCGCTTCATCCGCACATGCCAGCAGCCCCCATCCCTTACACAGAACCGCTCAACCTTTCAGAAGAAACCTTTTAATTGTTTTTTTCAAAGAAAAAAAGCCATATAAATATTAGAGTATAAAACTTGCGTGAGACACAGGAAGGGCAGTGGGTGGGAAAGCTACGTGACTATGCGAAGAGAAGCACTTCTAGGAGTCAGTACCGGGGAGGGGGTCGCCGCAGCGCGAGGACACAGCACAAAACACAGCACGGGCCGCCGCAGGCGGATTCAAGGACGGACGGCTGCGCGGAGCCCTCCGCCCACCCGCCCCCACGGAAAAGCACACCGCACTACACTATTGGCTATTCTACACCAGCCGGAAGAGGGAGGGGGCTCTACACTACCGTTGGGCTGGGGTGGGCTCTGGCGGGACTGGGGCGGGGGCGATGGGGGTGGGCCGAGAAAGGTCTATGCACAAGGAGGCACTGGGGGACTTTAACCAGGCTCTGGCCACTAGGGGGCAGACGGGGGGGGGGGCGCTGGGCAGTGGCCTTCACAGAGAAGAAATGGCACCTGGCAAAATGAAGGAACAGAGGCTTGGGGAGTGTGGGGGCCCTGTGCAGGAGCCCTGATCCGGGGCTGAGACTTCCTGTCCACTTGGTCCCGGCTCTAGCTCCATGCCTCCCCAACCTAAGGACCAAGAATGGCCCAGCTGACCCTCCCTTGCTGCTGGGGCCACACTGCTTCTTCTACCAGTGGCACCTCTGGAGTACCCAGCACCCACAGAGGGCCCTCTGACCTCTCCAGGGGACCTGGTCCTAAACATCCTCAAACCTTCCTTTGACTGTAATGCCAGCTGAAATCCACTGATGCTAAAAGCTCAGCCCAAAGTTTACCGCCTTTGTGTGGTAAACGAGGGTCCAGCCTGGTACTTGGTTTATGGCTGGAACTGGGGATCTGGCCAGTACCCTGGGGACATACAGAGCCTTCTACAAGACCCTGATAACGGGTAAGTCAAGCTTTGTCCATCCCCCACATCCACACCCACACCCTTCCCTTCTTTATCTTGCCACCCCATACTGTCTTAGAACATGCAACGGAGTCTCTCTTTTGGGGGCAGGGGAAGTCACAGCATGCAGTGGGAACATCAAACAATGAAAAACAGAACAAAAGACTGGTCCCGAGGGCTTTGGGAAGAGGCATGGTAGCAAAGTGCCCTCCCTAAATCCAGCAAGCATCAGTACCATGGGAATCGTCACCATGTCTCCCAAAACTTGAACTTGGTCTTGGGCTCTGGAAGGAGATGAAAGGACTGGCACCAAACCATGCTTTGGGGGAAGTTGGAGAATTGGAGAGGCCTACAGGTTATTATGCCCTTCCAACTCTTCAGAACTATGAGCCTTTTTAGGTCACCAGGTACCTCAACACCCCAACCACCTTCCTTGAGAAAGAGGGGCCGCTGAGGGGGGTGGGGTGGGTTGGGCAGGAGGGAGGCAGGGGATGGTAGATGGGCCTGATTAAATTTGGAAGATGGCAGAGTTCAGCTGTAACTAAAGGGGGTGTGATAAATGGTGTCTACACGAACCCCACTACCCCCATGGGCACAGCAATTGATTGGACGGGGGTTCCCAGCAGAACTCCCTTTGCATATTCAATCCCTTGGGGGCAGACAGGGGGGTGTTGACTGGGCACTTGTTTCTGTTTCCCAAGGGGAGCATGGCCTGGATCCCTACCAGTATCTTGGGGGTGAGCCCTGAAAATCCGAGGCCTGGGTACAGGTAAGGAGAGACTGGGCTGGTCGGGGAGGGAAGCTGCCCTGTGGCTCTGGGCCCGGCCTCCACGTTACTTCTTCTCCTTTTTGCCTGACTTCTTCTTGTTGCCATTGCCACCTGCAGGGGCCTTGCCGTCTCGCTTGCCGGCCGCGCTGGTCAGCGTGGCATTGCTGCCCGGGATGTAGACGTTCTGGCGGTAGTCGGGCACGTGCTGCAGGGTAAACTGAGGCCCGTAGCGGGCACTTAAGCCCATGGTGCCGGCGCCCCCTCCCAGGGTGGAGCTCCCATCAGCAGCTTCTGCAAGAGACAGAGGAAGGTCAGGAGCTAAACTCTGGGTCCCCAACAGTCACTCTGTTAGAGCACAGCCAGTTAATGAAGGCCTGCCAAGCACCGGCCCCGACCCCGCCGAGCCCTGGGAACGTCCTCTCTCTTCACAAGGGGCAGATGTAAGTGAGACAGCCCAGATTTGATTCCCAGCTCTCTTACCTACTAACTGATTTGGGGCAAGTCTACCTAAACTCCCCTATGTCTCCTCAGTTTTCTGATCTGTGAAGCAGGTTAAAAGTAGCATCTACCTCTTCAGGTTCTGGTTAAGGCTGACCAAGATTATGATGTATATAAAGCACCCAGAAGAGTGCCTATTACGCGGTAAGGGCTTAAAACATGCTAGCTGTTACTTTTCTCAGGGCTGAGGTAAAAGCTCTCAAATCCTTGCCCTAACCCTTCTCCAGGGAGCCCCTCTGGCAGCCACACCGATCAAGGGCTCCTGGGGGGCTGTAACCAGGACCTGCTGGTCCTCCTATCCTCGGGCCAGCGCCCACAGCGCGGGTATTGGGCAGTTCTGTAGTTAGTGTGGGCTTAGGGAGTGCACGGGCACGACGGCTTTCACCTCCCTAAGACAACCCAGCGAGATAGGGGTATTTATCCCCACTTCACAGATGAGGAAAGCAAGGCCCAGAGAAGGTGAAAGACCAACTCAAAGCCCTAGCAGGCGGCACGGGTTAAAGCCGGGGCGGCCGCGTGTGTTTAAGCATCCACTGTCCACTGTCGGGCGGAGTCACCACCCACCGCCCCCAGCAGCGTGGACCCCGTCCCTCTGCGGAGAGCGGAGCGGGAGGGAAGGCAGGGCTGAGCAGTGTTCTAGGAGGCGAAGAAGACGCTCCCGGGAGCAGCCGGCGGAGGAACGATGCAGACACAGGCTCACAGTTTCAGGGCTGGGTGACGCCAGAGGACACCTTGAGCCCCGCTTCCCACTGGGCCCAAGAAGAAATGGGCTCTAGGGAAGTAAAATGCGGGCTCCAGCTCCACATCACCTGGGCGCTTGCTGGAAGAGGAGGCTCAGAATCTGCATTTTAACAAGATTTCCAAGTGATTTTGATGCATACTGAAGGTAGAGAAGCACAGACTCGCTCACCTCCCTGGGTTTTTGCGAGGCTTAAATGAGACAATGCTTGGTGCGCGCCCAGGCACGCGCTGAGTGCTCCGTGGGAGGCGCGGCCGCGGCCGCCTCACGGCCACACGCGGTGTGAGCGACCTCCACTCCACACGCTCCCCGACTGGGCCGGCAGGCGAACCAGGACTTCCCACGCCGCAGCCTGAGCCCACCAGGGCTCCTGCGGGACTCGTCTGGCAGCGGGAAGGTTAAAGCCCCGGGAATTCCCGGCCCCGGCTGGCAGATGAGCTCTGCTCCCGGCCTCCCTTTACTCCACCCTAGACCCTGGGAGTGGGCAGAGAGGGTGACTAAAGCCGGGGAGGCTGACTAATCCTGGGACACTAACCAGGGATTGAGAAACAGACTGGAACTATTTTCTAGACCAGCACAGAGGGGGAGGGGAGAGGAGACAGGAACAGAGACAGGAAAGAGGAGCCCCCGTCTTTCTGCTCCCCCCCCACCCCCACCGCTCCAGTGCTCAGATTTCTACAACCTCCATTCCAAGTCCCAAATCCCAGGATGTGAGGGCTTTGGGGGCATGTGTGAAAGAGAGGCTGGGTGGGAGGGAGCAGCTGCCCACTTCCTTCTCCTTCTCTAGGCTGGTCCCCTCCCCCAGCCCCTTCATTTCACTGACTTTTCCATGTTTTCCCTAATTAACTCCAGGAGGGAGCCAAGCTCACCCTCCCCTCCAGCATCCCTCATCCAGCCTGGGAAGGGAGGGTAAGGGGGCCCAGATTCTGCTTCAAAGAGCTAGGATTCCAGAGTGATTTAGGGGCTAAAGGGGAGACTTCAGAAGCTCCAGAGAGAGAGAGAGAGAGGGAGACACACACACACAAGAAAGGGAAATAAATGGGGAGAAACAGGAAGAAGGGAGGCAGGAACAGAAGGGCATGAAGGGCTTGACTGGGTAACTAGAGGCCAGGCCCACCCACATCCTGCACGCCCCTAGATCTCTAAGGAGCACCCCAAGGGGGTGGAAATGACAAAGCCAGTTGTTGCCACCTCTCACCAGAAGCACAGGCCTGATGTTGGCCCACGTCCTGTGGGAGGGGGGCACTGAGGTTGGGCTGGACCAAGAAGGGAGATGATGTGCAAACCCAGTGCCTAAGACAAAAAAGGCTGACACGTGAGTTCCTTCTGGTCAGCTCGGCCACTAAAAATACTGCGTGACCTTGGCAGAGGCCCTGCATGATTCAGGCCTCTGTTTCCCCGTCTATAAATCTGAGAGGGAGAAGGTAGACTGTAGACTGATTCTATAGAAGGCTCTGGCCTTCTGTAGAATCAATTCTTCAGTGGCCCCTCCTTCTACTCCTCCAACACACACAGTGAGCAGGGACCGAGATCTTTTCTATTCCTAAGAGAAACATTCTTTTTTTGGAAGCAAGAAAGGGGTGCCTGGCTGGCTCAGTCAGTGAGCATGCGACTCCCGATCTCAGGGTTGGGAGTTTGTGCCCCGTGTTGGGTGTAGAGATTACTTAAAAATAAAATCTTCAAACCGAACCAAAGCAAACAGCTCTGGCATGAAGGTGGGAGCAGCTCTGGCCTCCTCTCCAGCTCCTGGCACCCGAGCCCCCTCCCCCCTTTGCCCTTCCCACCCCAACCCAGGGCTGAGACAGCACCTCCAGACAGGGAGGCCTGGTCAAGCTAGACGAGGGCCAGTTGAACCACAAACCAGAGCCTCCTTGAAAACACACTTCCCCCCCAAATGTTTATTTAAAAAGCTTCCCAAGTGTACTTACTTTCCTTCTTACTTACTCCCCCTCAGCAGGCCCTAGCTCCAGGCTGGGCTGGACTCCAGGACCCTTTCCAGGCTTCGGGGCAGGAAAGCGGGTGTGAAAGTTGA
This sequence comes from Mirounga leonina, assembly GCF_011800145.1. Lineage (NCBI taxonomy): Eukaryota > Metazoa > Chordata > Mammalia > Carnivora > Phocidae > Mirounga > Mirounga leonina. Next base: position 25,007,189 of record NW_023270426.1, on the reverse strand, counting down.
GAGTAGGGCCTGACCCTGCCACTTCAACCCTCTGGGTCCATTCCCCAAGGCCCAAGCTTATGCTCAGGTCAGCTGCTGTGTGGGCCAGGGGGCTGGAGCCCTGACAGGGGAGCCAGCTGGCAGTGACCCAGGAAGTTTGTGGGCCATAAATACTGATTCCATTTCTGTTTTTTAAATCTGGATTCAGGCCAGAAAGCCTGCTTCCTGGCCTTAACACTAAAAACCACAACAGCTAAATATACCTGACTGTCTGTTTACTTTCCTCAAGAACCTGACTTGGCATCTCCTAGACCCACCCACCTGTCTCTTTCATACTCAGTATCTGGCCTCTCCAGGAGTACAGCCCCCCCCAGACCTGGGCCAGCTCTGTGCCAGAAGGGTGGCCTCCCCTGGGACTTCCCTCTTCCTCTCCCCCGTCACCTACACGGGCCTGGCTTCACTCAGCCTCACAGACATCTGGGAAAGGCTTGCCAGATTTAACAAAAATAAATGCAGTGTGCCCGAATAAGTTTGAACTTCAGATTAAAAATGAGCCATTTTTTATATAGTATGTCCCAGTACTAATGTTTGGGGCCTACTTATGCTAAAATACTATTTGTTGTTTACATGAAGTTAAAATTAACTGGGCATCCTGTATTTTATCTGGCACCTCTAGTCTGAGAGTAAAGCACAACAGTAAGAGGAGTTCAGTCTCTGCTCCTACTCAGCTAAAGGGAAATGTAGGCTGCATCTAAAGGCAGATGTGGTCACTGCAGAAGAAAAGGCATGAACCTGGGAGTCGGACTGCATTAGAATCACCCATCTGCAGCTCTAAACAGGGACCTTGGAGCAAGGGATTTCTCAGTTCTCTCATCTGTCAAATATAAGTAAGTAATCACAGACAGGCCTTGCAGAGCTGGTAAGAGGATTAATTGGTACGATGCCCATCAAGTTTGCCAAGCATGTGCCCGGGACGGTACACAGGTGCAATTTTAGTGATCACTGTTCTGATTCTACCTGGTTCTCTACCAGCCCTCCGCACCTGCTAGAGGCCAGGCCTTTCACTCCACTATGTAAGCCCAGTGCCTTCATCCTCTGACAGCCTCCAAGGAAGCCTAGGATTTGCTGCTCCTGCAACTAGTCCTTATTAATAGGCATCATTCTAATTCAGCCTTCTACGGGTCAATAAGGATAAGAATTAATCAATTTCAGCCACTGCGTACCGTGCCCTTACTCTGTCATTACTGTGCTAAGGCCCTATGTTTGGCCCTCCCAACACTGTAGTAAGATCTGTCAAAGTACCTGATTTATAGTCAGTGAAACTAAGGCCCCCAGGGGCTGAGTGCCTTCCTTGAGGACACACAGCTAAGCATGGGTGCCAGGATCTGAATCCGGGTTGCCCTGCCTCCAAAGCCTGTGCTCCTAAGTACTAATATCATCCTGGTGTTCTGTTTCCCCTGCTCAGGCTGCTTTTGACTCTTCAAGGACGACAGTCATCGGCTGAATCTCTCTTGCACGTGAAGTTCTTTGTTAGCCCTCTAGGAAAATCAAAATCCTGCTCTGCAGGTGGGGGCAACAAAAAAGAGAAGGGGTCTCACAGGTCCAAGTGCATTCTCTCACACCCACTTGCATGGATGGAAGGCTTGCATGTGCCAGGCCCACGGCTTTGTTGTCTACGGAAGCATCTCAGGTAGTCCTCACGACAACCCCCTGGAGGCCACTGCCTCCATTTTCTTGGCTGAAGAAGGGTTAGTGAGATTAAGCAAACGGATCAAATTCCCAGAGACAGTAAGTGGCAGAACGAGGGTCCCACCTATGCTGTCCCCTGCTGAAGCTGGACTCTTAACACTACCGCCTACACCCCCTCAATACATCCTTCCTTTCCCACTCCCCTCGAGGCATCCCGGGACCCTCAGCTGTTTCTCCACCGGGCTTTCTATCCAGGAATGAGGAGTCCCCTCGGAGCAGCTGAAAGATCCAGAGACGCCAGGCAGGTGGATGGCCAGTCTTGAGGCCTGGCGGCTGCGGACCACCCCAAACCCCACACCCAGAGGGGCACAACTCACCACTGGCAGAGGCCAGGATCATGGCCTGCAGCATCTCTGTGTCAAACTGGTTGTTGGGCCACGTGCCGGTCTCATCGCCATTCTGGGAGCTGCCGAAAGAGTGGGGTGGTGGTGAGTACAGCCTCTGGGGCCAGCCCAGGCCACGCCCCTCCTGTCCTCTCCCAGGGAACGCAGATCTAGCACCCTGGGTCTCGGTCCCATGCAAAAAGATGGCCCGTAGGATCGGAACGTGTCATGTTTGCAAACCCTTTGGAAAAATTCCTCTGCTGAGCACACTTGCTTGCCTTGCACCATCTATAAAAATCAAACCTTTTCTGAGGCACTTCCCTAATTCCTCAAGCTCCCTCTCACAGCAACTCCGGTACGGACACTGTTCTCTAGAGTGCCAGTTCCCAACCTCTGCTTTGGTAACATGAATAAAATTGGTCAGAGGGGATGCCTGAGCCCACCCGGACCAGCCCCGGGGGCGTCCGCATGGCAGCCCCAGCGGCCCTTCTCCTGGTGGTGTAGCTGTGTGCGGTGGGGCAGGGTCTGCCTGCCTCCCACTGAAGCACCTAGTTACCACCTTTAGACACTCCAAGCACTGAGGAAAACATGAGGTGCTCGATAACTGTTAAAAATGCTAACCTCTAGAGGACCTGAAGGAATTCCAACCCAACTTGGATTTTTCCCACAGTGACTATTTCCCTGCTTTGTTGGAATTTGGAAGTATGACATTTTTTCTGGGTTTTTTTTGGGGGGGGCACCCTGACACACACACACACACAGTCTATTAGGTGATCCTTGGCACCCTTTGGCACCCAGAGTTCCTCAATAAATATTTCTTGCCCGAATGAATGGGAAAAAATCCACGGAGAGAGTTAGGTCACTATGAGGGAAGGATTTGGCACCCGGGGAGTGGCTGCAGGGCAGGCCTTGAACACGTGGTGGGGGAGGGGGGAGCACAAGAGAGTGAACACGAGTGAGCACGTCTGTGCATTCTGTCATGGTGGGTGAGCACAGCCAAGAAATGCTTTACAGTTTTTCCAAGTTCTGTCCCTGCCTATGGTTTGCCCTGCTCTGGGACCCCCCAGCCCCAGGAAGGTGGGCTTGGGCTCAGATCAAGGCACAGCTGCAGTCACATTAAAGGGAGAGTTAGGGTTGGAGGGAAAAGTAGGAGGCTCGTTTCTCCCTCAGAGTGAGAAGAGGTGGAATGCTGTGTCCACTTATTCAACCGACATTTACTGAGCAGTGACTGTGCACCAGACCCTGGGCTAGATACTGGGGTTATAGTTGGGAACATGACGGAAATAGTTTGTCTCTATGCTGCTCATGGTCCATATTGAGAGGCTGACATTAAATAATTACACAATTATTTAATCGTGACTGTGACAAGTGCCATGAGGCCAAGAGCACGGTGTAGGGGGAAGTCTTGATTTAGCAGGGGCTAGGCAGCTCACTCAGTCCAGGCTTCCCTGAGGAAAAGGGACATTAGAAGACAGGCAATTTAAATTGGGAGAAATTTCCAGGTGATTTGCAGGACAATTCCAGCGAAACGAAAGTAGGAAGAATGACAGAAAATCACCACCTTATAACCAGCAATCATCAGTGAATACTAAAATATTAAAAGTGGAAGGTTGTTGCACAGTCTCAAATACCACTCACAAAGTACTTATTAATCAATTATTTAAAAATATCTTTGTAATGGAGAGATCTGGAGATACCACTTAACTAAGTGAACACCGTATCACTGACAGCTGGACAGACGGACATGAAATCATTCCCCATGTAATGCAGTGGGAGGGTACATGGTGTCGCACGGGCAGTATTCCTACCAAAACTGTCAACCTGCTTTCACTGTGAGAAAATGCAAATCCAGATTGTGGGACATTTTAAAAGACAACTGGCTTGGACTCTAAAAGATGTCTGTCATGAAAAACAAACAAAAAAGGTAAGGAGGCTGTTCTACATTAAAGGAGATGAGAGAGAGATGGCAAGCAAATGCGATTCATGCTCTTTGATTGAATCCTAGGTTTGAAAAAAAATACCAGAGGTGTGGCTGGCTCGGCCTGTAAAGCCTGCAGCCTTAGAGTCATGAATTCAAGCCCCATGTTGGGTGCAGTGCTTAATTTAAAAAACAAAAACAAAAACCACAAAAAACCACCAAACAGGTTAAAAAGACATTTCAAGAACATTTATGAAAATCTGCTAGTGGACTAAAAATTTTATTGCATTAGTGTTAAATTTCTCAAGCGTGATCATTCTTTTATGGTTTGTAGGAGAATGCTACTATTATTAGGAGTTATATACTGAAGTTTTTCAAATATTATGTCGTCTGCCACTCTCAAATGGTTCAGGAAAAAAAAGTTTAGTGTGTGTGTGGAGAGAGAGAGAAAAACAAATGTGCAAAATATTAACAATTGATTAATCTAGGTAAAAACAGTATTTCCATGTTCATCACACTATTTTTGACAAGTCAACTTTTTGACAAGCTTGAAACATTTCAAAGTGAAAAACTGGGAAGTAAAGTGAAGCATCTAGGAGAAGGTGTAGTGCTGGGGGAGAGCGCTTTCCAGTTAGAGAGAGTAACATGGCCCAAGCCTCTGAGGCTGCGAAAAGCTTGGCCAGTTCAACAGACTAAGGGAAGCCAGTGTGGCTGCCCCAGGGGGAGGTGGTGTCAGGGGCTGAGGATGTAGAAATGGACACTAAAGATGTTGGTCTCATCCTAAGAGCTCTGGCAAGTCACTCAGGTGTTTAAAGTGGGGGAATGGGGGGTGTCACGATGGGATTTCAGTCTTTAAAGATCACTCTTGCTCCTGGGAGAGGACCAAGGATTAAAGGTACCTTTGGGAGGACAGGAGCCCAGGGATGGGGCCTCAGTCAACTCTGTCTCTGTGGAAATCCAGGGGTCTTTACTTGCAGCCCTGCTGAGCTGTCACTGGGCCTGCTAGAGGGCACAAGGCTGAGGCAGATGAGCTCATGCCTCGATGAAGAGCCTGACTGGGTTGGAGTTGGGAGAACAAGGTCAAGGAGGGGAAACAGAGAGAAGGGCTCCGGGGTGAACAACACATCAGATACTAGGTTAGGAAGATGCCCTGCGGGGACTGGGTAATGGTGTTGAGGGAATAAAGGTGAGTGAAGGGGTGGGCCTGGAACCATGATGGGCTGGGCTCTGGGGAGGATTCTTGGGCAATGGTTAAAGGCTGGAGGCTAAGCAGATGAGCAGGCTGCCAGCTCTGTGAAGCTGGGCATGAGGTAAGTGGAGGGGGAGAGACTTCTTTTTGAACAATTTGCTGAGAGCTTCCTATTCTCTGGGTTCTGGGCTGACTAAATTACATATAATTTAGTTGTATACATAACTTGGTTATATATATTTAGTTTATATACAGTTTATACTTAGTTTATATACAGTTCAGTTATAGCTTAGGTAGCTCGCCTATTTGAGCCTCAGAACCACCTGCAGATAAGTGTTACTATGATTCTCTCTCTTTTCCAGCAGATAAATGCAGGGCTCAGAGGGGCTGAGAGACTCCCGAAGCTGCATAGCTGCTCACCGGCAGAACTGGAACCTGAAGGGGCCTCCTGTGATCCTGAAGCCCATATGCTCTTATACCAGGCACTGCCCTGGGCTTCCCCATGGAGCCCCTGCAGCGGGGAGAGGGAGCTCCTCCAGGATTTAGGAGACGGTGAAAAATAAAAGTGCAGGCGATGGACTACCTCTAATTGACCATTTTCCAAGCATCTCCTATGTGTGAGCGCCTGTGGCGGGCCCTAAGACGTAAGAGTTGAGAGACGGCATTCTTGCCCTAAGGAGTCTGTATTCGGGTGTGCTGGATGGGGCCGGGGGGGGGGGGCGGGGGGGGGGGACGTCCCAGAGGCTGGGCTGTGGAAAAACAGCTCCCTGTAGCAGGATGCAAAAAGGGAGAAATCCGGGGACATCCCCTCTGACAAAAGCCTGGATTTAACGGTGTTAAAATATAAATACATATGTATTTTTTGACATAGTAAAAGCCTGTCAGCCTTTTAAAATACACATCCTATGTCCATATGAGGGGCTGTTAGGCAACAATTACATTCTGAACATTTGTTTCCTGCCACGGGGAAATTCTCGTGGTATCCTGCAAAGAGAACACAAAGAGGTGATAATGCTGATGGAGCTCAATTACTGGGGGGAGAAATAGACCACCTCACCGGGAGTAAGAGTTCTTAATATTTTGTGAACAAGTTTGTGAACAATTTATCTAGGTGAATCAGATTTAAAAAAAGACAAGACACCAGTGCGTGTTGTTTGAGTGCACAAAGAAAAAAGCTTAGAAATAGACATATGAAAGTATTAAAGAGCTTAAGAGATTTGAGACACTCAACCAAATACAAAATGTGGGCCTTAATTTGGGTAAGTGCACAAATGAGTTAACAGAGAGACATATAATCGGGGAAATGTCAATATAGACTGGATTTCTGATAATACTAGTTTATTAATATATTATTTAGTATTAATGTATTATTAGTTTATCAATATTACTGTGAGTGCTTACATGTTGGAAAAAAAAAAGAACTGTCTGTTAAAGACCATGAAGACTCAGATGAAATTATATGAAGGCTGAGATCTGTTTCAAAATAGTTCAAGGGGGTAACAGGGTGGAGACCCAAGTGAAACAAAGTAGGGCATTAGTTGGAGCTGGACATTGGGATCACAGAGGTTCATTAGACCATTCTACTTTTGTACAGATTTGACAATTTCCACATTCAAAAAAATGTTATTGGGGGGGCTCTCTGGGTTGTGAAATTAGAGTGCTTTCTCTTCTAATTTTTTCCTCTATTTCTCATGCTTCTATATCGAGCGTGTATTTTTTTATAAGCAGCAAAAAATAAGTTGCTACTTGTCTGCTGAGTGACGGCCTAAGCTGGGGGGGAGCAGGGCGAGTGTCTCTCTGAGGAGGGGGAGTGGAAGGGGACGGTGGAGCCGTCAAGGGAGAGCAGAGTGGAGACCAGGAGAAGCTAAATGGAGACTCTCCCCTCTGTGCAGAGACTGGGAACAGCTGCAGGGTGGGGCCTGGGTTACAGCCTGAGAAGGGACAAGTGGTTTGCTGGGTTCAGCACTTGAGGTAACAGCTGCCAGGACAGGAAGCCAGAAGGGTGACTGGCTGGAAGGGACACTGGCTGGAAGGAGGAGCACCTGGCAAGCAGGGAACTTCACAACTTGTCTTTCTCCCTTTGGTCTAGGCAATGTGACCCAGCACTGACTTGAACTTGGACTGGGTTTACTGGAGAACTCGACAGCAGCCCTGCTCTGAAGCTGGTGTGCCAGTAGCCAAGATGGTAGGGAGGAAGTGGAGCAGAGAACTGGTGGAGGGCCGGAACCAGAGTTAGGCTGAACAAGAGAAATCTCCCCTCTTCGTCCTCTCACTCCAATTGACTCACCAGAATGGCAGCAAAGAAAGAATTCCCCGTCAGTCTGCTGATCCTGAGAGGCCTCACCACAGGGCCTTTGCATATGCTCTTCCCTCCTTCCTTCAGCTGGTTATTTTATACTTAGCCTTCAGATCTCAGCAACACCTCTTTTCCTCTTAGATTTCCCTCTGCTCCCAGACCTGGTCAAACCCCTATTTTATGCTCTCACCACCAGGTACTGCTCTTCATAGCACTTGGGATAACTGCAATCTTACACTTATTTTGTATTTTGGGTTAATATTTGTCTCACTCAACATATGGTAAACTCCTCAAGGACCGGGAACAGGCCTATTTTATTACCTCCTACACCTAGAATACGACCTGGCCTCCAGGAGGTGCTTACTAACTATGGAATGAATGAAGGAGAAAAGCTGCAGTTGCTGGACTGAGCCCTTAATGTTCATTTCATCTGGGCCATTTCGGAATTCCGACAGTAATGTGTGTCCCATCCCCCTCAAGTTAACTAAGGAAGAGAACCTTCTCTTACATCTCCCCAAGAGCTCCTATGTGTATTTCAGGCCACCAAGTCTCTCATTTGATGAAAAGGGACTTGAGGCAGGGGTAAGGTGCTCAACCCAGAGGGCACATCACAAGCAGTCTATGGGCCTTCCAGTGGCAGCAGTGAATTCTGCTCCAGGACCAGTACACGGTGTGGGGTGGAGGTGGGGGGTACAGGGTCCACAAGCTGCCCAGTGCTTCTCACCACCTCAGCTCACTTCCTCCTGGAGGCTTTCTCTACACTCACATGAACTTGCTAAGATTTGCAACTAGACATTTTTAGTGCGATTTGTTGTCAATTTTCTGTCTCACCTGCTGGCCTGGAAGTCTTTGAGTTCAAAGATGATGTCTGCTTGTTCATTCTTGTAGGGACAGTGTTTAGAACAGGGCCTGGCTCATAGTAGAGGCCCAATAAATAAGTGATGAATGAATGAACACGTGAGTGAACACATGAATGACCCAACAAATAAGCGACAGAAAGGCTGGCAAGGCCACTAGGGCAAAAGAAGACAGATGGGGTCAAGGGAGGGGCAAGGGCAGTCCAAGCCATTTGGCTTGCTGCCTCCTAGGGCCCTTCTAGGAAATGTCCCGGGTTCTGGATACATGTGCAGGACTGCAGGAGGTGGAGGCTCCACCGCATACCAAGGTCTCCTGGGTCCTTGTGGCAGTGCGTCCTCACCATCCAGGCATGTGGGGACATGTGGGCAGTAAGGGCCCAGCCAGCAAGGAGGCAGGGGAAGGGGGCCTAAGCTCTGCCCCCTCTCTCTCTCCTGGGTTCCTTGGACTCCTCCAGGCTCCTGACTTCTAACAGGGAGGCCTGGCCCTGAGCCCACCCCACTCCCCTCAGACCAACTGAAGGTCTTTCTACAGCTTCCCTCCCCACCACCCGCAGGGGGTTCCTGTCTCAGCAGGAATTCACACTGGATTGAAATGAGCAGCTGGGGCAGCCGGGATGAGAGTGTGGTGGTAAGCACTGATCAAAGACTCTGTGTGTAGGGGGGGAGGGGGGAAGGGGAGGGGGGGCATGTCTGTGCTGGCTTGCCCACAAGTACAAAGAAATAAGAGACAGGATAAAAGGGAGACGAAGAGAGATAAAGAAAGAGTAACAGAAAGAGGCCCAGGGATGCAGACAGAGACTATACACTTAGAGAGACATACAGAGAGAGACAGAGACAAGGAAAGAGAACAGAGAGGAAAGCAGAAATAGCAAGAGATTAAGAAACCAAGAGACTGGAGACAGAGGAGCACAAAGACGCTAGGCAAGAGGGAGAGACAGAAAAGAGGTCAAGGAAAAAGGGAGGCAGAAACAGAGAGGAGAAGAAACAGAGACTGAGACTAAGGAGGAGTCACATTTATTCATTAATTCCACATTTCCTGAGCACCCAGCATGGCAGGTGCAGTGTGAGGCACAGATCCGTGCAAGCAGACACAAATGGTAGGGACGAAGATGCAGCAATAAAGACAGAAACCGAGGCAGAGACAGAAAGAGAGGGAGAGAGATAGAAAGGGCAGAGGGATAAGAAAGAGTGGCAGAGACAAGAGGCCTGTAGGTAGAGAGGCAGGACCAGCTGCGGGACCTAGGGCAGCCTGGAGCCAGGGCAGGACCAGGGAGCCCCACCCCTTGAGCTACCCCCTCAGTCCCACCTCCAGCTGTGCAGTTTCCACCTTCCCCCACAGCTGCCTGGCCTCCCTCACCTGTTGGCTCTAGAGGAGGCTCCGACTGCTGACATGGCCTCCCCTCCTCCTCCTGCCCCCCCCCAGTCTTTGCCTGAACCCCAGCCCAACCTGGAGCAGGGGGACATAGGAATTAGATGGGTATAGAATACTTCCTTTCCACCCAGAGACCACTTTAAGACCAGGAGATAGGAGAAGGTTACCTGGGGAGAAGGGAGGGGCTGAGTGTGTGGAATGAGTTTTCAGAAGAGCCAGAGTAGAAGCCTCTTCCTTCTGGGGTCTGTGTACCAGCCCCCAGTACGCTAAAACCTCCCTGAAATCCGGAACTTAGGGAAGGAGCCCCTTGTAGCACATGCTGAGCCCTCCCCCACCTCCTCCCCCGTCATCACTGAGAACATGCCGCAGAGAAGAGGGTGGGCTGGAGAGGAAGTCACCTACCCGCTGGTGCCGGGTCTCTGGGTCTGAGAGAATCGCCAGTCCGTGTTGGGCGGGGCTTGCTGTGGAGAAAACAGAGGGAAAGGGGCTGAGGACCCATAAGCAGTCAGAATGTCACCCGAGCCCCGGGGCTGGGCAGGGAGGGAAAGAGGGAGATGGACACAGAGAAGAAAAGAGGATAAGAGGAGGGAGGGGCAGACTCATCTCCAAAGACAAAACGTACCCCAGGTCTCAGAGGTCTGAGGTACCAGAGGCAAAGAGATAAAATAACATTGATCTGACCACAGTGAGCAAACCCCGACTCCTTTGCTAAAGAAAGAGCCCATTCCTCCCTGCCTGCCTCAGAACTGCTGAGCTGAGATTCGAGGGCAGAAAGTATCTTCTGTGGAACCCAAGGGTGCAGAGAAGCCCCTCCCCACCCCCCCAGGAGATTTTCATGAGATTTCCACCAGCCCTAGAAGGAATTTATTCAGCTCCTCAGCTGGGAACAAAGCATCCTTGCAGCAAGATGGCCGCTGTTCTGGGTAACCCTTTTTGCGCCAGGTTGTGCTGTAACATATTCAGAAGGAGCCCTCCTCCAGGCCCTTGGCTCTTGACGACCCCTTCCCACAGCTAAACACATTATTAATTTAGGAGTCATGCCAGACTGATTCTTTGCAGGGCATCCAAGCCCCAGGACACCTCTCACCCCCAGAACTCTGCCAGACAATGCTGTGACTGAGGAAGAGAGAACAAGGCCGCTCTGTCTGGGATAGAGAAAACTGCCGGGATGGAGCGCAGCAGAGATCAAGCTCCCACAGCCTCCAAGCAGAGCCAGCTAAGTCTCCAGGGCTCCTAAGGGGCTGATCTGTAGTCATGTCCCACCTGGATGATGGTGTGGGACTTTAGCCAGATGCTTCCCTCCCGAGACCAGAGGGTGTATTATCCCATCACACACACACACACACACACACACACAGCACTCCAAGAGCCATCTCCTTAACCATTCTGAGGTGTGCTGGTAATTAACTCTCACACTTACTCCCAGAAGCAGAGGAGAAATGTATCTCTGATTACACTGGGGAGAAGAAAGACCAGAGGCTGCCAAATGACTCACTCTGAGGCTCACAGGTGGCAGTGATATGAGCAGAACCCAGAAATTTAGCATCCCAGGTACACCATGAGTCACCAGCACCAGTCCAGGACTGCCGTGGGGAACGGCACTGGGATGCCTACTCCTCAGCCTTAGACACAGGAGAATCTACATAGAGATGCAAGAACCATGACAGACTGGAAGAGAGTTGCTGGGCAAAACTCACAACCTATGTAAGGACGGCGGGTCCAAAGCGTGTTCAGTAAGGGCTGCTCAGGGATAAGGAGCCCCAGAAGACTTTTCTCTAACATAAAGCCCTAAAAGGGAAAGAATCCCATCTATGCCCCATCCCAGCAGATGAAGACTGCCCTCCTTCCTCCAGCTTTACAAGTGCAAGCGACTCAAAGTACAAATTCTGGAGTTAGACCTGAGTTAGAGCTTTCTCTACCACTTACCCTGTGAACTTGAGCAAGTCATGTGACCTTGGTGAAATTCAGTCATAAGGTGAGGAAGCTGGTATCTATCCAACAAAAATCTTGGGAAGAACGAGTGAGGTGCGGTACTCGGAGGAGGTATCGCAGAAAGGCTCTCTTAATCAGCTATCACATAGGGTTGTTGTTTCAAACTCTAATTCTGATTTGGTAGGGGCAGGGAGGAACGTAACTATAGTTTAAATAAAAGCTCCTGAGATTGTGGAAACTTGTGCCTTTTACTACTATAGTTGCCCCACATATGAGGGCCCCCTGGCATCTGGCAGAGGCTGTGGCTTTCCATCAGGCCGAGAAGGAAGGACTTGACGGAATCTCAGATACTTTGGCAACCCCCAAAGCCCTGACCCTAGATCACAGGAACACATCAAGTTTACGACGGAGCCAAAAGCCTATCTCTGAGTGTCCAGGGTCCAGGTGCTCCACGTTCCCACTTCTGTGATAGGACAGGCAGTGACTGTCACTAAAGTCCCAGGCTGCCTATCCTACCCTTGGGCCCCAGGGTAGCTCAGCCAGCCCCCACGGCTTCTGGGCCGGAGGCAACGCTGACCTCTGCTCGGAGCCCCAGCGGGATGGAGCAGCCCATCCTGGCCCTAGAGTTCCCAGACTCATATTCTTGCACAGAGGTGACCTGGTCTAGCCCCAGGTGGAAGCAGGAAAAGGCTCCTGAGTCCTTGCAGGCCCTGGGAAACCACGCCATGGGATCCTCACCAGGGTGTGATCAGTCAGCTGTGAGTACCTCCGAGGCCAGCAGCCAGGTGGTTGGGAAGCTGTGAGGGGCCTGGGGACAGCCAGTGCATGTAAACTTGACAGCAAGCACTGGCAGTTAAAGGCGGCGTGCATGTACGACCAAGTGCCCGATGGGGGGGGGGGGGCGGTGAGGCAAGCCCATTGGTGCATGTGACCAGTGGGTGTGTTCTGCAGGGAGGACATGCTTGAAGCCTGGGTGTGACCTATACTGCCTACAGATGCATTGTTTGACGGGGAGGGCGGGGGGCAATAGGGATGGTGGACATTAACAGTGAAGTCACGCATCAAGGGAGTAGAAAGAGGAAACCTAAAGGCTGGCAGAGCAAGCTGGCTCGGGGGTCAAGCAGGCTGGGTGCAGGAGTAGATTTGCGACTGACTCCACCCAGGACCACGCCCCCACTCAACCCTGGCCATAAAAGATTACTGGATGCCAGCTGGCAGGGATTGGTTCTACTTCCACTTACCTACAATCACCACCACCTCCCGGTACTCAGAGTCCTATCCCCACTTTGGCGTTCCACGCAATCAGTCCAAATGGTCCCCCAAATCAGGTGGAGTGCAGGCAACACTGAGCTCCACGCCCCCCTCCGCCCCCACGACCCTCAGCCCCACCCCGAGAGGAGCGGATGCAAAAAGTCCCTTTTGGGGATGGGCTGCTTCTCCATCGCAGCCCACAGGTGTCATCCTGTGGACACCTCACCTGGCTCCGCTCCTGCAGCGTATTGGAGCGGGACCGGCCGGCATCAGGCTCCAGCGCCAGAGCTGAGGGCTGCTGGACACTGAGGGGCCTGAGAAAAGTGAAGTCACTGCCATCCGAGGCTGGTGAGAAGCACGTCCTGTAGCAGTGGCTCTGCGGGTCCGAGGGCCGCAGCGTCACCTCCATGTACTTGAGCGTGCCGTCTGAGCTCAGCTGCAGGTTGGGACTAGACTGCTTATAGAAGTCCCGAGAGGGGGAGTCCTGGGGCCTGCAGCATTGGCTCCCACCCGCATCCGCAGCTGTGTGCCCCCGAAGGCACTTAGCTGACAGAAAGGTGAAGGTGACTAAGGATAAGAGACTGATGCCTGCAAGAGCCACAATGAGGTAAAGGGTAAGGTCTGAACGCTCAGGAGGGTGTGAGAGGAAATCGTTGGACCTGGGCATTTCCTCGGGATCCTCGTCCTCCAGAACCAGCAGCACCGTGGCTGTAGAGGAGAGGGAAGGGTCACCGTTGTCCCTCACCAGGACCACAACCTGCTGGGTGTCAGAGTCATCCTCCCGTAAGGCCCGGGCCGTGCGCACCTCGCCAGTACGTGCAGACACCAGGAACAGTCCTGGAGCCGTAGACTGTGGCACCAGTGAATAGGAGAGCCATGCATTGTGGCCTGCATCGGCATCCACAGCGGTCACTTTGGTGACCAAGGAGCCGGGAGGGGCAGAGCGAGGGAGACGCTGGGGGACTGAGAGTTCCCAGCCAGGTCTTGGGTGCAACACAGTCGGCGCATTATCATTCTGGTCGAGGACAAACACGTGCAGAGAGGTGCTAGAATGCAGTGGGGGAGAGCCAGAGTCTCGAACCCCCACCATGATCTGCAGCATTTGCAGCAATTCGTAGTCAAAGGTGCGTTGGGCAAAGACTCGCCCGTCCTCAGGGTTGACGTATACAAAGGAGGAAGCTGGGGCTCCCTGAATCTGATTCCCCACAATGGAGTAGGTGAGGTGAGCATTATCCCCGGTATCTGGATCCGAGGCAGCCACCGTGCAGAGAAGGGAACCTGGAGGCCGGTTTTCTGGGATGTAAGCAGTATAGAGCTGCTGACTAAAGTAGGGTGCGTTGTCGTTAACATCCGAAATGTTGAGCCTGATGGTGAGACGTGTGTGCAGGGGAGGTGAGCCCGCATCTCTGGCCAACAGTTCAATGATATAGTGGGAGGTGGTCTCCCGGTCCAAAGGCTGGCTGGTTAGCAGAGAGTAGTGGTTCTCAGAAGGCTTAATCTGAAATGGCAGGTCCGGGGAGATCTCAAGGCTCACCTCACCATTTCTCCCCGAGTCTCGGTCCCGCACATTAAACAAGCCCACTGCGGTGCCCACCGGGGTGCTCTCCAGGACAGGGTTGACCAAAGAGGCCAGTAGTACCTCTGGGGCATTGTCATTGGCATCTCCCACATCCACCTGAATCATACAGTGGCCTTCCATGGCTGGCTGTCCCTGGTCACGGGCTCTCGCATGAATTTCATAGAAACTTGACTCCTCAAAGTCTATGGGACCCAACACGTGGACTGCTCCACTGCTAGGGTCTAGGCCGAAGAGATTACGCACTACCTCAGATGTATGGTCTCCGAAAGAATAGTCTAGCCGGCCATTGGTGCCCTCGTCTGGATCAGTGGCATTGAGGCGGAGGAGCAGTGTACCCACGGGTGTGTTCTCTGGGAGCCCCACACGAAGAACTGAGGACTGGAAGGTGGGGGCGTTATCATTGACATCCAGCACTATGACGGAGATGAGGGTAGTCCCTGAGCGGGCTGGGATGCCCCCGTCCACGGCAGTGAGCACCAGCTGATGTCTTGCCTGGGCTTCACGGTCCAGCTGCCGATCTAGCACCAGCTCTGGGAACAGCTTCCCATCTTTTAGGGTCTTCACATTCAGAGAGAAGCGGCTGCTGGGGCTTAGAGTGTAGAAGCTCACGGTATTGGTGCCCACATCCGGATCCTGGGCACTATCCAGAGGGAATCGTGCCCCAAGTGCAGCCGATTCTGAGATGCGTATCTCTCGCTCCGAGGTGGCAAAGCTAGGAGAGTTGTCATTGAGATCCAGGATCTCTACCTCTACGCGCATCAGTTCCAAGGGGTGTTCAGTCACCACCTGCACAGGCAGCAGGCAGCTCGTAGTGGCTCCACACAGGCTCTCTCGGTCAATCTTTTGATTCACTGCCAGAGCACCACTCACCAAGCTCAGCGAAAAATAGTGTCCATTCTCCTCCGACCCCAACCGCAGTCGGCGGCTCGACAGATCTGTCACCTTGAAGCCTAGATCCTGAGCAATATTCCCCACCAGCGTCCCCGGCTCAGACTCCTCCACCACTGAGTAACGAAGCTGCCCGGACACCCAGCCCCAGCAGCACAAGGACAACATGCACAGCACTTGCCATTTCCCAGCGAGCTGTGGGGGTGTCTTAGGCCCCATGACCCAGAAGGCCCTTCCTGGACACTGACTCTGTGCTGTCCTGTCTCCAAGGTAGACCCAGGTCTTGGAATGTAGCAGCTGAAATCCCTTATGTCTCCTTCCAGCCTCTTAAAAATTGCTCCGAGGTCTGTCTGCCTGCAGCAGTTCTTCTTAGTCACCAAATGGCGGGGGTGGGTGGGGGGGGCGATGGGAACTGAATCTGAGTGGAGCTGGGGAACAGGGGGAGGAGAGGTGGGCAGGAAGAGCAGATCCCCCACCTCTGCTCTGAGTCTGATTGGCCAAAAAGTCTGTCTGCTCTCAACCAATTATGAAGTCTCCTTGGTCCTGGAAACCTTAGGAACAGGCAAATCTGTGTCAATGAAACCTCCTACCTCCCCACTCATTTCATGCTGCAGGTTGATTCAGCCCCCTTGGCAGCAAAGCTGGACAGCTCAGATGGTGCTCAACAGGGAAGACAAAGTGGTACAAAACTTCTCAGTGCTCTGTCCCAGCAACTTCCCTCAGGACTTCAGAAGCTCCCACTACTTCGCTTAAACCAACAAAACTGTGTCCTTCCAGGGGAGGCAAAGCCCATGTGAACGCCCCTCCCCCATCCCGCCAAATGCTGCTAAGTTGAGAGAAAAGATTTGTTAGGATCCTGTCAAGCCTTGTTCTGACCCTCCATCAATGCTTTGAGGAATCTCAATGGCAGCTGATGGTTCCAGGACTCAGCTTTTCTGAGCTCCCTTACTTGAGCTGTGGAATGAGCGTAATAGCTCATGGTAGGGGGAATGTTCCCGGGACTGATCCAGGTCCCCCAGGAGAGTGACTAGAAGCTAGGCACGGTTTCCAGGATTTATGGTTTCACAACTCGACTTAAAGACTCCCAGAGTGGCTGTCTCTGAGTTCCTCAGCTGTAGACCAGTTTTCTGACATTAAGTGATCTCACTTACATCGCTTTTCCCGCCAAAGAAGTGATGCTCCCTTGCCCCCATTCTCTTGTGTCTAGCTCAAATCTCAGTGGGGACCTGACTGGGATTCCTGAAGATCTGGACTCTGCTTGTACCTTGATGCCTCCCTACCCGCTCGGCTCTCTCCTCTTTGTGCTTCCTGCTGTTCCAATGCAGAGAGTTCTCTCTACATTGGGTTAGGGAGTACTTGATACTGTGGGGCAAATATATTAGTCCCCCTCAATTCACTGGGAAATGGTAACCTGGAGTCAAGGTAGTCCAGAATGTGGCCTCCTCATGCAGGAAGAGAAAGACTCCTCTTGGGTTTAGGCGACTGCCTGGGACATCCTACCCTGGTGCAGCAGAGCCTTCTGCGCTCCCACACTCCGGCAGCAGGCTTCCACAGTACCCTGACTCTTGCTCATTACCTTCATTTCTTACCCTCAGATAAGGACATGACCCACCCCAAGTACTAATCTGTGACAGCTTCCCGATTATTCACAAAACACTTCTAAAGCACACCATCTACCACACAGTTACACTCACTATGGACTCTCACAGACAGACCAACGGTCACTGGGACATGGCCCAGCCATAAGCCTGCATCAGAATAACCCTCAAGCGTTGGCTGAGCCTGCAAAGGTCTCACCTCTAGCCCATACAGAAGATCAGAGGGTGGGCAGCTCGGGCGAACAGGTTCCCCTGCCATAGGTGCGCTGGGTGACTTCACCATCATGAAGCTATCACTCCGAGTGGGTGCAGAAGCCAAAGGTGTACAGCCATGAGAGTGGCCGCCCACATCAACAAACTTGATAGGGTCATCTGACCCTAGCTGGATTCGGAGGATCCCATTGGAAGGAGGAAGCCCCTCCCTCCTTCGAGAGCGGGTAAGACAGGCACAGGTTCCAGCAGGAAAGCAGGGCACTCCACAGGCAGCCCCGCGCAGACACTTCGAGAGTAGTGCCACGAACGAGCCAAAGGAGACAAAGCAAATTGCCACTAGTGATACGGCCAAGTAGAGGGTCAGGCGGGATTCTCCTTCCCTCGGAGCCGAAGATTCTCGAAGATCGGGGACAACTGGATGAGTGTCTTCCTCCAAGGACACTAGTAGAGTAACAGAGGTAGAGAGTGGTGGGCTACCACTATCCTTTACCACAATGACCAGCTTCTGTGGTGGGAGATCAGCTGGGATGGGAACTGCCGTCCGTACCTCCCCAGCATAGCGAGACACCGCAAACAGGCTGGGGTCTGGGGCCTCCAGCAACTGATAGGAAACCCAAGCATTGTAACCCGAATCCAAGTCCACAGCAGTCACCTTTGTGACTAGGTGGCCAGCACCAACTGATGGAGGCAGTGCTTGAGGACATAAGGAACCAGGCCGGGCCCTGGGGCGGAGCACAGCTGGGGCATTGTCGTTGAGGTCCAGCACAAACAGACGAACTGTCACGGTGCTACTAAGAGGTGGGTTGCCCCGATCCCGGGCCTGCACCTCAAACTGCAATGTCTGCGTTTGCTCATAATCAAAGGATCGAGTAGCATGAACAGCTCCTGTCTGGGGGTTCAGAGAGATAAAGGAAGAAGCTGAAACATCTCTGTTTCTGGGCTCCAGAAGAGAGTAGGAGATAAGTGCATTCAAGCCAGAGTCTGGGTCAGAGGCTGCAAGGGAACAAAGCAGGTCCCCTGGGCGATTGTTCTCAGGAACAAACACCTCATGTGACCTCTGGAAGAAAGAGGGTGGGTTATCGTTCACATCTGAAATATTGAGGAAAATAGTCCTCTGGGTACTCAGAGGAGGATTCCCAGCATCAGAAGCAGTGACCATGATGTCATAGCTGGATTTGGCCTCTCGGTCCAAGGGCCCAGCAGTCACCAGGGAGAACTGGTTCCTGAAGGCAGACTTGAGGGCAAATGGCAGGTGGTCAGGAATACGGAGGCTCACATCTCCATTTGACCCTGAGTCAGGGTCCTGCACACTGATGAGTGCCACTACAGTGCCAGGTTCTGCACTCTCGGGAAGAGTCCCAAGCTCTGAGGTCACTGTGATGTGTGGGGCATTGTCATTTACATCTAGGAGATCCACCCGAAGGCTGCAATGTTGCTCCATGGCTGGAGAACCCCCATCGCGAGCCCGAATATCAAATTCATAGTAATTCTCACTCTCAAAGTCTAGGGGCCCCTGAAGGGTAAGCTTTCCAGTAGTTGGGTGAAGGCTAAAGAGGTTTCTCACACGATCAGGGGTGTGACCACTGAAAGAAAAGGTGACGTTACCACTGGGACCCAGGTCTGGGTCAGAGGCATTGAGCTGGATGAGCAGCATGCCGGCTGGGGCACTCTCCAACACACTAATCCTATAGCTGGATTGCTGGAAGGCTGGGGCGTTGTCATTCACGTCCAGCACAGATACTCGGAGCTCTGCGGTGCCAGATCTCGGGGGGTTCCCTCCATCCACAGCAGTCAGCACCAGGCGGTAGTCTGACTGCTTCTCCCGATCCAAAGGCTTCTCCAGGAGCAGCTCTGGGACCAGGCTGCCGTCGCTGCGCTTCTTGACATCCAGTGCAAAGTGTTCGTTGGAGCTTAGTCTATAGCTGCTGATAGAATTGCTCCCCACATCTGCATCCTGAGCCTTTTCCAAGGGGAAACGCTGTCCTGGAGGAGCGGCCTCCCCAATTTCCAAGTCCAGCTGCTGCCGAGGAAATCGGGGGGCGTGATCATTCACATCCACGATTTCTACCTCCGCTCGGTACATTTCCAAAGGCCCTTCGGTTACAAACTCCAGGGGCACGATGCAGCTGGTACTGAGTCCACACAGTGCCTCTCGATCAATTGGATTCTTGATGAGCAGGGCTCCGCTGTCCAAATCCACACGGAAGTGTCTTTGGTTCACCTCTCCAGCAACCTGCAGCCTACGAGCTGACAGACTCTCTGTATCCAGCAGGAAATCTTGGGCGACATTCCCTACAAAAGTCCCTTCCTGTGACTCCTCTGGGACTGGGTAGCGGATCTGCCCACAAACGTAACCCAGGTGGCAAATGAGGAACAAAAGGGTAGCCCCCCAGCAGATTTCTACCCAGCTTCCCACCTTGCGGAGCATTGCTGCTTCCCGCTAGCCCTCTACCTGGTCCTGGGAAGCAGAAGAAGCCGACCCGCCCCAAACGGCAACAGCAGCTGGAGACTCCTCTCTCTCTTTCGTGGCGCCGCTCTGGCGCGCGGCTGGGCCGGCGCCGCAAGGGTTACGCGCCGTGTTTGCTGGTGGCGGGGTAGATTTGTCTGCCTTCCACCACCCGATTGGCAGACAGTAGCTCCTGGGCTCAGCCAATAGGCTGAGCAGAGAACATCCCAATAGCAGCAGGGTTAATGCGTCGCAGCACTGGAGGAAAAAAAAAAAAACCCAAAACCAAAAACCACCTATCTTTTCGCCTTCCTCCCAATCAACAGCATTTCTTTCTATAGGTTTATTATCTCCATGAGAAGCAGACAACATGTATGTATGTTTTTTCCCCCCTAACACACCAACTTCCCCCGCCCCTTTTCGGTGGGGTTGGGGGGCGGGGTGGCGCGGGAAACAGACAGCCAGAGCCCTAGCAACCTGCAGCCCAGAGAGGAGTAGCCATTTGAGACTGGTCACTTTGTCCAAGCCAGTGTTGCCATCCATCAATATTCTAAATGGGTAGTTTCTGCCTCAGTCTGATGTATTAGAGCAACAACTAATTAGAAGCAGTGCCATATACTCAAAACTCTGCCCCTCTGCAGATTATTCAGAAACATATCCATCTCTTTGCAGAAAGACTTACACATTAGTGTAGCCAATTAAATTTATGCAGCACACGTTTTTGTTGTAACAGGAGGTGCAGCAGAAACCAAATCTCTCTTATTCAGACACTAGCTAGTGATACACTGAATTACCATTCATTGATTTCAAGGACAGTATAGAAGGAGATGAAGCCAGGTGGAGGGAGCCAGGAGAGGGAGATGTTCCAAATCAGTAAAGAATCAGTGTGTCTGGGAGGCGCTAAGGACTAGATCTCATTACCTGGCAGAATGCTAATGTTCACAGATTTAATAGCTTCCTTGAATGATTGCGTTCAGCCACTAACAGCTTTGTGCCCACAAATCCCCTTTATCTGACACCATGGTATGCTTGATTTGTTGTTAATTACCACAAGAGACAGTTTCAAATGAGCAAGCTTTTCACTTGGCCCCAGGGGGCCTCTTGGAGCTAGAGACTGGATTCACACTAGACCCTCCCAGGAGCCTGGCTACCACCTTGCACACACACAGAAACACAGATCATCTCACACTGTAGTTACCTGCAAACTATAATCCTAGTGACAAACTCATCAGGAGCACAGAGAGAAAAATCCAGCCTGATCTGGACATAAGATTTCTTAACTCATCTGAATCCTCACCTAGGTCACCACAGGCTGCAAAAACCACCAGCAAAACCCAGGTTTCTTATCCTCCCCAGATTTTTAACCAAACCCGTAATCCTCAGGAATATCCTTTTGACTCTGGTGAAGCTAGCAACCTACATTCTGGTCTCAAAGAGAGGGATCTGGCTTTCTGTATCTTTTTTTTTTTTTTTTAACCAAAAAACAACTAAACCTCCTCCCAGAGGAATGATGGAGGTATCAATCAATCTGACCTACCAGGTGTTTGGGGCAGGATTCACTATCACAGTGAATGGCACCAGCATCAACCCAGCTGCCCCAGTCAGCAAAGGGGAGGGAGAGGCAGAGCCATCCTTGACTCATTCCTCTCCCCGACTCCCTATATCATGTCAATCAACAAGTCCTGACGATTATACTACAGTCAACACCTTCCATTTATACTCTCACTGTGGTGGTTCAAGCATTTATCAATCTTCTCCTCAAGTATTTTAACAGCCTTTTAACTGTTCTCTTTGTCTTCAGTAGCAATATCCCCAGTCTATTTTACTTATGGGTGCCAGGATAATCGCTCTAAAACAAAAAACCTAGATGCATCATACATATGTGAGTTCAAAATTCTGCAGTGACTATCATCGATACAGAATAAAATCAAAACTGCTGGGTCTGGCCTAAAAATAACTTAAGATCTAACTCCTGCCTACTTGCTGCACTTTATCTCTTGGCAAGACTGTTTTACAAACATATTTTAAGGTCCAGCAATCATGAAATATCATTATCCATCTGCATGAAATTCCCTGCAAGGATCTTTTTCCTTCTTCCCTTTTAGTTCTCAACTTAAGTTCTTAGCTTTCAGCTCAACTTTATGTTCTCAGCTCAAGCATCACCACCTCTATGAAGTCTTCCTGATTTCCCCAGTCTGGCTTAGGTGGTTCTTTCCCTTTGCTCTGACAGCTTCTTGTGTTATGCAGATCTTCACTGTCATTTTTTTTTGCCTCTGTTTCCTATGGTACTCTAGACACCATAATAACACGAAGTGTGTCTTTTCATCTTTTATAGTTGTCTGCACAGGGGGTTGCTCAATAAATGGTGAATTATTGTTATCATTAGTTCAATAGTAGTTATTGAATACTTAAGACTTTACATGAATACTTTATATTCACTATGCTTTATATGACCTACTTCTAACTTACACAACCATTTTGAAGGATATTATCTTTATTTTATAGATGAGGAAACTGGAGTTCAGAGAGGTTAAGAGACGTGCCTAAAGCTAAACATCTACTATGTGTGGCACTAGGATTCCCTCCACTCCCACCCCTGGTTTGTCTGGAAAGAAACAGTCTCTTTCTATAACATCTTAAATGATTTTTCTACTAGTTTGTCATCTGTATGACCATAAACTGGCCTTTTACTGATGCCTTTCATATTCAAGAACTAGACCTCTTGCAGGTCTCAATATTTGCAAGTTCACACCAAAACAAACAGGCATACAGTTGATTACTAGGATTGGAACTTCATAAAGCCTTAATCCTACAAATCCCTGACTTGATCTTTTTCTAGCAGGTGTGTGATTCTCCCATCTTTACATGGTAAAAACAGCTTTATTGAGATACAGTTCACATACCATACAATTCATTCATTTAAAATTTACAATTTTGGGGCACCTGGGTGGCTCAGTCATTAAGTGTCTGCCTTCAGCTCAGGTCATGATCCCAGGGTTCTGGGATCGAGCCCCGCATCGGGCTCCCTGCTCCGCGGGAAGCCTGCTTCTCCCTCTCCCACTCCCCCTGCTTGTGTTCCTTCTCTCGCTGTGTTTCTCTCTGTCAGATAAATAAAATCTTTAAAAAAAATAATAAAATGCACAATTTGATGGTTTGTAGTATATTCACATATACTAAAAGGATACAACCATCACCACAATCTAATTATAGAACATTTCTGTCATCCCTCAAAGAGGTTCCATACCCACTGACCAGCTCTAGATTTTTTAAGAACAGCTGCCCAGATGCTAGTGGTTTAGGAAGATTTTCTCTTTAGATCACTGAAGCATCCTCTTATGTCTTCTCTACATTGCTCCTCTAGAGCTATTCTATACACATATGTATTTTTATACCACATTTATTTATGTATTTGAGTATAGTTGACAGTGTTACATTAGTTTCAGGTGTGCAACACAGCACTTCAGCAAGTTTATAGAGCTATTCTATAGAATATTTTAAGGTTGGGAAATAACAGAATTTTCTAAGTTCGGCCTGGCCCAGTAAGCCCAGTTCTGTGAACACCAGGATAACACTTCGCTTCATAAATGTGTTGATAGCCTGGTAGATTCTAGAGCAGTAGTTTCAAACTAGTCTGCACTTTAGAATCACTTGGGGACCTTCAAACAATACTGATCCCTGTGTCCCACCCCCAGGGATTGTGCTTTAATTGGTCTTGGGTGTGGCCCAGGCTTCAGAATTTTTAAGGGGTCCCCAGCTAATGCTAGTGTACAACCAAGTCTGACAGCTTCTTCTTTCTGGCTGTCGTCTTTCCTTAGCCTTTCCATTTACGCCTCTACTTTGTCATTTCTGGCTGTCTCCAGATTTCCTCATTTCCAAGGTGTGTTTAAGATTGGGGGTGGCAAATAATAAAAATAATAATAGTAATAACTAATAATTTTTTAACACTTAGGATACACCAGGTTCTGAGATTAACTTGGCCAAGGACTCATAGCTGATAAGTAGTGGAGCCTCATTTGTCTAACTGCCAAATCCAAGGGTTAATAACAATAATATATTTATTAGTATACTAATATACTTTATTGGTCATAAAATCACAGTGGTTATCCCACAACTGGAAGTGTGTATCAGTTTCACCCCAAGACAAAAGCCTTGCAGTTACCTGCACATCAGCCTGAATAAATGAAAGCTTTACCTTTCTCAAGTTACAAATTTACCTACCTTTTACACTGTGTGTATACTTAAGAAAAATAATGCTGGACGGATAGGGATTATTCACCGGGGGCACAAAAGAACTTTCAGTTTGTACCATATGTTCTTTTGGATTGTCTGGATTTATTTTATTTTTTTATTTTTTTTTAAAGATTTTATTTATTTATTTGACAGAGAAAGACACAGCGAGAGAGGGAACACAAGCAGGGGGAGTGGGAGAGGGAGAAGCAGACTCCCTGCTCGGCAGGGAGCCCGATGCGGGACTCGATCCAGGGACTCCAGGATCATGACCTGAGCCGAAGGCAGTCGCTTAACCAACTGAGCCACCCAGGTGCCCTGTCTGGATTTATTTTTAAAATAAATGGTTACTTTTACTTTTATAATTAATGGTGGTTATATCTTTAGATTTGGGGATTCAAGTTAGTTATAATTATGTCTTTATACTTTTCTCTATTTTCCAAATTTTCTTTTTTTTTTAAGATTTTATTTATTTATTTGACAGAGAGAGACACAGCGAGAGAGGGAACACAAGCAGGGGAAGTGGGGGAGGGAGAAGCAGGCTTCCCGTGGAGCAGGGAGCCTGATGCGGGGCTTGATCCCAGGACTCTGGGATCATGACCTGAGCCGAAGGCAGACGCTTAACGACTGAGCCACCCAGGCGCCCCAGTTTTCCAAATTTTCCAAATTTTCTATAATACTACTATACCATAAAAATATTTTGTAAGTAATATACATATTATTTCCAGCAGGGTACTTGACTTAAAACTTGAAGGACATCTAGAATTTTATTTCTTTCATAGAAAATCATCTGAGAACAAGGTACAGGATCTGCGTAGGCAAAGGAACATTATCAGTAAACCATTAGTTTTAATGAAGATGTAGCAATCAAATGAAAGATGGACAAATGAGGTACTATATTCCAAGCATCTGTCACCGGTTAGAGATATCTAGCAGTTTGTTCTCAATGCAAATGACACCAAGCTAAGTTCTGAGTGCTGAGATCTTGGCTTATCATTTAATGCCCCCTTAGCAAGATGGGTTAGTTGTGACGGCAAGTGAGTGCTGAGGGTGGGAATTGGGGCCACACATGAGTCAATCAACTCTACATTGTGTGGGTCCACAAACCACACTCTAGCCAGGCCATCCTTTTCACAAAGGCATGATGTTTGATCTAGGCAGGGCAAGGTGAAAATGTGGACACATCATTAGGAAATCATCTTCATCACTAAAAAACAGCTCCATTCCTTCCTGAACCTGGTGCAGGCATCAAAAAGCATTAATATCGTTCTGGGATGCTAACGCTTACCTGTCCAGGAGGGGAGCTCTCTGCACCCAACACTTGCCTATAGAACACCGGATCACAGCTCCGCAGCGTGTTCTGGTGGCTGGCCAGTGGGCTGGCAGCACCAGGTTTCTTCAGCAGCGGGTCGCTGCAGCGTGAGTCGGTGGTGAGGTACACCTGATGGTAAAGGTGTGGTGGCATCAGGCCACCCCGCACGGCGTCTGCATGCAGAGAGGACCCTGGTGTTCGGTACAGGGAGCTCACTGGAGCTCGGTACAGGTCCCTGGACTGCTTCCACTTGTAAACTTTGAATATAATCACTCCCAGTACTGTGACTGCAAACCCCACAGAAACCAGGATTAGAGAGAGGAGTAGATAAAAGGTGAGATTTTTATTCTGCTCCCGAGGGGCAGAGCCGGAGGGGAACTCAGCCCGGGCTTCAGGAGAATCCTCGGTTACTGACACAGTCAGGGTTGCGGTGGTGGACAGTGATGGCTCCCCGTTGTCTTTGATCAAGACCATAAGAGTCTGCCTGGGCACATCTGTGTCCTGGACTGCACGGGAAGTGCTGACTTGACCTGTGTGAAGCCCCACGGCAAAAAGGCTCTGGTTGGAGTCTCCCAAGAGGCTGTAGGAGAGCCAGGCATTGTGCCCTGCATCGGGATCCCAGCCTACCACCCGTGAGACCACATGGCCAGGAGCGGTGGCTCTGGGCAGCATCTCCACCGAGCTCCGGCCAGGCCGGGGGTATAAGACCTGGGGGGCATTGTCATTGCAGTCAGTGACAAATATATTCACGCTGATGTTGGTGGTCAGGACCGGAGTGCCCCCATCACTGACATGAGCTGTTATTTCGAACTCTCGCCGATCTTCATAATCCAGGGGCACTAAGGATGACACGACGCCACTGTCACGATTTATTGTGAAATAGTGGCCCACTAGCCCAGTTTCAGCTCCTTGCTCCAAGAGAAAGAAGGAAAGGCGAGCATTCTGCGGGGCATCTGGGTCCCAGACACTTAGATTTAGTATTGGAACCCCAGGGATGTTATTTTCCTCAACATAAACATCATAGGAGGACTGGGAAGACTGTGGAGGGTTGTCGTTGATGTCAGAGACTTGTACCTGCACAACTGTAAGAGCTGAGAGAGAAGGGACTCCCGAGTCTCGAGCGGTAATGCTGAGGTTGTATTCTGGGACAGTCTCACGATCCAGGGCTGCACTGGTTTTCAAAGTAAAGTAATTCTTGAGCGAAGAAGTAAGACTGAAGGGGAGACCTGGAGGAACCTCGCAAGTCACCAATCCATTCTCCCCAGCATCCAGATCAATCACGCTGAGCAAAGCAATGACAGTTCCAAGCGGGGCATCCTCAGGGACTGGGCTGTACACAGAGGTGACTGTGATCTCTGGGGCATTGTCATTCACATCCACAACCTCTACCAAAACTTTGCAATGTGCTCCTTCTGGAGTGGCGCCTTTGTCTTTGGCCTGTATGTAAATCTCGTGGAGTTTCGTGTCTTCAAAGTCCAGGCGACCCTTGATTGTCAGCACCCCAGTTACAGGATCTAAGGAGAATAGGTCTCGCACACTGGCGCGGTTGTGGCTGCCAAAAGAGTAAATGATTTCACCATTGGGGCCTTCATCCAGATCGGTTGCATGAACTTGCACCACAAGAGTGCCAGGGGCTGCATCCTCCAGAACACGCGCACGGTACAAAGACTGATTGAAGGTAGGTGCATTGTCATTCGCGTCCAGCACGGTGATGCGAATGGGAAGGGTGGCGGAACGAGCTGGAGTTCCTCCATCCAAAGCCGTCAGTACCAACTGGAGACTTGGTTCTCGCTCCCAATCAAGGGCGCGCTCCAGCACCAGCTCTGCGTACTTGGTGCTGTCCTCCCGCGTCTGAACGCGAAGCGCAAAGTACTCATTTAGGCTCAGCTCATAGGTTTGTAAGGAGTTGCTTCCTACATCGGGATCGTGCGCGCTCTCCAGCGGGAAGCGCGTGCCTGGCGCCACGGCCTCGCTAATCTCCAATTTCATTTCCCGGGTAGGGAAAGAAGGATTGTTGTCGTTGATATCCTGGATCACCACTTCGGCGCTTAACAGCTCTAGTGGGGTCTCCACTACCAGCTCCAGAGTTACAGTGCAGGAGGGCAGTGTCCCACAAAGCTCCTCTCTATCCAGGCGGTCATTCACGAACATCTCTCCAGTCTCCCGGTTCACCTCAAAGAACCCTCGGCTAGTTCCGGACAACACCCGGAGCCTGCGGGCTGACAGGCTGCCGAGATCCAAACCAAGGTCCGTGACCACATTGCCCACCGCAAAACCCTTCTCTCTTTCCTCCAGGATCTCATAGCGAACGACGGCAGAAGCCCTGTGCAAAGCACCAAGCAGAAACAAAACTCCCACCACTCTTCCGCTGCTTACCAGTCCGCTCCTCCAGGCCTCTGGGACCATCTCACTCAAAGGCAGTTCCTCTTAGCAGGGTCCAGATCTTTCCAGCTTTTTCGCTGAGAAACTTTCAGCGGGTTAGCGCTTGAGCGCTGGGCGCGGAGTCGGACATGGCTTTCCGGATGCCGTTGATTTGCTCGCCGGCTGTTCAGTCTCTGCCTCATCCCGGGGCGCCGAGAGGGGACGGGCTGAGGCCCGATCTCCAGCGTCTTCATTGGCCGACAGCGGCACGCAGAGTCCCAGCCAATAACTGCACGAAGAATGCGCTAGCGCCGGGCTCTCCGAGCGGGACAAACGCTACCGACAGGAGCTTCACTTTCCTCTGGCTTCTTTCCAGAGTTTAGGGCCAAAGCGTCTTGGTAGTTATCTGTACATCGGAAACCTGCCTTAGCCTGGAAAGCCAACTGCAGAGCGATGAAGCTGGCTGTTGTGCAAGTTTTCAAACCAAAGCCTATTGTACATTTTAATCGCTCTCTGTAATTGCAAGAAGGGAGGGTCAAACCAAACCGAGAACGATACAACACTGTCTGGAAAAACACAAATTTGGTTTGTTGGAGGGCTGGGTAAATCCTATCCAGCTGGACTCTACATGTAAGGGGGCATTTAGCATTTCTGTGGAAATGTGAATAATTTCAGCTTTATCTCTTACCAAATAAGACTGTATATTTTATTACTTCCTCAGTAGAGAAAATCAACAGGGGCCACTCTCTGTTCAGTTTAACTGTGTTTTATGAAATTTAAAATTCAGGTTTCTTTTAAAACTGGATGTTGTTCTTTAGCTCTCATTTCTTTTTTCTTTTTTTTAAAAGATTTTATTTATTTGACAGAGAGAGAGTTTGAGAGCAGGAACACAGGCAGGAGGAGTGGGAGAGGGAGAAGCAGGCTTCCCACGGAGCATGGAGCCGGATGTGGGGCTCAATGTGGGGCTCGATCCCAGGACCCTGGGATCATGACCTGAGCTGAAGGCAGACACTTAACGACTGAGCCCCCCAGGCGCCCCTTAGCTCTCATTTCTTAAGAACCAGGGAGCAATGTGACATTTCCCTACCCCGTTTCCCAACAAACATAACCTCAACCATAATGCATAATCTCAAATACTTCCCTTTACATGGTCAATTCATTTCCCGATATCTTGTGTTCATATGCCATAAAGAGAAGATGCATTGCTAAAAAAGGATAATATCCCCCTACCCCCAAAACAGAAAAAATCCAGGCCAATTATCACCTTTATAAAATGACTGAGATATAGCAGCAAAGCTCCATGGTCTTTAGAGAATACAAAGCTTTCAACCCAAAGAATAAAAAGCCTTGAGTTTTCTGCATTAAGATTATAACTCATGAAACAAACAAAATACCAACGATTAGGATAATGAATAAGAGAATCAAGTATGAAATAAGTCGGCTAAGTTGTACATCCTTGGGCAAGAAACTACCCTCACAGGGTTTCTGGGTCCTTATCTTATAAAATGAATAAGGCAGGTAAAATCCCTGCATAGAGTAAGCCTCAATTACTGATGCAAATCACCCTATTAAATATGAGATGTAAAGTTTTAGAGCCTCATACTATTTTTGTATACTTGTCTTGGACATCACTTTGATTTCATACAGTCCTTTCTGAAATGTAAATGTACCCTGAGACAGGGAGATAGTCAAACAGGTCAAATAAGTAGGTAAGTATGTAAGTATAAAGAGGATATTTACCGAAGGGATGAAAATCCCTATTGGACCTGTTTCTCCATGTCCTCAATACTTTATCTTTTAAACCCCCTAGGTTTTTTTTTTTTTTTTTATGAGTGACACAAGTGGGGAAGTTTATTAAAGCTCAAGTATATTCTCCAGATGTTAGATCAGGTAACCTGAAGAGAGAGCTGCGCACCCTGGACATGAACAGACACTTCTCCAAAGAAGACATCCAAATAGCCAACAGACACATGAAAAAATGCTCCACATGACTTGCCATCAGGGAAATATAAATCAAAAACCACAATGAGATACTACCTTACACCAGTCAGAATGGCTTAAATTAACAAGACAGGGAACAACAAATGTTGGCGAGGATGTAAACCCCCTAGTTTTAAATACTGTTTGACAATTGATCAGACCACCAAGAAGGCTGATGGGCATTCAAACACAGAATATGTTCTATAGCATATATTCAGAATATAGAATATGGCCTAGGCACTTGCTACTCAAAGAATATGAGCCAAGAACCAACAGCATAGGCATTACCTAGGAGCTTGTTAGAAATGCAGAAATGCCCTACTCCGTACCTACTGACCAGATTTTGATTTAACAAAATACCTGTGTGATTTGGGTTTGTTTTTTTTTTAAGATTTTATTCATTTATTTGACAGAGAGAGACACAGTGAGAGAGGAACACAAGCAGGGGGAGTGGGAGAGGGAGAAGCAGGCTTCCCGTGGAGCAGGGAGCCTGATGCGGGGCTTGATCCCAGGACCCTGGGACCATGACCTGAGCCGAAGGCAGACGCTTAACGACCGAGCCACCCAGGCGCCCCAATACCTGTGTGATTTGAATGAATATTAGGGTTTGAGAAACACCGACCTGTGGTTTATTCAGAAATAATGGTTTATCAATCTTTTTTTTTCCCATTCACCATCACTTAATTACAACCACGGCTTTTGAAAATTAGCTTCTACAGAAGATAAGAAAAGACACTTCTCTGAAGAAGACATACAAATGGCTAACAGACACATGAAAAAATGTTCATCATCATTAGCCATCAGGGAAATCCAAATCAAAACCACACTGAGATACCACCTTACACCAGTTAGAGTGGCAAAAATGGACAGGGAAAGAAACAACAAATGTTGGAGAGGTTGTGGAGAAAGGGGAACCCTCTTACACTGTTGGTGGGAATGCAAGTTGGTACATCCACTTTGGAAAACAGTGTGGAGGTTCCTCAAAAATTTAAAAATAGAGCTACCCTATGACCCAGCAGTTGCACTACTGGGCATTTACCCCAAAGACACAGATGTAGTGAAAAGAAGGGCCATATGCACCTCAATGTTCATAGCAGCAATGTCCGCAATAGCAAACTGTGGAAAGAGCCGAGATGCCCTTCAACAGACGAATGGATAAAGAAGATGTGGTCCATATATACAATGGAATATTACTCAGCCATCAGAAAGGATGAATACCCAACTTTTACATCAACATGGATGGGACTGGAGGAGATTATGCAAAGTGAAATAAGTCAAGCACAGAAAGTCAATTATCATATGGTTTCACTTATTTGTGGAACATAAGGAATAGCATGGAGGACATTAGGAGAAGGAAGGGAAAAATGGGGGGGGGAATTGGAGGGAGAGATGAACCATGAGAGACTATGGACTCTGAGAAACAAACTGAGGGTTTTAGAGGGGAGGGGGGGAGGGGGGATTGGTTAGCCCAGTGATGGGTATTAAGGAGGGCACATACTGCATGGAGCATTGGGTGTTATACGAAAACAACAGATCATGGATCACCACATCAAAAACCAATGATGTATTGTATCGTGACTAACATAACATAATAAAATTTAAAAAAAAAAGAAAGAAAAAGAAAATTAGCTTCTAAAAGTCGAAATAGTTTTCCCATTTATAATAAGCCCATAGTTTTCTTAAGACCTCTTCATCAATCAGCAGAACCCTCTTGGCTCCATTTTCCATAGTAGCCAAAAGATGATCTTCAAAAAAAATTTTTTTAAGATTTTATTTACTTGAGAGAGAGTACGCAAGCAGGGGGGAGGGACAGAGGGAGAGAATCTCAAGCAGACTCCGCACTGAATATGGAGCCCAACTCAGGGCTCGATCCCACAACCCCAAGGTCATGACCTGAGCCAAAACCAAGAGTTGGACACTCAACCTACTGAGCCACCCAGGCGCCCCTGATCTTCTTAAAATTTTAATTAGATGACCCAATTATTCAGCTGAAAACTCCTTGGTAGCATCACACTGCTCTTGAAATAAAATACCAAATCCTTTACACAGTATCTAAATTCTCATGCCTTCTTCTCTTGACACTCCATTATACAGTATGGTCTTCAGCCAAGCTTCTTCTGCCCCAGGGCCTTTACAAAGGCTATTCCTCTCCTAGGGAAAGCTGCTTTCCCTTCCCTCCCTTTGCTGTGCTAATTTCTATGAATCTTTCAGGTCTCACTTTAAATGTTATTTCCTTTTTTTTTTTTTAAGATTTTATTTATTGATTTGAGAAAGAGAGAGAGAGAATGAGAGAGAGAGCACGTGAGAAGGGGGAGGGTCAGAGGGAGAAGCAGACTCCCTGCTGAGCAGGGAGCCCGATGCGGGACTCGATCCAGGGACTCCAGGATCATGACCTGAGCTGAAGGCAGTCACTTAACCAACTGAGCCACCCAGGTGCTCTTAAATGTTATTTCCTAATAGAAGTCTTCCATTAGGCCCCAGTTAAAACCAGGATCCTTTGTTATATTCTCTCAGAGCACCTTATATTTTCTTAGCACATTTGTGCTATATTTCCTAGCACAATATTTTAGAATGATTTTTTAAGATGTGTGCTTCTTCCACTAAAAAAAAAAAAAGCTGTAGGAGGTCAGAGACCATGTCTGTTTTAATGACCACTTATATCCTTGGCATCTAGAACTGTAGGCACTTAATCCTTCCCCCTCCCCCCACTTTATTAAAATATAATTGAGGGGGGCGCCTGAGTGGCTCAGTCGGTTGGGCAGCTGCCTTCGGCTCAGTTCATGATCCCAGGTCCTGGGATTGAGGCCGCATTAGGCTCCCTGTTCGGTGGAGAGCCTGCTTCTCCCTCTCTCTCTGCCACACCTCCTGCTTGTGCTCTCTCTCATTCTGTGTCAAATAAATAAAAAATCTTAAAAAAAAAAAAAAGTATAATTGAGGGGTGCCTCAGTGGCTCAGTCAGTTAAGCATCTGCCTTCAGCTCAGGTCATGATCCCAGGGTCCTGGGATGGAGCCCCGTGTCAGGATTCCTGATGAATGGGGGAATCTGCTTCTCCCTCTCCCTCTGCCCCCCTCCCGCTATGTTCTCTCTCTCCCTCTCTCAAATAAATAAATAAAATCCCTTAAAAAATAAAGTATAATTGGCAAATAAAATTGTAAAAATTTAAGGTTTAAACATGATGATTTACTATATTATGAAGTAATTACCACAACATAGTTAACACATCCATCACCTCCATTAGTTACCGATATGTTTGTGTGTGTGTGTGGTGAGAACAATTAAGATACAGTCTCTCAGCATATTTCAAGTATATACTACAGTACTGTTAACTATAGTCAACCTACTGGACATTAGAATCCTAAAACATATTCATCTCGTAAGTTTGTACCCTTTGACCAACACCTCTCTACATTTAATGATTATTAATACAGCAATCTTCATGCCAGTGGCCTAGCAATCATAAAATGCACTAAGGATTACACAGAGTCAATTATATCCATCCATTTTCCCTAGGTGTAAGTGTTTTTGGAAGATACACTCTTTGAAGCTACCCGTGGGCCTAATGAAACCATTCCTTAACCTAATGATTTGAAAAACAAAATACAGCTTGCTAAAGAGATAAATAAGGTGTGGTAATACAACTCACACTAGGGAAAAAAATAAAGATAGGAAATGGAAACACCGTGTTATATAATAGGATTATAGGATGCAATTTTCCAGTCTCTATCTTCCTTCCTTTCTGTTGTTTAATTTCAAGAGAGCCTCTGATCAATGAGATACAGCAAAGACAGTTTTAAAATAGAAAGTAAGAGCACTGGGTGTTATGCACAAACAATGAATCATGGAACACTACATCTAAAACTAATGATGTAATGTATGGGGATTAACATAAGAATAAAAAAAATTTTTTTAATAAAAAATAAAATAAAATAGAAAGTAAATATATTACAGGTGTCAAGCGTGAAGCCTTCAGGTCAGAAAGACGTGAGTTCCCATACTGGATATTACAGTTAGTAGCTATGTACCCATAAAGTTCTTATTTTTAACTTCTTTCATTTTCTTTATCTGTAAAATGGGAATAATAATAGCACCCCTTGACATAGCCAAGCATCTCAATCTGTTAATATTTTAACATTTACCATAGAGTTCACCTAGACAATAAATTATTTTTAGTATATTTATAGTTATGCAACCAACACCACAATCCAGTTTTGCTGTATTCCCATCACCCCAAAAATGCCTTAATCCTGTCTGCAGTCAATCCTTGCCCCTACCCTCAGCCTCAGGCAACCACTGAGTAAAAATTCCCAAGTCCAGGGTTCCTGGCTGTCTCAGTCAGTAGAGCATGCAACTCTTGATCTCTGGGTTTTGAGTTCAAGCGACCACATTAAGTGCAGAGATTACTTACAAATAAAATCTTAAAAAAAAAATTCCCAAGTCATTCTTTAACATCTTTTTCTACATTTCCACATTCAATTAATTACCAGTACATGCCAATGCTTACTACCTCCAAAATGTATTTTGAATCTATCAATTACTTTTCCTCTCTACTGCTACTTCCTGAGCCAAATACCTTAAATAGTGCCCTATGACTGGCTACCTAATTTGAAAGGCCAATGAAAAATGAAAATAGGGGGCTCCTTGTTTAAAAATTAAGAATTTCAAGACAATAACAGCAGGGCACTAGCCCAAATTGCAGGGCCCTTCTAAGAAAGGGGACCCATGTGACTGTACAGATCACATGCTCATGAGGCTGGCCTTGCCTGGCACAGAGGAACCTCTCAAATATGTCCTAATATCATTTTTAAATCCTGGGTAACTACATCATAGTATTATTTATTCTCAGAGTATCAGTAATATAAAAAAATCCTGCTCATGGTACTGTTAAATTATTGCATTCAAGGAAAAAGTATATGTATTATCCCCTTAAAATCCTAAATATCATCTAGTAATCTTTCAATTTAACCTAATTTGCCTATTTGAGGAATATTCCAAGGTCAAATTAAGGGATCATTTGGGGAGAACTGGTATAAAAACAGATAACCAAGAGATTAATCAAACACATATCACAATTTACACAGGTGGGAAATTAAGGATTTGGTGAATAAGCTAAAGAGTTTAGCCTTAATATTTATCTGAAGTTTATTTACATGAAAAAAATATCTTGCATACTTTGAGAAGATCTATGAATCTTAAAAATAAGTTTTATATCATTTTATCTCCCCTCAGAACAAGAAGAAATTATTTCATCAATAAGAAACAAAACAGGGGGCACCTGGGTGGCTCAGTCCATTAAGCATCTGCCTTGGGCTAGGGTCATAATCTCAGGGTCCTGGGATCAACTCCCGCATTGGGCTCCCTGCTCAGAGGGGAGCCTACTTCTCCCTCTCCCTCTGTGTGCGCTCTCTCTCTGAAGTAAATAAATAAAATAATTTTAAAAAGAAACAAAACAGAGGATTATAGGGGAAGGGAGGGAAAAATAAAGTAAGATGAAATCAGAGAAGGAGACAAACCATAAGAGACTCTTAACTATAAGAAACAAACTGAGGGTTGCTGGAGGAGAGGTGGGTAGGAGGATGGGCTAACTGGATGATGGGCATTAAGGAGGGCACTGATGGAATGAGCACTGGGTGTTATATACAACTGATGAATCACTGAACTCTACCTCTGAAACTAATACACTATTTGTTAATTAATTGAATTTAAATAAAAACATATTTTGAAACTACAGGGGCACCTGGGTGGCTCAGTCGGTTGAGCTTAGCGTCTGACTCTTGGTTTTGCATCAGGTCATGATCTCAGGGTCATGAGATTGAGCCCTACATTGGGCTCTGTGTTCAGCAGAGTCTGCCTAAGATTCTTTCTCCCTCCCTCTCCCTCCACCCCTCCCCATCCCCCTGCTCATGCACATGTGTGCCCTCTCTCTCTCTAAAATAAAGAAATAAAATTTTAAAAAAATATTTTGAAACAAATCAGTGATTTTAGAGATCAAAAGTTTAAGAAAAAAAGATATTTACCTCTTCGCCTATTTGAATGCTATTCTTATCTAGTCCTGATCACATTAGGTACTCTCTTATTGTTTATTAGATAAGAAACTCAAATATGCCAGGAAACTACCTGCAAAATATTAATTGCCCACTTGAAAATCTTCCAAGAGATCTAAATTCTTAGATAAAATTTCTTCAATTTTCCCCCAGCATATTATATTTTTATCTAAATTATTATCAGTTCTCACCAAATGGATAGCCTTGTGTAGTTGAATTGTTTATTTTTTAATGAAGTAATTCACTTCAAAATATACTGATAACTTTGAGTGAGAACGAAGTATAACTTTCCGATCTTTAAGCCCTCTATCAATATAAAAGTTTAGTACACAATAAAGATGCTATCTCAAATCACTGAGACAAAGATGAAGCTTTTAATGAACAGTACTGAGACAACTGGACAGTCATTTGAAAAAGAAAAAAAGATAAAATTAGATCCATACCTCAGCACACACAAGAATAAAACCCATACAGATCAAGGATCCCAATGTAAAAACAAAAAAATCATTTAAGTACTAGAAGAAAACTGATTAATTTTTCTGTAACCTCAATGTGGGGCAAGGCTTTCTAAGCATGACTCAAAACCTAAATGCAATATAAGAAAAGACTGATTAATTTGATTACATAAAAATAAAAAGGAAAAAAGATGGAAGTGCAAAAAATACTCTAAACAAAGCTGAAAGACAAATGACATACTGAGAAAAAATATTTGCAACTTATATCTTGGGCAAAGAGCTAATATCTCTAAATACATAAATAACTTTTTTTAAAATTTTCGGACAAGGCACTAAAAAATCATATAGTAAAATGAACATAAGACATGAACAATTTTTAAAAAGAGATAAACTGTCTCTTAAATATGTGAAAAGATCTTTAAATTCAATCATAATGAGAGAAGCTCTAATCAAAACTATTTTGAAATTTTTAAAATAATCACATTAGCAAAAATTAAAAATCTTGACAACATACTCTATAGAGGAGGCTATGGGAAAATAAGCATTCTCATCTCTTGGTAGGAATGCAAAACAGTACAACCTATATGGAGGGAAACAGTTACATCTAACAAACCTATATATGCATTTACCCTATGACCTAATAATTACACTTTCAGGAATATATCCTGAAGATACACCTCAAAAATTATGAAAATACATATGTACCAGATTATTCATTACAACATTATTTGTAATTGCAAAAAGATTAGAAATTACCTAAATGGCAAACTATAGATTGACTGAATAGACTATGATATGTACACATATAATAGAGTTTTAGGAAGCTATAAAAAATAAAGATCTCTAAAAATTAATATACAATGATTTCGAGGATATAATGTTAGTACAAAAAGCAAAGTGATAACTTTTACTTCTGCTCATGTGCAACTAGCCATAGCATTATAAGCAACCTTGAACACTAATGAAAATATGTGGAAAAATGCTCTTAGACACTGGCTTAAAAGGAATGGGAGACCAAGAGAAGGGAAACAAATAAGGTGAGTCCTAGGATCTCTAATATTTTGCCTGGAGGCAATTTTCAGACCATGGGGCAAAAAAGGGGAAACCCAAGAATAACAAAGTGGTCTTGTTGAATTCAGGAGTAGAAATTAGAGTTTGGAGAGGCTGAGGCAGGTAGAATTTGTGGAACAGAGAATGGAGCTATGTAAAGAACTCCAGAATTCTGGAGAAGGATCTCCTGAGTCTCTGGATGAACAATAATCGAGCACACACAGACTGATAACTCTCCAGAAGCTGAGCAAAGAAAAAGGGAGCTATAAGCTGAAGAATTTCTGGAGCTCACACAGGGAGGGTAAATATTTGGATTCCATTCTGTCAGAATATAAATATCATGATGAATAATAAAAAAAAGATCACAACTTAGTAGCAGGGTTAACTAGCCCAATGCAAAGGTTTCTATAGACCTTTCCTAACAAAATTTAAAAACAAGTCTTGAGGGGTGCCTGGGTGGCTCAGTCGTCAAGTGTCTGCCTTCAGCTCAGGTCATGATCCCAGGGTCCTGGGATTGAGCTCCATGTCGGGCTCCCTGCTCAGAAGGGAGCCTGCTTCTCCCTCTCCCATTCACCCTACTGTGTTCCCTCTCTGTCTCTCTCTGTCAAATAAATAAAATCTTTAAAAAATAAAAATAAAAACAAGCCTTGAAAAGATAAACCAGATCTGCAAATAACTGCCTTCCCAGACAATTTCAATACTTTTTAAAGAAAGACAACAAAACCCAAACATTCAACAATGTAGCATTTACAATGTCTACCACCCAATAAAAACATTACTAGGCATGCAAATAATCAGCAAATTGTGACTTAAAAACAGGGAGAAAACCATCACTAGAAATAACAGAGGTAATTAAATTAGCAGACAATGACTTTAAAACAGCTGTTGTAAATACTCTCAAGGATTTAAAGGAAAACATGAAAACAATGAGAGAAATGGAGAGAAATGTAAGAATGAAATGGAATTTCTAGAAGTGAAAAATAACATATATGAAATGAAAACTTCACTAGATGGGATTATCAGCAGTCTAGACACTAAAGTTCACTGAACTTGAAAACACAGTAACAGACAAACGTACAGAGAAAAAATGTTGGAAAATATCAGTTGGTCTAACATAAGTAAAATTGGAGTTCCATAATTTTGTGTGTGTAATAATATTTGAATATAGCTCAAAACTTTCTAAATTTAAAGAAAAGTACAGATCCATAGACTCAAGAAGCTCAACAAGTTCCAAGAAGAATAAACGTCAAGAAAAACACACTTAGGCCCATCATAATCAAATTTCATAGATAAAGAGAAAAATTTAGAAGCAGTCAGAGGAAAAGAAACATTAAATACAGAAGAAGAAAAAAAAAAAAAAGACTGTTGGGGTGCCTGAGTGGCTCAGATGTTAAGCGTCTGCCTCTGGCTCAGGTCATGATACCAGGGTCCTGGGATCGAGCCCTGCATTGGGCTCCCTGATTGGCTGGGGGCCTGCTTCTCCCTCTCCCACTCCCCTTGCTTGTGTTCCCTCTCTCGCTGTGTGTCTCTCTGTCAAGTAAATGAATGAAATCTTTAAAAAAAAAAAAAAAGACTGTAAAATTCTCATTAGAAACAACACAAGGCAGAACAGAGAGGAATAATATCTTTAAAGTACTGAAAGAAAAAAAGTCAATCTAGAATTCTATATCCAGCAAAAGTACCTTCCAAAAATGAAGGTGAAATAAAGACTTTTTTTCAAACAAAAAACAAGAAAATATGAAACCAGAAGATCTATACTACCAGAACCATTAAAGGAAGTTATTCAGTCTGAAGGAAAATGATACTCGATAGAAACTTGGATCTATGTAAAGTGACAGAAATGATAAATATGTAGGTTACATATGAAAAACTTCTCACTTTCTAGTTTCTTTAAAAGATAATTGATTGTTTAAAGTAAAGTAACAACAACATATTGCGAGGCTAAAAATACTGCAGAAGGAAAATGTGAGGCAATAATAGTGCGTGCACACACACACACACACAAAAGGATAAAAATGGAAGTATAAAGGGCACCTGCATTATATGCAAAGTGGTATATTATTTTCATTATATTTATGGTGATAAGTTAAAGGTGCATAGGATAAACCCCAGAACAACAACTTAAAAATTAAAGAGGATATGTAATAAATATCAGAGACAAAATGGAATACTAAACAATACTCAATCTAAAAGAAGGCATGAAAAGATGAATGAAGAAATAAACAATGGATAGGATAATAAGAAAACAAAGAGTAAGACAGTAGACATATTACATTAAATGTAAGTAATTTGAAAATTCTAATTAAAAGTCAGAGAGGGATAAAAAAAGCAAGACCCAATAATATCCTTCCTACAGAAAATGCACTTTATATATAAAGAATGGGAAAAGATATACCATGCAAACACTAATGATAAGAAAGCTGGAATGGCTATATCAATATCAGAAAAAGTAGGACTTAAGACAAGATAGACTAGGAGAGATAAAGAGAAACATTTCTAAGCAACAAAAAGGTTGAGTATGAAGATTTAACAATCCTAAATGTCTATTTACCCAAAGAAAATTACAAGAAACAAAGAAGTACTTTGTATAATGATAAAAGGGTCAATACTTTAGGAAGACATAGCCATCTTAAATGTGTACATACCAAACGAGAGCACTTCAAAATACATGAAGCAAAACCTGATATAACTTAAATGTAAAATAGAGAGATCCATCATTAAAGTTGGAGACTTCAACAATCTGACAACAACTGATAGAACTACTAACAAAGATATTGAAGACATAAACAACTGATTTTGTCTTTTCAACGATTGACAAAATTACTAATTAGAATACAGAAGAAGTGAACAATACCATTAACTAACAGGACCTAATTGACACTTATAGAACATCCCACCCAAGAGCAGGATACATTTTCTTCTCAAGCACCCACGGAACACTCTGATCATATCCAGGGTAAAAAAAAACAAATCACAGTTTTTTTTTAAAAAAGAAATCAAACAGAATATATGCTTTGACCATACTGGAATTAAACTGAAAATCAGTAACAGAAAAGTTAACAGGAAAATCTCCAAACACTTGGAAATAAAACAACACAATTCTAAGTAATCCATGGGTCAGTGAGTAAGTCTCAAAGGAAGTTTAACAATATATTGAACTGAATGAAAATGAAAATACACTTATCAAAATCTGTGGGATGAGACTAAAGCAGTTCTGACAGGGAAATGTAGCACTAAAGGTAAAAGTTCTCCCATCAGTCAACTACATTCCCACCTCAAGAAACTAGAAAAAGAAGAGCAAAATAAATACAAAGCTAGCAGAAGAAGTTATTTAAAAAATACAAGGTCATAAATCAATGAAATTGAATTCCTAGGTATATACCCAGGAGAAATTAAAACACATGTTCATACAAAGACTGCAGCAAAAGTTCATAGCAATATTTTTCATAATAGCCATAAACTGGAATCAACCCATATGTCTATCAATGGACACATGGATAAACAAAAGTGGTATAGCCATACAATGAAATACTATTCAACAGTAAAACCAATGAAGTGCTGATACATGCTACAATATGGATGAATCTTAACAATGCTGTGCCAAGTGAAAGAAGCCAACATAAAAACTACATATTGTATAACTATATTAGTATGAAACTTCTACAAAAGAAAAAACTATACAGACTGAAAGCTGATCAGTGGTTGCCTGGGCCTGGGGGAGGAAATGAACTACAGACACAAAGGAAATCTTTGGGGTGAAGAAAATGTTCTGGGGCAGCTGGATGGCTCAGTCATTAAGCGTCTGCCTTTGGCTCAGGTCATGATCCCAGGGTCCTGGGATCGAGCCCCACATCAGGCTCCCTGCTCAGCAGGAAGCCTGCTTCTCCCTCTCACACTCCCCTTGCTTGTGTTCCCTCTCTCACTGTCTCTCTCTCTGTCAAATAAATAAATAAAAATCTTTATTAAAAAAAAGAAAATGTTCTAAAACTGGATGGGGGATGGTTGTACAACTAAATGAATTTATTAAAACTTTTCTAACTGTATCTTAAAATAGGTAAAGTTCATGATATGTAAATTATACCTCAATTTATCTATTTAAAAAGAAATATATAAATCAATAAAACTGAAAACAGAAAAATAGAAAAAATCAATGGCAAAAAAAACTGGTGCTTTTGAAAACTACTAAAATTAGTAAATTGATTAATTGACAAACTCTATCAAGATGGACAATCCAGGGGCGCCTGGGTGGCTCAGTCAGTTAAGTGGCCAACTCTTGGTTTTGGCTCGGGTCATGATCTCAGGCTTGTGGGATTGAGCCCCACATTGGGCTGCGCATTCAGGGAAGAGTCTCCTTGAGAATCTCTCCCTCTCCCTCTGCCCCTCTCCCCCACTCATGCACACGCTCTTTCTCTCTCTCTCTCTCTAAAATAAATAAATAAATAAATAAATCTTAAAAAAAAAAAAGGATGGCCAATCCAATATTCAAAGTGAAATGGGCTATCACTACAGATCCCACAGACATTAAAAGGAATATAAGGGAATCTTATGAACAACTATATGCATGTAAACTCAACAATTTAAATAAAATAGACCAATTGCTGAAAAACAATTACTACAAAACTGACCCAATATGAAATGGATAATCTATGTACTCCTATAGCTAGCAGACAAATTGAATTCATAGTTTAAAAATTCCCAAAAAGAAATTTCTAGGCCTAGACGGTTTCACTGGAGAATTCTTCCAAATTTTTAAAGAAGAATTAACACCAATTCTACACAATCTCTTCTAGAAAAGAGGAGAAAAACTTCTTTTTTTTTAAAGATTGATTTATTTATTTGAGAGAGAGAGAGAATGTGCAAGTGGAGGGAGGGGCACAGGGAAAGAAGCACACTCCTCACTGAGCACAGAGCCCAACACAGGGTTCATTCTCACAACCCTGAGATTATGACTTAAGCTGAGTCCAAGAGTCAGACCTATAACTGACTAAGCCACCCAGGCACCCTGAGAAAACACTCCCTAATTCATTTTATGAAGCCGGTTTTACTGATACCAAAGCCAGACAAAGGCAGCACAAAAAACTACAAACCAATATCCCTCATAAATATAAATATAAAAATCCTGAATAAAATATGAGTAGATGGAATTCAGCAACATGTAAAAAGATTTACACACCATAACTAAGTGGAGTTTATTCTGGGGATGCAAGGCTGGTTCAATATTTGAAAATTAATTAGCATAATTCACAGTATCAACAAGCTAAAGAAGAAAAATTACACAATCATATACAATGGTGCAGAAAAAGCATGTGACAAAATTCAACACCCATTCATGATTTTTAAAAAATAAACTTAGAAAATGAAGAATATAGGAGATCTTCCTCAATTTAATAAAGCACATCCACACAAACTTATAAAATGTGATACTTAAGAGTGCAAGACTATATTTCCCCCCTAAGATCAAGAAGAAGGAAAGATGTCAATGCTCACTATTCTTAGTCAACATAGTATTAGAAGTTCTAGCCAGTGCAATAAGGCTAGAAAAAGAAAGAAAAGACACACAGATTAAAAGAAAGAAATAATGCTGTCCCTATTTGCAAATGACACAATTATGTACCAAAAAAACAAAACAAAACAAAACAAAACCCAAAGAATCTGCAAGAAAGCTCCTAGAACTACTAAGTGACTTTAGCAAGGTCACAGGACACAAGATCAACATTTATGAAAATCTATTTTATTTCTATATGCTATGATTGAATATGTAGAAACTGAAATTTAAAACTCAATGCCATTCACAATTGCTATAAAAAATGAAATTCTGAAGTATAACTAACAAAAATATGTATACAACTTATAGACTAAAACTTTAAAAATTCTGATGAAAGAAATAAAAGAATACCTAAATTATTATGGAGAGAGACATAATATTCATGGTTCGGAAGACTCAACATAGTAAAAATGTCAATTCCTCCCCACCTCCACTTTGATCTCTAGGTTTAACATATGAGCAAGGTATTTTTTGGTACTACTGACAAGTTTATTCTAACATAAACATATAAAGGCACAGACCCTAGAATAGCTAAAACAATCTTGAAAAAGAAGAATAAAGTTGGAGGAATTACTTCAACCAATTTTAGATTCACCATATAGTTACAGTAATCTACAGAACGTGCTATTAGAAGAGAGAGACACACATAGTTCAATAAAACAGAGTAAAGAACCCAGAAGTAGACTCACAC
The DNA here is from genome assembly GCF_011800145.1 of Mirounga leonina. Lineage (NCBI taxonomy): Eukaryota > Metazoa > Chordata > Mammalia > Carnivora > Phocidae > Mirounga > Mirounga leonina. The sequence continues at coordinate 24,963,936 of NW_023270426.1, read as the reverse complement.
AAGTATGGCCAACTTATTTTTTATTTTTTATTTATTTATTTTTAAGATTATATTAACTTATTTGACAGAGAGAGACACAGTGAGAGAGGGAACACAAGCAGGGGGAGTGTGAGAGGGAGAAACAGGCTTCCTGCTGAGCAGGGAGCCCGATGCGGGGCTCGATCCCAGGACTCTGGGATCATGACCTGAGCCGAAGGCAGATGCTTAACGACTGAGCCACCCAGGTGCCCCCCAACTTATTTCTTAAAGCCATAAAGAAGATTTATTGGCTTACATAACTGAAGCCCAGAAGTAAGTAGGCATTATTAGTTTGACCCAGAGTCATAAATACGTCGTCAAGGACCTGATTTATTTCCTTTTCTTTATTTAACATACAATAGTATTCTTCGGGGGCATCTGGGTGGCTCAGTCAGTTAAGCGTCTGACTCTTTTTTTTTTTTTAAGATTTTATTTATTTGACAGAGAGTGAGCACAAGTAGGGGGAGCAACAAGCAGAGGGAGAGGGAGAAGCAGGCTCTCCACTGAGCAGGAGATCAATGCGGGGCTCAATCCCAAGACCCTGGGATCATGATCTGAGCCAAAGACAGACACTTAACAACTGAGCCACCCAGGCGCCCCAAGCGTCTGACTCTTGATCTCAGCTCTGGTCATGATCTCAGGGTTGTTAGATCAAGGTTGGGCTTGCACTAGATGTGGAGCATGCATAAGACTGTTGTTCACTCTCCCTTTGACTCTCCCCCTCCCTCAAAAAAAATTGTATTCTTCATGGTATAACTTCATGCTAAGTCAAATAGTCTCCTCTTATGGTCTCACCATGACTGCCACCAACTCTTGCATATTTCCATATCCTGAAGAATACAAAAACATCTTCCTCAAACCCCCAGTACACTCTTTCCCACAGCTTTGTTTGGCCAACTGATTTTTGACAAAGGTGCAAAAGTAATTCAGCAGAGGAAGGGTAGACTTTTCAACAAATGGTACTGAAACCACTGATCATCCATAGACAAAAAATTGACTCTCAACCTAAACCCCACACCTTATACAAAAATTAACTCAAAATGAACCACAGGTGCCAATGTAAAACTTAAAGCAAAAAACCTTTTAGAAGATAGAGGAGAAAAATCTTCAGGACTTAGGGCATGTGGACAGTCCTTAGATATGACACCAAAGCATGATTCATAAAAGAAAATCATAAACTGTACTTCATTGAAAATTAAAAGCTTTTGTTTTAGGAATATCCTGTTCAGAGGATAAAAAGACAAACTGAGAACTAAAGACAGTATTTCCAAACTATCTGACAAAGGACCCCTATCTAAAATATAAAAAGAATTCTCAAAATGCAAAAGTAATTAAAAATCCATTTAGAAAATGGGCAAAACACAAAAATAAATTTCTCTCACTGAAAAAGATAATATGGATGGCAAATAAGCATATGAAAGGATGTTCAACATCATTAGCCATTACAGAATTGCAAATTAAAACCACAATGAGATATCATACACCTATTAGAATAGGTAAAATAAGAAATCATGACAGTACCAAATACTGGTGAGAATATGGAAAACCTGGATCTCTCATAAACTGCTGCTGAGAATACAAAATGGTACAATCCTCTGAAAAACAGTTTGGTAGTTTCTTATAAAAATAAAAATACACTTACCATATGATACAGAAATTGCATTCCTGGACATATATGCCAGAGAAATGTAAACTTAAATCACAAAAACTTCTACATGATGTTCACAGCAACTTTATTTGTAATAGCCCCAAACTGGAAGCAACGCAAAAGTCTTCCAGGAGGTCAATGGCTGAACTAACTCTTATATATTCATATAATAGAATACTACTCAGTAATAAAAAGAAACAAACTCTTTTTTTAAGATTTTATTTTTTTAATTTATTATTTATTCTTTTAAAAAAGAGATTTTATTTATTTATTTGACAGAGAGAGAGCAAGAGAGCATGCACACAAGCAGGGGGAGCAGGAGAGGGAGAAGCAGACTCCCCACTGAGCAGGGAGCCCAATGCAGGGCTCAGTCCCAGGACCCTGAGATCATGACTCGAGCCAAAGGCAGATGCTTAACCAAACGAGCCACCCAGGTGCCCCAAAAAGAAACAAATTCTTGATACCAACAACAAGTTTAATGGATCTTGACAGCCTTATGCTGAATGAAAAAAACCAATCATGAAATGTTATGAAGTGTATGGTACCATTTATACAACTTTTTTAAAATGACAAAACTAGGGCGCCTGGGTGGCTCAGTTGGTTAAGCGACTGCCTTCGGCTCAGGTCATGATCCTGGAGTCCCGGGATCGAGTCCCACATCGGGCTCCCTGCTCGGCAGGGAGTCTGCTTCTCCCTCTCCCACTCCCCGTTTGTGTTCCCTCTCTCGCTGTGTCTTTCTCTGTCAAATAAATAAAAATTAAAAAAAAATCTTAAAAAAAAAATAAAATAAAATGACAAAACTATAGCAATGGTGGACAGATGGGTGGTTGCCAGGGGTTAGGGCAGTAAGAGGGAGTTCTTTGTGGTGATGAAATAGTTCTATATTTGACTGTGGTGAGGGTTATACAAATCTATGCAGATGATAAAGTTGAACAGCACTATTCATACACACAAGTGAGTGCATGTATAAACTGTTGAAGTTTGAGTAAGGTGAGATCTGTGGATTGTAGCAATGTCAATTTCTTGGTTTTGATCTTATACTACATTATGTAAGATATTATTGGGGGGAAGCTGGTAATGGATACATGGGACCTTTCTGTTCTGTTTCTACAACTTCTTGTGAATCTATAATGATTTTAAAATAAAAATTTAAAAAGGAAGTGTATGTACTTTATAATATATCTTAATATATGAAACAAGATATAATACAAAAACTGATACAACCACAGGGAGAACAAAAAAATCCTTATTTGTAGTTAGAGATATCAACTCTCCTCTGTCAGTGAGTGAAAGAACCAGTAGACAAAGCATAAGTTAAGATGCCAATGCCTCAACAACAGTATCAACCAACAAGACTTAGTTTACAATTATTAAACACAACAATCACTAACAACAAAACTATTATCAGTTATGCAAGGAATATTTGCCAAGATAGACAATATCCTGGGCCGTAAAACAAATTTTAACAAATTTAAAAGAATAGAAACAATACGAAGTATGCTCTTAGACTACAATAAAATTAAATTAAAAATCAATGACAAAAGATATTTGAGTAAATATCAAATATTTGGAAAATAACCAACATATTTTTTAAATAATCCATAATCCATAGGTCAAGGAAGAAATTGCAAGTTGTATGAGAAAACATTTTTTATTGAATCTAAATGGAAACATAACACCCAAAATTAGTATAATGTGCCTAAAGCTCAGAGCAAAATTGATTTATTTAACTACTTAAATCAGAAAAAAAAGAGAAAAGTATAAAATCAATTATTTAAGCTATAACCATGAAAATTTAGAAAAAGAAGAGTAAAACCCAGAGTAGGTAGAAGGAAGGAAATGATAAAGATGAGAGTGGAAACTAAGGAAATAAAAAATGGACAGGAGTGCCTGGGTGGCTCAGGTGGTTAATCAGCCGACTCTTGATTTTGGCTCAGGTAATGATCTCAGGATCCTGGGACTGAGCTCCACCTGGGGCTCTCCACTCAGCAAGGAGTCTGCTTGAGATTCTCTCTCTCCCTGTCCACTCCCCCTCATATGCATGTGTATGCGTGCTCTCTCTAAATAAATCTTTTTTAAAAATGGACAAATACATCAAAAACTAATGATATACTGTATGGTGACTAACATAATTTAAAAAATATAAAAAATTAAAATTAAAATTAAAAAATGGACAAATAATAGAGAAAAACCAATGAAACCAAAAGTTCTTACCAAAACCATACAAAACCAAAGAAATTACAAGAAAAATAAACTCCAGACCAGTGTCAGTTATAAACACATATACAAAAATGTTTTGCAAAATATTAGCATAATGAATCCAGCATTATAGAAAAGTATATAATGACCAAGTTGAATATGCTCTAAAAATGCAAAGTTGACTAAACATTTAAAAATTAATCTGTGTCATTTGCCATATTAACAGAATGAAATAAAGGTTATGTGATCATTTCGATAGAAGCAAAAAAGTATTTGAGAAAATTTGACACTCATTCATGATTAAAAACTCTCAACAAACTAGAAATAGAGGGTACTTCTTCAATCTGCTAAAAGAGATCTATGAAAACTCAATAGTAGAAGTCTAAAAGCTTTCCCTCAGTAAAAACCAAACACAACACAAGGAAGTCCACTCTCACCATTTCTATTCAGTTTTGATCTGGAAATCCTAGCCAATGCAATAGGGCAACTATAAGAAAGAAAAGACACACAGATTGAAAAGGAATAAAAAAAAAACCTGCCTTATTTGCAAAAAACATGTTTGTTTACATAGAGAATACTGAAGAATCTACAAAAACCCCTACCAGAATTGATAAGCCAATTTACTAAGGGCTCATGATACAAGATCAATGTGCAAAAACTAAATGCATTTCTATATACTACCAATCATCAATTAGAAAATAAAAAAATTAAAATGTCAATTAGAATAGAAGGCATTTGGGGTGCCTGGGTGGCTCAGTCATTAAGTGTCTGCCTTCGGCTCAGGTCATGATCCCAGTCCTGGGATTGAGCCCCGCATTGGGCTCCCTGCTCCATGGGAAGCCTGCTTCTCCCTCTCCCACTGCCCCTCCTTGTGTTCCCTGTCTCACTGTGTCTCTCTCTGTCACAAAACTAAAATCTTAAAAAAAAAAAAAAAAGAAGGAGGCATTAAATATTAAGCAATGAGTTTATCAGACTATACAGAAGATCTGCTCACTGGAAAACACAAAACCTTGCTAAAAGAAGTTAAATAATTCTTAAATAAATTAGAGATATACTATGCTCATGGGTCAAAATTTTCAATAATGCTGTTAATTTTTCCCAAATTGAAGCTATAGATTCAGTGCAACCCTCATCAATATCCGGCATATTTTTTGTTTTTAGGGAAAATAACAGGATAATACCCAAATTTATATGAAAATCAAAGGATCCACAAACAATTGTGGCAAAGAAAAATAAAGCGGAACCAAAAACAATTGTGGCAAAGAAAAATAAAGTTAGGGAACTTTACCTGATTTCAAGACTTTATTACAATACTACAGATATATATGTAGAAGAAAAAGCCCAGAAAAAAACTCATATATATGGTCAAAAAATTTATGAGGAAGATGCCAAGATGGTTTAATGAGGAAAAGATAGTTCTCAGCAAAATTTTCCAAAGACACAAGTGGGAATTCCTTTGGAAAAATATGACTTACACCATATATAAGCATCAACTGAAAACGAATCATATACCAAGTTGTAAATGGTAAAACAATAAAACTTCTATAAATATAGAATCCTAAAATACAGGATTAAATCATCAGAATTTTGCAATAAGCAACAAAATCTTTTTTTTTTTTTTTTGAGAGAGAGAGTGAATCTTAAGCAGGCTCCATGCCCAGCACAGAGCCTGACACAGGGCTTAATCTCACGACCCTGAGATCATGACCTGAGCCAAAATCAGGATTGGACAAGAATTGTACACTTAGGGGCACCTGGGTGGCTCTGTCTGTTAAGCGTCTGCCTTCAGCTCAGGTCATGATCTCAGGGTTCTGGGATTGAGTCCTGCATCTGGCTCCCTGCTCAATGCAGACCCTGCTTCTCCCTCTCCCTCTGTCCCTCCCCCCTGCTCTTGCTCTCTGGAGCTCTCTCTCTCAAATAAATAAATAAAATCTTAAAAAAAAAAAAATAACTGTACACTTAACTGACTGAGCCACACGGGCACCCTTAAAAACTCTTAAGTTGGACATAAAAGACAAAAAATACAAACTATAGAAGAAAAAAATGAATAAATTGGGCTTTAGCAAAATTACAGCTTCTGCTCTTTGAAAGAAACTACTAAGAAAATGAAAAGTCAAGTCAGTCTTTAAGACAAGTCATGATTTCCACAAAACATGTATGTGACAAAGAAGACACATCCAGAATATACTGTTAAACCTCTAACTCAATTTTAGGAAGACAAATAACTCAGTTAAAGATGAATGAAAGACTTGAATGGACACTGCAAGAAGAAGAGACACAAACAGCCAATACACACATGAAAACATGTTCAATATAATTAGTTAACAGGAAAACACAAATTAAAACCACAATGAGATACTACTACATACTCACTAGACTGGCTAAAATTAAAAAGGTAAACAACAAGAAGCACTGGTGAAAACATGGTGTAAGTGGAGTCGTCATACAATGCCGATGGGAATGTAAAAGTGGTATTACCACTTTGAAAAATAGTTCTGCAGCATCTTATAAAGCTAAATATACACTTCCCATATTATATGATCCAACAATTGTGCTTTTAAGTATTTCCCTGAGAAACTAAAAATGTGACCACAAAAATATTTGTACATGTATGTTCACATCATCTTTTTTTTTAAAGATTTTATTTATTTATTTGTCAGAGAGAGAGAGAAAGAGGGAGCACGAGCACAAGCAGGGGGAGCGGCAGGCAGAGGGAGAAGCAGGCTCCCCACTGAGCAAGGAGCCTGATGCAAGACTCAATCCCAGGGCACTGGGATCATGACCTGAGCCAAAGGCAGTCGCTTAACTGACTGAGCCACCCAGGCGTCCCTGTTCACATCATCTTAATAAAGAATAACATTAAACTGGGAACTCAAATATCCATCAACAGGTGAATCTATAAACAAATTGGGACATACCTATACAGCACATTATCACTCAGCAATTTAAAAAACAAGCTAATACATGCAACAAGGTGAATCAAGTTCAAAAACACGCAGAACAAAAGAAAACAGACACAAAAGAGTACATGTAGGATTCCATTTAGATGAAATTCTGGAAAAGACAAAACTAATTTATAGTGACAGGAAGTAGATCAGTGGTTGCCTAGAGCCAGGGATCTGGGGAAGTGATTGTGAAGGGGCATGAGAAAGCTTTTGAAGGTTACAGAATTGTTCTATATTTTGATTGTAGAAATGGTTACAAGGTGCAAACGTTTGTCAAAATTCAGTGAGCTGTGTAATTTTTAAAGGTGCATTTTATTACATATAAATTATACCATACCAAAACTGATTAAAAATTATTTTAAAACAAAATGCAAAAAATCATATACAGGCATTCCTTACTTAGCACAGTAGTGCAGGACTATAAAAACGACCATGCACACTGAAGCTGTGCAAAGTGATCTTAACAGTCAATGGGGTAGGGGCTTCTGGGTGGCTCAGTCGGTTAAGCGTCTGCCTTCGGCTCAGATCATGATCCAGGGTCCTGGGGTCAAGTCCCACATCAGCTCCCTGGGAGCCTGCTTCTCCCTCTGCCTCTCTCTCTCTCTCTCTCTCTCTCTGCCTCTCATAAATAAATAAAATCTTTAAAAAAAATCAATGGAGGGGTGCCTGGGTGGCTCAGTCGTTAAGCGTCTGCCTTCAGCACAGGTCATGATCCCAGGGTCCTGGGATCAAGCCCCTCATCAGGCTCCCTGCTTGCCAGGAAGCCTGCTTGTGTTCACTCTCTCTCGCTGTGTCTCTCTCTGTCAAATAAATAAAATCTTTAAAAAAAAAATCAATGGGGTAAATTAGAATTGTTCTGTGACCTTTAAAAAAGTTTATAAAAACATTAAGCATTCTTACAGGGAAGTAAAAAAAATAGTAGAACTATTATTTATTTAGTACATTATAATCTGAGACATTAGAACAGCTGAGAATTGAAGGGTTGGCTTCTTCTCATCTTGTAACTTACAATACAGAGCAAGCATCTTTTCTGTGCCTTAGAAAATTGTCATACCCTTTTGTAACTTCCAATATATTATGTACCCTTTGACTTTCAAGGTTATGAGATATCTCTGAGAATTCCTCTAATGTGAAGTGTTTCCATTGGTGTCATTTTTTTACTGGGACATCTTCATCCTTTTCATCACAACTTTCCTAACTTACGCCAATAAGTTTACCTTCACAAAGCTCCTTTGGCTACATGTCTAGAGATTCTTGAAGGCAGCAATGTCAACATTCCTAGTGTCAGCTATTTCTTCTATAATTCCTTTTTCTTTCACATCATCTTTTTTTTAAATTTTTTTATTATGTTCAGTTAGCCAACCTATAGTACATAATTCCATTTCTAAAAAAGATCTTATTTTTAAGTAATCGCTACACCCAATGTAGGGCTCGAACTCACAACCCTGAGATCAAGAGTTGCATGTTCTACTGACTGACCCACCCAGGTACCCCTATAATTCCATTTTTACTCAATTTGAATTTCACTGACTGCATTATCACTCTTGCTTCTTTGCTACACTTACATCTTTGTTGGTCAGCTCCCTCTATAAATTTTTGTAAAATGATACGTGGGTTTATCTCTGGGAGACAAGAAGGCAGCACAACTACCTGCTCTGCTGTCTGTGCATAACTAAATAACTGTACAGTAACCAACCTCTAACAGATAGAAAGAGGTCATGTGATTGGTTACCAATCATGGCACATATCTGTCATATGCAAAATAGTCTGTGGACTAAAGGGCTAACAGCGACATTTATACTTTAAGCAATTATCCAGCAAAAATGCCATGATAACTGAATTTTGAACTGTTTTTAGGAGACTAGTATTATTTAAACTGTGGTAACTAAATGCATGTATACTGTAACCTTTCAGAGAGAGGACTGCCTCCATAGTATGTTACCTTTTGTGTAAGAAAGGACAAGTAAGAAAATATAAATATAGGTGGTTACTTTTTGCAAAAGAAAACACAGGAAGGATAAACCAGAAACTAATGAAATTGATTATCTACAGTGGGTGGGGTGAATGAGACAAAAGGGATAGGCAAGGAGTGACTATTTTCTGAGTATGCTTTTTAAAAATGGTTTTAACTTTAATTATGTTAACGTTTTACACATTCAAAAAGAATACTATCAACACTCAGGGCACCTGGCTAGCTCAGTCAGTTAAGTGTCTGACTTCAGCTCAGGTCATGATCTCAGGGTCCTGGGATTGAGCCCCATGTCGGGCTCCCTGCTCAGCGGGGAGTGTGCTTGTCCCTCTGCCTCTCCTTGCTGCCCCCCCTGTGCCCCATTCCTGCTCTAAGTAAATAAATATACCTTAAAAAAAAAAAAAAGAATACTGTTAACACTCTAATCAATTTCAGAGTGTGGAAAAACTCCAAAATTACATACAAAGGAAATGAATAAACTTAACCATGCCAGAAGTAGCTTTGAACACAATGCTTTTGACTATATACCCTACATTTAATGAGGCAGGCAAATCCTGAACTCTACAGGTTTTTCTCTTTGGTACAGGTGTAACAATTCTGAAGCTACTTTTTGTGCACTTCAGAATTAAGTAAATATATTCATAATTTTGAGAACCAGAGTTCTCACTTTTGGAAAAGAAAAATACAAAGATAAAAAGGGGGATGGGTAGGAAGAATGTGAACTGCAGGAATTAATAAGAATTCATGATTTTGAAGGTGTGTATATAGATATATGTTTGTATGTGTGTTGTATGTGTGTTTCCTTTATCTGCTGAAAAAGTCTAGAAATAGAGACAGCCCATTAGCAATAAGCACACCTACCACTAGATCTTAATTTTTAATTAATACTTTCCGGTAAAAAGAAACAGGGACAAATGGCTCATCTCATGACTGGGCCAGAAAAAGTGTAAGATAATTCTGTAACATCCTCTTGTATCAGAAAGTTGGAAAGTGCTCAAGAAAATGATACGGGTGTGGTGAAAGGACACAAAACCAGCTTGAAGAGGTCCTCACTGGCAAAATAATCTGGGATTGAATAAGTCAAAATCTAAAATAAAATAAATCCAGAACAGTTTGGGATCAAAATAAATAATGGTAATAATGCAATATAACTCACTGAAAAAATAAACATGAACCATAATTGGATAAATAAAACAGAAGGGAAAGCTTCTCCTTACAGTCTAATGCCTAACTAATAAATGTAGAAAAAATTATTATAAATGGAGTTAGAAAATCATACCCCTTTGAGTTCAGGCTGGACTAAGAGACACACCTCTTTTTTTTAGAGGGGGGAGGGGCAGGAGGAGAGGGAGAGAATCTTAAGCAGGTTCCATGCCCAGCGCGACCCCAATGAGGGGCTCGATCTCACAACCATGAGAACATGACCTAAGCCCAAATCAAGAGTCTGAGGCTTAACCAACTGAGCCACCCAGGCACCCCAAGAGACATGCATCTAATGAAGTAAGTATACCAAAAGTTATGGTATGTCATTTTCTATTTATTTATCTATCTATCTATCTATCTATCTATCTATCTATCTATCTATTTATTTATTTGACAGAGAGAGACATAGTGAGAGCAGGAACACAAGCAGGGGGAGTGGAAGAGGGAGAAGCAGGCTTCCTGCAGAGCAGGGAGCCCGATGTGGGACTCGATCCCAGGACCCTGGGATCATGACCTGAGCTGAAGGCAGACGCTTAACGACTGAGCCACCCAGGCGTCCGGTACGTCATTTTCAATATTAGGTTTACAAAAAGATTGTGACCTCCACCTTGTTTGCCCTCTCTGGCTCTCTCCATTACTTGCTCTGACAGAAGCCAGATGTTATATCTTGAGCTGCCCTATGGAGAGGTCCACATGGCAAGGAACAGATGTAGGACTCTAGCAGATAGCAAGCAAAACATGGGGCCCTCAGTCCAATGACCCATGAGGAACAGAAAGGCTCCAATAATTATGTAAGAGAGATTAGAAGTGGATCCTCCCTCAGTTGAGCCTTCAGATAAGAACCCTAGCTGACACCTTGTTTGTAGCCTTATGAGAAACTTTGAAAAGAGACACCCAACAAAGCCATACCCAGATTCCGGATCCACAAAACATATGAGATAATAAAAGTCTATTGTGTTAAGCCACTAAATTTTGGGTTAATTTTTTTACACAGCAATGGAAAATTACAAAAAAATGTCTTGTTTAAATATAATCATGAGGAAGCATAAAACAAACCAAAATTAAGGGTATTCTACAAAATAAATGACTCATAGACTCTTAAATGTATCAGTATTAGAACACAAAGCAAGGCTGAACTTTACTGTTCCAGGTTAAAGTAAACTAAGGAGAGGTGCCTGGGTGGCTTAGATGGTTAAGCATCTGCTTTGGGCTCAGGTCATGATCCCAGGATCCTGGGATGGAGCCTGATGTCAGGCTTCCTGCTTAGCAGGAAGCCTGCTTCTCCCTCTCCCCATTGCCTGCTTGTGCTCTCTCGCTCTATCAAATAATAAAATCTTAAAAAAAATAAATAAACTAAGGAGGGGTGCCTGGGTGGCTCAGTCATTAAGCGTCTGCCTTTGGCTCAGGTCATGATCCCAGGGTCGTGGGATCGAGCCCCTCATCAGGCTCCCTGCTCGGCAGGAAGCCTGCTTCTCCCTCTCCCACTCCCCCTGCTTGTGTTCCCTCTCTCGCTGTGTCTCTATTAAATAAATAAGATCTTTAAAATAAATAAATAAATAAATAAATAAACTAAGGAGACATGACAACTAAATGAAAAATTACTGTTAAATATTGGTAAAGTTTGAGTGCAGACTATAGATAAACATTCTATCACTGTTAAACTCTTTATTTTCATATTAAGATTCAGTTATACAAAAGAATGTTCTTAAGAAATACACAATAAAGTATTTAGGAAAAAAGAGACATGGTGTCTACAACTTACTCTCAAGTGGTTCATAAAAAATAGTGTGTGTACACACATAAATACATATACACATGTGTACAAACATACACATATATGAGAATGATAAAGAGAATAAAAAGAAAGAATAAAGGAAATGTAGCAAAATATAAATTAACAATAGGTGAGTCTGGGTAAAGTGTACATAGTTCTTTGTGCAATTCTTGAAATTTCTGAAAATTTGAAGTTATTTCCAAATAGTTAAAAAGGAAACTTGTGAGAATTGCAAAACTCCAGTGCTAGGGGAATATAGCACATAGAATTCATGGCTTTTTTCCCCATGATTCTTTAGTCTTTCAACTTTAATTTTTTTAATTTTCTTTTTTTTTTTTTAATTTTTCTTCTTTCCTTTTTCAAGCAACTTACCAATTCCTTTCTTAAAATATTTTTTAATTTTCATTTTTATAGTCATATTCTATCCTTTCATTGCATTTAACCTTATTTTTTGTATATATATAAGTTTCTCTTTCTTTAAAATTTTGGGATGCAGTTTCTTCTAACAGACCAAAATATACCCAAAATCTAGTGTATGGCTCTGTTCTATTCACCCGCCCGATAACATTCTGTTTGTTTGTTTTAATTTTTTTTCTTTCTTTTTCAACCACCTTATCTTATTGATTCCTTTTTAAAATCTTTTTTAATTTTCATTTTTATAGTCATATTCTATCCCTTCATTGTATTTAACCTTATTTAACCTTATATATAACATATATATTTTTTTTTTCTTTCTTTAAAATTTCAGGATGCAGTTTCTTTTTTATTTAATTTTATTTTGTTATATTAGTCACCATACATTACATCATTAGTTTCTGATGTAGTGTTCCATGCTTCATTGTTTGCGTATAACACCCAGTGCTCCATTCAATACATACCCTCCTTAATACCCATCACCAGGCTAACCCATCCCCCCACCACCCCACCTTTAAAACCCTCAGTTTGTTTCTCAGAGTCCATAATCTCTCATGGTTCGTCTCCCCCTCCGATTTCTCCCCCTTCATTTTTCCCTTCCTATGATCTTTTTTTTTTTTTAACATATAATGTATTATTTGTTTCAGAGGTACAGGTCTGTGATTCAGCAGTCTTACACAATTCACAGCGCTCATGATAGCACATACCCTCCCTTCTGTTGATGGACATCTTGGCTCTTTCCATAGTTTGGCTATTGTGGACATTGCTGCTATAAACATTGGGGTGCATGTACCCCTTAGGATCACTACATTTGTATCTTTCGGGTAAATACCCAGTAATACAATTGCTGGATCGTATGGTAGCTCTATTTTCAACTTTTTGAAGAACCTCCATACTGTTTTCCAGAGTGGCTGCACCAGCTTGCATTTCCACCAACAGTGTAGGAGGGTTCCCCTTTCTCTGCATCCCCGCCAACATCTGTTGTTTCCTGACTTGTTAATTTTACCCATTTTACTGGTGTGAGGTAATATCTCATTGAGGTTTTGATTTGTATTTCCCTGATGCCGAGCAACGTTGAGCACTTTTTCATGTGTCTGTTGACCATTTGGATGTCTTCTTCGCAGAAATGTATCTTCATGTCTTCTGCCCATTTCTTGAGTGGATTATTTGTTCCTTGGGTGTTGAGTTTGATAAGTTCTTTATAGATTTTGGATACTAGCCCTTTATCTGATATGATATTTACAAATATCTTCTCCCATTCTGTTCGTTGTCTTTTGGTTTTGTTGACTGTTTCCTTTGCTGTGCAAAAGCTTTTTATCTTGATGAAGTCCCCATAGTTCATTTTTGCCCTTGCTTCCCTTGCCTTTGGCGATGTGTCTAGGAAGAAGTTGTTGTGGCTGAGGTCGAAGAGGTTGCTGCCTGTGTTCTCCTCTAGGATTTTGATGGATTCCTGTCTCACATTTAGGTCTTTCATCCATTTTGAGTCTATTTTTGTGTGTGGTGTAAGGAAATGGTCCAGTTTCATTCTTCTGAGTTGCAGTTTCTTCTAACAGACCAAAATACACCCAAAATCTAGTGTATGGCTCTGTTCTATTCACCAGCCTGATCATATTTCTTTTTCTTCCCCTCCATCCTGGTTTTGGGTCTCTTCTGATTTGTTTAGTGTATATTTCTCTGGGGTCATTGTTACCCTTTTAGCATTTTGTTCTCTTGTTCATCTATTCTTCTCTGGACAAAATGACAAAACAGAAAAATTCAACCTCAAAAAAAAGAACAAGAGGCAGTACCGACTGCCAAAGACCTAATCAATATGGACATTAGTAAGATGTCAAAACTAGAGTTCAGAATAACGACTATAAAGATACTAGCTGAGCTTGAAAAAAGCATAGAAGAAACTAGAGAATCCCTTTCTGGAGAAATAAAATATAACCAAGTAGAAATCAAAAAGGCTATTAATGAGGTGCAATAAAAAATGGAGGCTCTAACTGCTAGGATAAATGAGGCAGAAGAGAGAATTAGTGATATAGAAGACCAAATGATGGAGAATAAAGAAGCTGAGAAAAAGAGAGATAAACAACTACTGAGGGGCGCCTGGGTGGCTCAGTCGGTTAAGCGTCTGCCTTCGGCTCAGGTCATGATCCCAGGGTCCTGGCATCCAGCCCCACATTGGGCTCTCTGCTTGGCAGGAAGCCTGCTTCTCCCTCTCCCACTCCCCCTGCTTGTGTTCCCTCTCTCGCTGTCTCTCTGTCAATAAATAAAATCTTTAAAAAAAAAAAAAACTACTGGATTATGAGGGGAGAATTTGAGAGATAAGTAATACCATAAAGCAAAACAATATTAAAATAATTGGGATCCCAAAAGAAGAGAGAGAGGGGCAGAAGGTATACTGGAGCAAATTATAGGGGAGAACTTCCCTAATTTGGGGAAGGAAACAGGCATCAACATCCAGGAGGCACAGAAAATCCCCCTCAAAAATCAATAAAATAGGTCAACACCCTAACATTTAATAGTAAAACTTACAAATCTCAGAGACAAAGAGAAAATACTGAAAAAGCAGCTTGGGACAAGAGGTCTGTAACCTACAATGGGAGAAACATTAGACTGGCAGCAGACCTATTCACAGAGACCTGGCAGGCCAGGAAGGACTGGCATGATATATTCAGGGTAATAAACGAGAAAACTATGCAGCCAAGAAAACTTTACCTAGCTAGGCTGTCACTGAAAATAGGAGTGGGGCGCCTGGGTGGCTCAGTTGGTTAAGCGACTGCCTTCGGCTCAGGTCATGATCCTGGAGTCCCTGGATCGAGTCCTGCATCGGGCTCCCTGCTCGGCAGGGAGTCTGCTTCTCCCTCTGACCCTCCCCACTCTCATGTGCTCTCTCTCATTCTCTCTCAAATAAATAAATAAAATCTTTAAAAAAAAAAAATAGGAGCGATAAAAAAGCCTCCAGGACAAACAGAAACTAAAGAATTTGCAATCACCAAACCCCAGCCCTACAAGAAATATTGAAAGGGGTCCTCTAAGCAAAGAGAGAGTCCAAAAGTGACATAGACTGGAAAAGAACAGAGACAATATACAGTAACAGCCACCTTACAGGCAATACAATGGCACTAAATTCATATCTTTCAATAGCTACCCTGAATGTAAATGGACTAAATGCCCCCAATCAAAAGACACAGGTATCAGATTGGATAAAAAAGCAAGACCCATCAATATACTGTCTGCAAGAGACCCATTTTAGACCCAAAGACACCTCCAGATTTAAAGTGAGGGGGTGGAAAACCATTTATCATGCTAATGGACATCAAAACAAAGCTGGGGTGGCAATTCTTATATCAGACAAATTAGATTTTAAACCAAAGACTGTAGTAAGAGAGGAGGAAGGACACTATATCATACTTAAAGGGTCTATCCAACAAGAAGATCTAACAACTGTAAATATTTATGCCCCTAATATGGGAGCAGCAAATTATATAAGGCAATTAGTAACAAAATCAAAGAAACACATGGACAATAATACAATAATACTAGGGGACTTTAACATCCCCCTCACTGAAATGAACAGATCATCTAAGCAAAAGATCAACAAAGAAATAAGGGCTTTAACTGACACACTGGACCAGATGGACTTCACAGATATATTCAGAACATCCCATCCCAAAACAACAGAATACACATTCTTCTCTAGGGACATGGAACATTCCCCAGAATAGATCACATCCTGGGTCACAAATCAGGTCTCAACCAGTATGAAAAGATCAGCATCATTCCCTGCATATTTTCGGACCACAATGCTTTGAAACTTGAATTCAATCACAAGAGGAAAGTTGGAAAGAACTCAAATACATGGAAGCTAAAGAGCATCCTATTAAAGAATGAATGGGTCAACCAGGAAATTAAAGAAGAATTTAAAAATTCATGGACACAAATGAAAATGAAAACACAACTGTTCAAAATCTTTGGGATGCAGCAAGGGCAGTCCTAAGAGGAAAGTACATAGTAATACAAGCCTTTCTCAAGAAACAAGAACGGTCTCAAACACACAACCTAACCCTACACCTAAAGGAGCTGGAGAAGGAACAGCAAATAAAGCCTAAACCCAGCGGGAGAAGAGAAATAATAAAGATTAGAGGAGAAATCAATGAAATAGAAACCAAAAGAACAGCAGAACAGATCAACAAAACTAGGAGCTGGTTCTTTGAAAGAATTAATAAGATTGATAAACCTCTGGCCAGACTTATCAAAAAGAGAAAAGAGGGGTGCCTGGTGGCTCAGTTGGTTAAGTGACTGCCTCTGGCTCAGGTCATGATCCTGGAGTCCCAGGATCGAGTCCCGCATCGGGCTCCCTGCTCAGCATGGAGTCTGCTTCTCCCTCTGACCCTCCCCCTCTCATTCTCTCTCTCAAATAAATAAATGTCTTTAAAAAAAAAAAAGAAAGAGAAAGGATCCAAATAAATAAAATCATGAATGAAAGAGGAGAGATCATAACCAACACTGAAGAAATACAAATAATTATAAGAACATATTATGAGCAACCTTATGCCAACAAATTAGACAATCTGGAAGAAATGGATTCATTCCTAGAGACATATAAACTACCAAAACTGAAACAGGAAGAAAGAGAAAACCTGAACAGACCCGTAACCAGCAAGGAAATTGAAGCAGTAATCAAAAATCTCCCAACAAACAAGAGCCCAGGGCCAGATGGCTTCCCAGGGGAATTCTACCAAACATTTAAAGAAGAATTAATACCTAGTCTTCTGAAACTTTTCCAAAAAATAGAAATGGAAGGAAATCTTCCAAATTCATTTTATGAGACCAGCATTACCCTCATCCCAAAACCAGGCAAAGACCCCACCAAAAAGGAGAATTACAGATCAATATTCCTGATGAACATGGACACATAAATTCTCACCAAAATACTAGCCAACAGGATCCAATAGTACATTAAAAGGATTATCCACCATGACTAAGTGGGATTTATTCCTGGGCTGCAAGGTTGGTTCAACGTCCACAAATCAATCAATGTGATACACTACATTAATAAAAGAAAGGACAAAAGCCATATAATACTCTCAATAGAGATGCAGAAAAAGCATTTGACAAAGTACAGCATCCTTTCTTGATTAAAACTCTTCACAGTGTAGGGATAGAGGGTACATACCTCAGTATCATAAAAGCCATCTATGAAAAACCCACAGTGAATCTCATTCTCAATGGGGAAAAACTGAGAGTTTTTCCCTTAAGGTCAGGAACACAGTAGGGATGTCCACTATCACCACTGCTGTTCAACATAGTACGAGAAGTCCTAGCCTCAGCAATCAGACAACAAAAAGAAATAAAAGGCATCTGAATCAGCAAAGAAGTCAAACTCTCACTCTCTGCAGATGATATGATACTTTATGTGGAAGACCCAAAAGACTCCACCCCAAAACTGCTAGAACTCATACAGGAATTCAGTAAAGTAGCAGGATATAAAATCAATGCACAGAAATCATTTGCATTTCTATACACCAACAACGAGACAGAAGAAAGAGAAATTAAGGAGTTGATCCCATTTACAATTGCACCCAAAACCGTAAGATACCTAGGAATAAATCTACCAAAGAGGCAAAGGATCTGTACTCAGAAAACTATAAAATACTCACAAAAGAAATTGAGGAAGACACAAAGAAATGAAAAACCTTCCATGCTCATGGATTGGAAGAACAAATATTGTTAAAATGTCAATGTTACCTAGAGCAATCTACACATTTAATGCAATCTCTATCAAAATACCATCAACTTTTTTCACAGAACTGGAACAAATAATCCTAAAATTTGTATGGAACCAGAAAAGACCCCGAATAGCCAGAGGAATGTTGAAAAAGAAAACCAAAGCTAGTGGCATCACAATTCTGGACTTCAAGCTCTATTACAAAGCTGTCATCATCAAGACAGTATGGTACTGGCACAAAAACAGACACAGAGATCAATGGAACAGAATAGAGAGCCCAGATATGGACCTCAACTCTATGGTCAACTAATCTTTGACAAAGCAGGAAAGAATGTCCAATGGAAAAAAGACAGTCTCCAACAAATGGTGTTGGGAAAATTGGACAGCCACATGCAGAAGAATGAAACTGGACCATTTCCTTACACCACACACAAAAATAGACTCAAAATGGATGAAAGACCTAAATGTGAGACAGGAATCCATCAAAATCCTTGAGGAGAACAGAGGCAGCAATCTCTTCAACCTCAGCCACAACAACTTCTTCCTAGACACATCGCCAAAGGCAAGGGAAGCAAGGGCAAAAATGAACTATGGGGACTTCATCAAGATAAAAAGCTTTTGCACAGCAAGGGAAACAGTCAACAAAACCAAAAGACAATGAACAGAATGGGAGAAGATATTTATAAATATTGTATCAGATAAAGGGCTAGTATCCAAAATCTATAAAGAACTTATCAAACTCAACACCCAAGGAACAAATAATCCACTCAAGAAATGGGCAGAAGACATGAAGATACATTTCTGCGAAGAAGACATCCAAATGGTCAACAGACACATGAAAAAGTGCTCAACGTTGCTCGGCATCAGGGAAATACAAATCAAAACCTCAATGAGATACCACCTCACACTAGTAAGAATGGGTAAAATTAACAAGTCAGGAAATGACAGATGTTGGCGAGGATGTGGAGGAAGGGGAACCCTCCTACACTGTTGGTAGGAATGCAAGCTGGTGCAGCCACTCTGGAAAACAGTATGGAGGTTCCTCAAAAAGTTGAAAATAGAGCTACCCATAACCCAGCAATTGTATTACTGGGTATTTACTCCAAAGATACAAATGTAGTAAACCCAAGAGGCACCTGCACTCCAATGTTTATAGGATCAATGTCCATAATAGCCGAACTATGGAAAGAGCCCAGATGTCCACTGATGGATATATGGATAAAGAAGATGTGGTGTATATATATATATATATATATATATATATATACACACACACACACACACACACAATGGAATATTATGCAGCCATCAAAAAAATGAAATCTTGCCATTTGCAATGATGTGGATGGAACTAAAGGGTATTATGCTAAGCTAAATAAGTCAATCAGAGAAAGATAATTATCATATGATCTCACTGATATGTGGAATTTGAAGAGGATCATAGGGGAAGAGAGGGAAAAAATGAAACAAGACAAAACCAGAGAGGGAGACAAACCATAAGAGACTCTTAATCTCAGGAAACTGAGGGTTGCTGGAGTGGAGGGGAGTGGGAGGGATGGGGTGGCTGGGTGATGGACGTTGGGGAGGGTATGTGTTGTGGTGAGTGCTGTGTATTGTGTAAGACTGATGAATCACAGACCTGTACCCCTCAAACAAATAATACATTATATGTTAATAATAAAAAAATGCAAAAAAAAAAGAGAAAACTTGCTGTGAAGGCACCTATAAACATTATAAACCTATCTACTCTTTAACCCAGCAATTCTACTTTTGGGAATTCATCCCACATATATACTGCACATGCACAAAATAATATAAGTACAAGACTATTCAATGCAATTGTTTGTGATACTCAAAGACTAGAAACATCCCAAGTACGAATTTATTTACCAGGATACTGATAAATAGCACAATGGAATACCAAGCAGCTGTTAAAAAAAAAAACTCTCTTATGTATTAATATGGAAAGATTTTTAAAGGATACATTGTGGAGTCATGAACTCAAGATAGAGAACAGCGTATCTTTTTTGCAAGAAACGTGGAAAAAATATGTGTCCATACTTGCCCCCTATCTGTATAAAGAAATGCTGAAAGGATACTTAAGAAACTAATAAAATGTATGGGTGCAGGAGGAAACAGGGGTAGAAGAATAAGTCAGGAATTGGAATAAGACAATATATACCTATTATACATCCTTTTGATTTTTGAACCATGTAAATGTGTTTCTTATCACAAAATAAAGGAAAATTATTAAGATTGTGGTAGATGGCAGACCTAAAAGTACTCAAATGAAAAGGCATCAGAAATATTATTAATTGGGAAAAGCAAGTTGCAGAACAGTATACTTTCTATAAAATGATCCCTGTTACTCAAAAACACACACACATACCTACATATACAAAAAGTGCCTGGAAGTATACATAATCAGATATTAACAGTAGTGACCTCTTGGGGGTGAGTATGGAGGCAAGAGTAGGTGGGGGGAATCTGATGTTTTATTTGTTTTCTCTTTTTAAATTAAAGTATAGTTTATGTACAGTGAACAGCAAGGATCTTGAGTTCAATGAGTTTGGACAAATGTATATACCCATATAATCATACCTCTATCAAAATATGGAAAATTTCTATCCCCTTAGGGGGAGAAGAAGTTCAACCATCATCAACACTGTTGGTTTCAACTTAAAATGCTTAATTACCATTAATTTATTCAGGAAATATTCATTTAGAGCTTAACAAAGTCAAGCACTGTTACAGGCCTTAAAAATATAGCATAGAAAAAAATAAATCCTTGCCATGAAGGAGCTTATATTCTTGTTAGGGAGAGAAAGAGAACACAGTGAGGAAGCAGCAAATATATGTCAGATGAAAGTCACAGAAAAAAAATATTATCTTTTAAACATGGTTACTAAGGAATGTAAAGGATGCCTAAGGTACGTGTGGGTATTTCTTCCAAGTGTATCAGTAATATTAAAATCCAATGATTTTATTATTATTGCTATGCATCCTTATCCCAAACGTTCCTTATCTGAAATTTCGCTGTTTGTAAGCCAACAATAGATGGTGAAAAAAATACTAGGCTTAAAAATTAGCATGAAAAATATACAACCAAGAAAATTAAGCAACAATAAAACAGCCTGGTAAATTATAATCCAAACACAATTCCAGAGGCAGAAAGAACTTGGCACCGGAACTAGTCTGAAAAGTAGGGTGGACATGAATTAAACACTGAGGTTCTCTGGGTAACAGATATCTCTAATAATGAAAAAGTGATCAGGAAGAAAAATAAAGCACAGGGGTAGCACTATGATGAGTCCCAGAACATACCAGTATAGAGCTGTCAGGAAGCTTATCATGCTCAGCCTGGTAAGGATCTACCCACCTGAATGGATTATCACAATGGAAGGAATCAGAGTAAAAGAATGGTTACCATTATGTCCAACCACACTCTTAGTATCTGCACTTGGATATTTCACAGAATCTCAAATAACTTCACAACTCCTAATTTCTCTGTGATCTATCCTTCACTAGTCTTCCACAACTCACAAATGGTACCTTTGTCCATCCAGTTCCTTAATTCACAAATCTGGAAATGATTCTTAATCCTCCCCCTCTTTCATCCACTGTATTTATTCAGTCAACAATATTTAATTGTGAATCTACCAGCGGCCAGGCAATGATTTTTCCAGACACTGAATAATGTAATAAAGAAAATAGTCCCTGACCTTAAAGAGTTTACATTCCTCCATTCCACTACTGTCTTGTTGTATCTATTTCTTAAATATATCTCCAATCCATCCATTTGTTTCTACATCCACTACCTTCCCTTTAATCCAATCCAGCACAATTTTTTTTTAAGGTTTTATTTATTTGACAGACAGAGAGATGGTGAGAGCAGAAACACAAGCAGGGAGAGTGGGAGAGGGAGAAGCAGGCTTCCCACCAAGCAGGGAGCCCAATGTGGGGCTGGATCCCAGGACCCTGGGATCATGACCTGAGCCGAAGGCAGATACTTAATGACTGAGCCACCCAGGCACCCCATCCAGCACCATTTCTTATCAGGAACATTGCCATAGTCTCCCATCTGTTCTCCCTACTTCCATTTATTACCCTCAGAAATCAATTTGCCACACAGGAAACCAGAGACAGCTTTTAAAAATTCAAAACATATTTTGTCACTGCCTTGTTTAAAACCATTCAAAAACTCCTAAATATGAAAGTACTTAGAATAAAATCCAGAATCTTTAATATGGTTTACAGGACTCTGCCTTGTAATAGATGTACCTCATCTACTTATTTAACATTTTTAGCCTCCCTAGACTTTTTCAATTGCTCACCTTTTCTTAAAGGACTTTCACACCCACTATTTGCTCCACCAATTTCTCCTTTATTCTCCTTGTTACCTACCTAACTTCTACTCATCTTTCAGATCTCATGTTAAATTTATAACTTCCTGAAAGAACTTCTCCCTGACCCTCCCAGACTAGGGGAGGCCTCCCTATTATAAGCTCTCTTAGCATCTTTGTTTTTCCTTTGGAGGTATTTATCAGACTTCTTAAAGACCATACCTTAGAAAGGGACCCATTAAGTCAGGAATCGCATTTGCCTTGTTCATTGGTGCATACTTGGAACTTAGGACAGTGTTTTGCATGTAGCAGGCACTTAATAATATTTGTTATATAAATGAATGAATGATCCAACCACTGCTAGACTTGGGGAAGACACTAGTGTTTACTTTGTTTTTGGATGGGCTCTTCCAACCTATATATTTCAGAGAATGGATGCCTGAACTTAAGTGGAGGTGGCTTAAGCTTATACTATACTCTTTTACATTATATTCTCACATAGTATGAGACTAGAGTGCACCACACTTCCTGTTTTTCAAAACCATATGAAGTATACAAAAATCAAGTTTTTCTGTAAGCCAGCAACAATCATAAAATTAAATTAAAATACATTTTACAATAATATCCAAAACCATAAAATACATAGGAATAATTTAATGGAAGATATACAAGACCTCTACACTAAAAACTCTGAAACATTGCTAAGAGAAGTTAAAGATCTAAAATACATGGAAATATAATACCATTCCCATATGCTGTAAGTCTCAATATTGTTCAAATGACCTCTCTCCCAAAAGATTTATAGATTTGGTCAATCCCATTCAAACCCCTTGCAGGCTTTTTCTCTCTCTCTGGAAAGTGAGAAAATGAATTTTATTTGGAAAGAGATAGGATCATGAATAGTCAAAACAATGTGAAAACAAGAAAAAGGATGGAAGATTTACCTACCTGACTTCAAGACTTACTATAAAGCTACAATAATCTAGACAGTGTGGTTGTGGCAAAAGGACAAAAAGATCCATGGCACATGACAGGGAGTTGAGAAATAGACCTATTTGTATCAAATGATTTTCAACAAGGGTGCCAAATCAATTCAACAGGAAAATGAACATCCTTTCAACAAATGATGTTGGAGAAACTGGGCATCATATGGGGAAAAAGAACCTTGACTCCTACCTCATTGATTTGTTACCTCATATAACATGCAAAAATCAGTTTAAAACAAGGCAAATAGAAGAATCAATAGATGTCAAATAAGTGCCCTTTGCTCACCAGGAATATTCAGGGCCTTCCTTAACACACTGTTAGAGAAAATACTACACAAGATAAAGCCAATATATGCAAGTGACACATAGTTGTTGAGATGCTTGACTTTTCTTGGTTTCCAAGCATTAGCAAACTCTTTGGGTGAACAATGGAATCTGGGTTGAAGATGCCAAATTATCTAATATCCTGAATTCCTTTTAGAGACCAACAGCCAGGTGCATTTACAATAAAATTAACATAGCTTAGACAACAGAATCCACACCAATAAGGAATCCTACCGTCAAAAATAAATTATTCCTACCGTAACCAATCAGACACAATTTTATACATCTTACTAATATTCTTTATCTTGACTTACGAGTAATTTTCCTTTCACTCTTTACAGCTTCCTTATTACCCACTTTACCTATATGTACTTTCCAAGAGTTAATATTTCCTTTTCCTTTTTATATTTTATATTTATATAATTTTATATTATATATTTATATTTCCCTGTTATATTTTAGACTGCAATCTAACCACTGACAGTGATACATAACAGGGAATTTTATATGCAAATGTTATTATATAATTTTTCAAGGGTTTGTAAACTGTAAGTTGAGTGAAATGCTATGCTAACATTATTCGGATCCACCTGATTACTAGGAACTGTCCCTATCCAGCATTCTGTGCTACCTCCAATTCATTTAAAGTACGAAAATTGGCCACAAAGGAGTAAGAGATACTGCTGTTGGGTCCCAGGTCAGGATCTGAGGTGCAGACTTGGGCAATGGAGGTTCTGGGAGGGCTATTCTTGGCCATGTGGACCACCAGGAGGCCTGGTGGAAAACTGGCCTGTTGTTGATGTCACCAACGTGTAGGGTGGTATTTCTGCTGGAGGAGAGAAGTGACTTGTTTCTGTCTGTGGCCATGATGGTAACATTGGACCCTAGGGTCGGCTCCCAGTCCAGGGCCCCATCTGTTGCAAGCATGTAGTAATTATCGGTAGAAGATTCAATTCTGAATCTGTACCAGACACGTGACCTCCCTTCTTCTGCCGAATCTGGATCCTGTGGGTTTTTTGTTTGTTTGTTTGTTTGTTTAAAGATTTTATTTATTTATTTATTTGAGAGAAAGAGAGAGAGACAGAGAAACAGCATGAGAGGGGAGAGGGTCAGAGGGAGAAGCAGGCTCCCCGCTGAGGCGGGAGCCCGATGTGGGACTCGATCCCAGGACTCCGGGATCCTGACCTGAGCCGAAGGCAGTCGCTTAACCAACTGAGCCACCCAGGTGCCCTGGATCCTGTGTTTTAAACAGAGTCATTACTTTTTAAGGTGCAGAATCTTCAGAAATCATTGTGGAAAAAGAAGTAAAAATCAGCTCTGGTATTTTGTCATTATCATCCAGAATTTTGATCTCAACTACACTAGGCAATCAGTCCTCCCCTTCCACCATTCCTTGCTTCCCAAACCATGGAGCATGTTTTAATCTCATCATAGCCCAATGTACTTAAAGTTTTCATCTCACTACGATTGTGATCAAGATTAAACTGGTACTCTGGGCTGCAAAGACATATCTGATATCCACACGGCTATTCTCATATGGGTCAGTGGCCCTCACCCTCACCATGGAGGTGCCCAGAGGCATGTCTTCTAAAAGGCTGAGCCCAGACACATTCTGGCTGAAACTGAGGAGGGGGGTATAACTGCATCAACTGCCAGGGTGGGGATCTGAGCAGTGCTGCTTCAGGACCGTCTTTGTCATCTAAGGTTATCAGGACTAAGCCACATGAGTTTTGCTTTTCCTAGTCCAGTGGCTTCTCTAACACAGGCTCAACATATTTGTTTCCACTGTTGGTCTGTTACTTCAAAGACAAAGTGTTGCTTCTAAGGTGGCAATTTTGTAAAGGAATAGCTTCCAACATCAGTATCTTCCGTAGGTTCTATTACGGATCTTGCCCCAAGCTGGGTCAGTTCACATATTTGAGTCAGTAACACTCCTGATGAACTGGGGAGTATTATCATTGGCACCTTGCACATCTATATTAGGGTGGAAAGCATTTAAAGGCTTTTCAACTACCATTTCTAAACATTTGATACAAACTATGGTATATGGTCTTTTATGTTCCAGGTCCATCCTGTTACAAGTTAAGTGTCTACTTTCTTCACTCAGACTGAACTATTCTTTTTCCACGTTAATCCACAGCTTCTGAACAAGCAAGTCCTGGACACCTAGCCCCATATCTTTGGCAAGGTCCCGTGGGGAAAGTCACCCAGCAGGAACCTTCACAGATCTCCTTGTTAATCTCTATTTCCACATTGACTCACAGCAGTGCTCTGAGTCCCTGCCTTAGCACTGCAGCCTGAAGTAATGAAAGCTCAATGTTCTGGAGAGTTGAGAACAAAGAGAAAGATGTTTCTCAATGGAATTTACAGGCTGAAAGGTAGTAGTAGTACAGCCTTATTTATCCAATTAAATATTCCTGGGAATTCATATTCTCAGTGACTCCACCATACGAGGTCAAAGTGATGACTTCTTTTTATAGTTTCTTGATACTTAAGATAATTTTTAGGCTGTCTCTTTAAAAAAAATTTTTTATATGGAAGCTTTATTTTTTCCAAATAACAGTCTCAGGATGAATTACTGGCTGGATCTTCAGCCACAAATATACAGAAAGCCTCTAAGAAGTTACACAATATGAAAAGCGTATGTTTAAGGCAACTATTTATTTTTGTATCCTTTGGGTAAATACCTAGTAGTGTCATTGCTGGACCATAGAGAAGTTCTATTTTTAACTTTTTGAGGACCCTCCATACTGTTTTCCAGAGTGGCTGCACCAGTTTGCATTCCTACCAACAGTATAAGAGGGTTCCCCTTTCTCCACATCCTCACCACCATCCTGTTTCCTGTGTTAATTTTAGCCATTCTGCCAGGTGTGAGGTGGTATCTCACTGTGGTTTTGATTTGTATTTCCCTGATGAGTAACATTGAGCATATTTTCATGTGCCTGTTAGCACATCTGGATGTCTTCTTTCCAGATGTCTGTTCATGTCTTCTGCCCATTTCTTAACTGGATTATTTGTTTTTTGGGGTATTGAGCTTGATAAGTTCTTTATAGATTCTGGATATTAGCCCTTTATCTGATACGTCATTTGCAAATATCTTCTCTCATTACATTGGTTGCCTTTTAGTTTTGTAAATTGTTTCCTTCAGAAGCTTTTTATTTTGATGAGGTCCCAATAGTTCATTTTTGCTTTTATTTCCCTTGCCTCCGGCTATATGTCTAGTAAGAAGTTGCTGCGGCTGAGGCCAAAGGGGTGGCTGCCTGTGTTCTCCTCTAGGATTTTGATGGTTTCCTGTCTTATATTTAGGTGTTTCATCCATTTTGAATTTATTTCTGTGAATGGTGTAAGAAAGTGGTCCAGTTTCAGTCTTCTGCATGTTGTTGTCCAGTTTTCACAACACCATTTATTGCGGAGACTCTCTTTTTTCCATTGGATATTCTATCCCGCTTTGTTGAAGATGAGTTGACCATATAGTTGTGGGTCCATTTCTGGGTTTTCTATTCTGTTCCATTGATCTATGTAAGAGACCATTTTCTAATTACTGAACTGAAGCCTTTTACTGAATATTTAGAAGGGGTATAAATCATTGTATGAAACATTTCAGAGACTTAAAGATGAACTAAGAAATTATACTTGTCATTAATGACATTATACATAGATCTTTTTATGGCTTCTCTAAGAGAAACTGCAGAAGTACTGATTTCTTTTACATATAAATTATCTTGAGTCTATAGTTGATCTGATGACAATTTCTTCGCATCTTCTTGAACCAGAACTCTTCCCATTTGGTATCAAGGAAACTCATCCTCTATCAAAGGTTTTTTTCAATTACCTTTGCCATAGGCTATCTTTTCCTATTAGTATTTTAAGAATCCTAAACAGTACATTCTTTTATTGATAACTTTTCAGTAGATATGGTTTCCTAAAAATGAACTCAAGTTTTTTTTTTTTAAGATTTTATTTATTTATTTGAGAGAGAGAATGAGATAGAGAGAGAGAGCATGAGAGGGGGGAGGGTCAGAGGGAGAAGCAGACTCCCTGCCGAGCAGGGAGCCCGATGTGGGACTTGATCCCAGGACTCCAGGGTCATGACCTGAGCCGAAGGCAGTCGCTTAACCAACTGAGCCACCCAGGTGCCCCAATGAACTCTTAAGTTTAACTCAGGAGAGTAAATCTGTCTCTTTCCTAATATATACACTCACTACTTTGATCAATATCCCTTCACACTGTTTGCTTTAAAATTTTTAAAAGTAGTTTTATTGAGGTATAGTGGATACACAAAGAACTACACATATTTAATGTGGATGTGTTTAATTTTTTGGACTTGGTATCTTGCATGAAGAAAAAGCAGATTTTTCACCAGAAAAATTCAATTCATGATCACAACTATACTGTCACATGTAACTGAGAAAACTGATACAGCCCACTCATTTATCATTAGCCTTCTAATTCAGCTTAAAATGATCTCTGAGAGGATGCCTGGATGGTTCAGTCGGTTGAGTGTCTGCCTTCAGCTCAGGTCATGATCCCAGGGCCCTGGGATTGAGTCCCACATTGGGCTCCTTGTTCAGCAGGGAGCCTGCTTCTCCCTCTGCCTGCTGCTCCCCCAGCTTGTGCTCTAACAAATAAAAAAAATTTTAAATAAAATGAAACAAAATGATCTATGGGTTGCACAGTATCAACTAGTTGTACAGTCTCACCAAGGATCCTAGCCTATTTCTGCTTCAAACAGCCTAATATCTCTTCTAGAATGGATGTGGGGGAAGAATGTTGATAGATTACATTTCAACTTTAGGTTCTATGAAATAGTGAAGCTGCAACTTTTAAATTATAGATGAACACTTCAACTTATTAGACTAAGTGAACGAAAACCCACCATTCTTAACACATAGGAAGACAAGCCAAATTCTTGACGTAATTTCATTACTGGAACCAGCACAAAAATAAACATCCAAATCCACTGCCTGGTTACTCTAAAAAAAAAAAAAAAATCAACAAATATCCTAATTATCAGTCCCAAATTGTCAACAAATTATCCTAAAGCTAAGATTGACATCTTACATTAAATACATTATGTTAGGGGTGCTTGGGTGGCTCAGGTCATGATCCTGGGGTCCTGGATTGAGATCCACATCGGGCTCCCCACTCAGTGGGGAGTCTGCTTCTCCCTCTCCCTCTGCTTGTGCACTTTCTCTCTCTCAAAGAAATAAATAAATAAAAATCTTAAAAACAATACATTATGTTAGCTTAAACTCTCATGTGGCCAAAACCAAATAACTCCAGCTTTCAGGTTTTGATGATCCATTCTCCAGTTAAATCATCCTAGCAATCCTAATGGAGTAAATAGGTCCTTTAAATAAGAAATTTCACAGGGGGGCGCCTGGGTGGCTCAGATGGTTAAGCGTCTGCCTTCGGCTCAGGTCATGAGCTCAGGGTCCTGGGATCAAGTCCCGCATCAGGCTCCCTGCTCCTTGGGAGCCTGCTTCTCCCTCTGCCTTTCTCTCCCGCTCTGTCTCTCATGAATAAAAAAAAAAAAAGAAAAAAGAAATTTCACAGGACACTTGTTTAGGTTTTGCTATGGTTCAGAAAGAGAAAAACTGGGGCGCCTGGGTGGCTCGGTCGGTTAAGTGTCTGCCTTCGGCTTAGGTCATGATCTCGGAGTTCTAGCATCTCTAGCATCAAGCTCTGCAGCAGGTTCCCTACTCAGTGGGGAGTCTGCTTCTCCCTCTGCCCCTCACCCTGCTTGTGCTCTCT
This sequence comes from Mirounga leonina, assembly GCF_011800145.1. Classification (NCBI taxonomy): domain Eukaryota; kingdom Metazoa; phylum Chordata; class Mammalia; order Carnivora; family Phocidae; genus Mirounga; species Mirounga leonina. The sequence goes on along the minus strand of NW_023270426.1, from coordinate 24,934,643 downwards.
CTCTCTCAAATAAATACATGAAATCTTTTTTAAAAATGTCCCATGTTGGGCGCCTGGGTGGCTCAGTTGGTTAAGCGACTGCCTTCGGCTCAGGTCATGATCCTGGAGTCCCGGGATCGAGTCCCGCGTTGGGCTCCCGGCTCAGTGGGGAGCCTGCTTCTCCCTCTGACCCTCTCCCCTCTCGTGCTGTTTCTCTCTCTCTCTCTCAAATAAATAAATAAAATCTTTAAAAAAAAAAATGTCCCATGTCATTATAAACCTTTAAAAAAAAAGAGAGAGAGAAAAATTAACACTCAAAAACTCTCCCATCCAAAACAATGGTTCCTCCATCTTTTATGACCCCAAACAGAGGCTTCTCAACCAATAATGTGCCTAGGGAGATCCTTTGCCCCTTCTGCCATGTGAGGACACAGCCAAAAGTCTGTGATCTATAAGAAAACCCTCACCTGACCATCCTGGCACCCTTATCTCAGAATTCCAGCCTTCAAAACAGTAAGCAATACATTTCTGCTGTTTATAAATCATCCATCACCTAATCCCCCTAGGGGAAGGGGATCAACTGATACAAGCCAGTTATAAAATAAGTCATGGGGATGTAACATACAGCAAAGAGAATACAGTCAATAATACTATAATGACTCTGTAGAGTAACAGATAGTAACTAGACCTATCGAGGTGATCATTTCATAATATATAAAAATACTGAGGGGCACCTGGGTGGCTCAGGTGGGTGAGTGCCCAACTCTTGATTTTGGCTCAGCTCATGATCTTAGAGTCATGGGCTCTGCACTCAGTGCAGAGTCTGCCCACTAGAGATTGCCTCCCTCTCCTTCTGCTCCTCCGTTGCTCACGTGCTCTCTAAAATAAATAAACAAAATATTTTTAAATAATACTGAATCGCTGTCATGCACCTGAAACTAATATAATATTGTGCGTCAATTATAATTCAATTTTTAAACAAGTTTAAAAAAGAATACTTAAGCACTTGTTTTTTTTAAAGATTATTTATTTAAGAGACAGTGAGTGAAAGAGCACATGAGCAGGGGCGGAGGGAGAGGGAGAAGCAGACTCCCCTACTGAGCAGGGAATGCAATGTGGGGCTCGATCCCAGGACCCCGGGACCATGACCTGAGCCAAAGGCAAACACTTAACTGACTGAGCCACCCAGGCGCCCCTAAACTTTTTAAATTAGCTTTCATAAAAACTTTAGAATAGTTTTACTTCCACTCACAGGTCAACCCATTAGACAACGAGAACACACAAATCATTATTACTTTTCACAACAGAATGTCAAGTGTGCTGACAGTAAAAGCTTTTTATATCAACAATGTAAAAAAATGGCTACCATTAATTACCTATTATGAACCAGGTGGTTTATGTTATCACTAGTCCTCACCACAATCTTTCAAATTATATATTATTGTCCCAATTTTGCTGAAGCTGATAGACACTATATAAGTTGTCAAAGGTCACAAAATGAGTAGTTACCTCATTTCAAAGCTGCTACTTTTCTATGAAACTACATCTGAGAATACCAATAGCAGATAATCCCCAGAGCACACACATTTGTTCATTCACTCAACAAATTAATGAAGCCTATTTAGCTCACCTGGAAGCATTAGTTGAGATCACTGATTCTTGAGATTCAGCTGAAGGGTCATGATTGTTCATTGCCCTAACTTAATGATTTGTCTCTAAATCAGGTTAAGTGAACAGAAGTCAGCATAACTGAACTATCGCAGGTTTCCCAAATAATTTCTATTGTGTGTTATGTCTTTCATTTTGAATTGACCACCATGTGAGAACTGGCCTTGTGATAAACGTTTTGATAGTTTTTACAAAACAGGAGGTCATACTGCCCGCTACTCCCAGTGATATCACTTAGAAAGCTCTACTTATTGAGTTCCATGGGAACTTAATGTCAATACAAAATTTCAGGTAGACTTAAAAACTTCCTTTTTTAAAAATCAGACAAATAGAACCATCCTATGTTTTCTTTTTTTTATACTGGTTGTCACGAAAAACATAAAGTGACATGTCAATTCATTAGCAGTAACTGCTTCATTTTAGGGCTATTTAATTACCTTTCTTTCTCAAATGATTTCTAATCTCTTTTATAATTCTAAATATGAACTACTGGATTTTTGAAAGGAAATTGGTAACAAAGAGAAAATAATAAGGATGCTATGATCCCCTACCCCTTTACAGAATTCACCCAAAGATCCAAACTTCTTACAGGTTCCAGCAATGCTTTCCCAAGAATAATATGAATTAGCATTCAATTTAGGTTCAACGTTATACAATAAGCATTAGGTTCTCAAAAAACACTTAGACTCTGAGCACTTTCCATAGTTTTTTCTATGTGTGAAAGTTATGGAAACTTACGTAAGAAGAGAGACTACTGCAAATGCACCACATTACCAAAAATGCATTCAAAACACAATTTGTTAACTGTTTCACAAAGTCATCATCAAGATCATCAGTATGAGTAAACTAAAGAAATATCTCCCCTGGAAACACATACATACATTGAATTCCCAAAAATCTACAGTGGGGATAAAAAATAAACAATCTCTTCAGTTTTTCTTCATGACAACACTTACACTGTTTGCATATATTTTTTTAAGATTTTACTTTTAGGTAATCTCTACACCCAACATGGGGCTTGAACTTACAACCCCAGATCAAGAGCATGCTACTCTTACTCACTAAGCCAGTGGGGCACCTCTGTTTGCATATTTCAGTGACAAAGTTTTAAGTATGTAGAAAATAAACTCGGTATATTTGGAAGTTCAAGAATTATGTGAAACCATGAAATGACTTAGGACCTAAGAAAGTATAAATGTATGCACCCCTATGACCACAATTACTTCACTTTAAAAGAAACTAAATGCACTTTATGAATTTGTTAGCAACTTCATGTGTAGTTAGAGACCCCTCTACTCATAAAAGTTTATTTGAAATTGCATTTATACTTTTCATAAATTAGAGTGAATCCCTCTACAAGAATTTGGGGTTTTAATGGATAAATTGACATCAGATGTTCAACATAAAAATGTTGTGCGGCCAAAGGTAAATAAAAAGACCAATTAAAAGAAGGTACACCTGGTTAATTAAATTAGAAAAAATTGAGTATTTAAAAGTACCAAAGTGGTTATAAATTTATATATATATATATAAAATACATAAACATTGTTATAAATAAGGCATGAGAGAAGGCCTCCAAGTTGTCCTTGGTGTCTACCACGCATATATAAATTTTTGGCGTCTGCTTTCTAAATTCGAAATACACACTACCCACACTAAGATATTTTGTTCAAAACCCAGAGAAGAATATTTGATATGTACTCATCTGAATTAATGCATGATTATCTTTAGAGAACGCTGAACTACCTGACAGTAAAAGAGGCTCGCTTTTCCCACAGCTCTCCTGGCTGATGAGCGTGTC
>NW_023270426.1:24875799-24931185 GCF_011800145.1 Mirounga leonina | reverse complement strand
TCGTTCTGGTCCAGCACAAACAGGCTCAGCGACACATTGCTGCTGAGAGGCGGGTCCCCGCTGTCACACGCCATCACTCTCAGTTGAAGGTCCCGGAACTGCTCATAGTCGAAGGATCGCAAGGCATATAAAACGCCAGTGTCTGAGTTGATGGAAACATACGAAGACAGAGGCGCCCCCTGGATGGTGTCCTCCACCAAGGAGTAAGTGACTAGTGCATTCTCATTGCTGTCGGCATCATGGGCTTTTGCAGAGAAGAGGGAGGCACCTCGGGGATTGTTTTCCAGAATGAAGGTAGAGTAGGAGTCCTGGGGAAAAACAGGGGGATTGTCATTGATATCTGTCACTTGCAGTGAAATGTGGGTTTCAGTAGATAGAGCTGGAGTTCCCTGATCTGTTGCTGTTACTGTGATGTTGTACCTGGAGGTAATTTCTCTGTCCAGAGTTCTTTCTGTCACTAAATGGTAATAATTATCATCCAACTTTTCTAATTTAAAGGGTAGATTTCCAGGAATGGAACATGTAGTGTTACCATTGTCTCCAGAGTCCTGGTCATGCACACTGATAAGAGCAATTATAGCTCCAGGAGGAAAGTCTTCTGGGACTGAAGTGGTGACAGAGGTCATGGTCACCTCTGGGGCATTATCATTTATGTCCAGAACTTTGACCAGCACCTTAGCTCTGGCCATGAGGCCTGCACCATCCTGAGCCTGAATTTCCATTGAATAAATTTTGTATTCTTCAAAATCCAGGGCTTCTTTATTGGATATTTCTCCTGTGTAAGAATTCAACTGAAATATCTGGGCTATTTTGTGGTCTATATTGTGAAATGAGTATGTTACTTCCCCATTGGCTCCTTCATCTGGGTCAGTAGCTTTGACCATAAGCAGCTGAGTACCCAGCGGCACATTCTCTGGGACACTCATGTGGTACTGTGCTTGAGTAAATGCTGGAGGGTTGTCATTTGCATCTACCACCTGAACATGAATGCGGAGGGTTCCTGAACGGACTGGATTGCCCCCATCAGAGGCTGTGAGGAGGAGGTGGTGCACAACTTCTTCTTCCCTATCCAGGGGACTCTGCAGCACCATCTCTGGTTGTTGGGATCCATCAGCTCCCTTTTTCACATCCAGGGAGAAATGAGGATTGGAGCTGAGCTGGTAGCTCTGTAGTGAATTCACACCCACATCAAGGTCTTGCCCAAAAGGTAGAGGGATCCTGGTACCTGGAGTGGTTATTTCGTTCATTTTAAATTCCACTTCATCTAACTGAAATTGGGGAGCGTTGTCATTAATATCAATTATTTCCACTTCAACAGGGAAAAGCTTCATTTTATCCTCTACCAAGATGTTAAAACTCACTAGACACTGCACACTCTGAGCACAGAGCTTCTCCCGGTCTATCCTGCCCGCTGTGACCAAGCTGCCACTTCGAGGGTTCAGAGCAAAAAGCTGCGTCCTACCTCTAGAGATGATGCGAACTCTGCGCTCTGTGAGCTCCTGAGGTTGTAGCCCCAGGTCTTCAGCGATGTTGCCCACGAAGAAAGCTTTGTTTGTCTCTTCTGGCACCAGGTATCGGATCTTCCCGGCCCAAGCTTCCAACGACAGCCCCAGAAAAAGGCACAGCAGGAACAGCTCGCTGCAGCTGGGCTGCTTCCCTCGAATCACCATTGCTCTCTCGCTTCGTAGTTTACTCCCAGTCTGGTACCAGGAGTATTGTTTCTCTGTTACTCTAAGCCTAAATTAACCGAATTTTCGGGAGATTTCAGAGCGGAAAGTGGTGCAGAAGTAGGGTCCGGGAAGCTTCAGGGAAACTGTTTTCAATCTGGCGGTGATGGAGGTTCTAAGAAGCTTTTTTTTTTTTTTTTTTCCCTTTTGGGGTGTGTGTGCGCACGCGCTGCCTGTGTCTCCCAGACTGGTGAACAGCGGCGCCCAGAGTCCTCACCAGTTACTACACTCCTAGATAATACTGAAACTTAGCCTTCTTGTTAACCTCATCTATCTTTCCTTAAGTCTTAGTTTATTGCCAAGGAAGTAGTTATTCATTCTACAATATATGCATGAAAACGAGAAACTACTATGTTTATTTAATTAATCATACCTGTTACTAAATTGCAATATACAGTAGAGTCTCAGTATACCTAAGCTATCTGCTTTCTCTTCAGGTAATATAATCACAGGGGACAAAAATCATAGCTCTGCTTCTCTAGTATATCTTGACCACTTGACAGTTTCTCAGGCCACATAGAAGAGCAACTGCCCTTTGACTGGAGAATGAAAAAACTAGGGTATAAATAAACTTTTAGAATGTAAGCTAGACTTTTAAAAATTGGATTGTCCATTTTCTTTCCATTGTGCTTTGAATACTTATCAGAAACCTTTGAATTTTGAAGGACGTGTTTTACCCATATCCTTATTTTTTCTCTTTTCTGAAGTGTGTATGTACTATGTGGATTTCAAAAGACCTTTAATTCACTCAAAGGTAATATATTTTGAATAGAGTAACATTGCGCTCTTGGAATTTCATTGGAAAATGTCATATGAGTATCTAATTTAGACTTCAAATTTAAGAGACACAAGAGGTAGTGATATTCTCCTTCAAAACTTAAAAGGAAATGGCCACATCTTTATTTTTAGACAGGCCATTAAAATAATATGCATTCTCCTAAAATCACACTTAATATTTTCCCGAAGAGAAATTGGTTTTCTTAATAGCAAGATTTTTAAACTAGATTGCCTTCCTTCTTTTACTCATTGAAAAATTAGTAAAAGTTTACTAACTAAAATGTCTTGAGGCTTTGAGTGATTTATCTTTACCCAAAAGTTAGGGAAGAATGTTCTCTGCATTCCAGAGGTTAACATTTCTGGAACAAATTGGGCCAGATACCGGCAGTCAGCCTATGGACATGACTGAGAAAGGTCCAGAAAATAAGGTAACAAAGGTCACAATAATAGTTCTTGGAAAGAGAATATCCATTCCTGTGTAACCAAATCTATAGGTTTCTCAGCTTCTCAAAACAAATATATGGAGTCCAAAGGCAGAAACTTAAAGATTCAGTGAACCTCTTTAAATATTGCAAGGAACGGACTTTTTAGCAGAAAATATAAGTTTTTAGAATGTACACCATAGGCACAAACTTTTCACCAATGGGACTGTCTGGGCAAACAAAAGAAATTTAAAAAACACACAGAAACTAGAAAGTGAATTTGTAGAGCTTCTCCTCCTCCAACAACAGCAAAAACCAAGCAGAGTTGATTTATAACAGGATATTTACAAAATAAAAGTGTTAAAACTCACAGGTAAATATTTGAATCCAATGTAATATTGAAGGTTGCAGTGCAGGCACCACAGAGAATATCCAGTTAAAAGATGTTTCTTGAGTTAAAGAAATTAAGATTTTGCAATATCTGAAGCCACAAAAAGATTGTAGAAATAGGGCCAATCTCACTTGCTGAAGTAGAAGCAACTCCAAATCTAGGCCTGGACCAAAGACCAGACTGAAAGTAGGGCTGGAGGAGCCTCACAGGACCAGGGTAATGGCCAGAAGCACTGTGAGAAGAGCACAGATACAAAGGACAAGGCCACAACCAGGTAAAACTGTAGCTCTGTCTGCCTGGCAGCAGGTACCAGGCCATTGCTGAGTTCTGGCAGCAACTCCTCTAAACTGTAGGCAAAGACCAGCGATAGCATGATGACTGTTGGTATTGTGTGCAGTGACCAGCAAGCCCTGTAGAGCAGCGTCTCTGCTGCCCACAGGACCACAGCGCTAATCTTACTCTTGTGCCTCCCTAGGCTGAAGAATCAAATTAGCTGCTCTGAAGCGTGTAATAGGATAGCCCGGCAAAGCTCTTCAGTTGACATCCACCTTGGTGACCAGGTAGCCAGTTGCACTGGGCATGGTGCCACATCAAAGAGGGCATGACTTCTGGCTGCAGCTCCTGGTACAGTGCTGCCTGTGCATTTCCGTTGTGGTGGTCCACCATCACAAGGAGCCTGCAGTGAACATCATCATGCTCTGCACTTACTGACGCTGGCTGACGACGCACGCAGTACTGGGTTGCTAGTCAGGAAGAAATAGGCACAGAGGGCCCCACGTCTGGGTAAGAAGCACTAAAGTGTGCGATGGAGGCTTTGAGCAGGTGTTCTCATTCTCTTGGGCCATATAAGAGGCCTGCTGGAGAACAAGAGCACTTTTGTTGATGGGGGTGATATGCAGGGTGATGCTTGTGCTGGAGGAGAGGGAGAGCCTGTCCTTGGTGGCTCTGGTGGTGATACTGTACTTCACGTACTGCTCCCAGTTTAGAATTCCTTCTGCCTGTAGCTTAGAAAGAATTACATAGTAATTCTTTTTTTTTTTTTAAGGATTTTTATTTATTTATCTGACAGAGAGACACAGCGAGAGAGGGAACACAAGCAGGGGGAGTGGGAGAGAGAGAAGCAGGCTTCCTGCAGAGCAGGGAGCCTGATGAGGGGCTCGATCCCAGGACCCTGGGATCATGACCTGAGCCAAAGGCTTAACGACGGAGCCACCCAGGTGCCCCCATAGTAATTCTTATAGGTGAATTGTTTGTATGTTTATTACTTCCTATAATATCTTTTATCTCTCCATTGTTTTGGCTTGGGCAACCAGAGTTCTTGCCTTGACTGGAGAGCCAGCTGAAAGTTGTCTGCCCAGCACTGTAGTTCTCAACCTCCATTTCAATCAGGATTCTAAATGCACCCTTAAACTGCCTCCAATCTTCTCTTCTACTGAATGATGCAACTGTCATGCTCCAAAATCAAAGATGGTACTATTGTTACTGGATGGTAGATATTTGCTGTATGCCCTGTGAAACTATGTAGTAAGTGTAGGGGAACTCTACCTTAAGGGTGTCATCTAAGTCAGTGGGGAACCACCTGAAGAATGCAGAGGATGTGGTAGAGGGCAGGTAGGCTCCGCTGTACTCCTTGTGGCTCAGTATGGGAGGACTGGCATTAGCATCCATCTCCTGTATCTTGCCATGAGCTGTTCCTACTGCTCCCCACCACTAAGTGGCGGCAGCTCTATTCCTTTGGTCCATTCCTGCCCTAGTCATCTCTTTTACTTGTGGGGACTAGGGAGATGGCTATTAAAATTAATGTGATAAATTCATAGAGAATTACTTGCAGGATCCAAACATACTGAGGTTTAAAGAGGGAACTATGCTACTCTTAAGATGTTTCCCACAATTTTCAAAACAAAATGTCTGTATTAAAAGCCATAAATTATTTATATCCAGGGAGAATACATTTATATGAAAAGCATTTATGGGATTTCCAGGGAGGGTTTCAGATTCAAGAGCCTAAAGACTTCCTTTAGCATATCTGCTAGATCTAGCCTGTCATTCTTGAGTTCTTCCCTGCTGTCCTCGCTGGCGGTAAAGAGAGGCTTCCCAGCACTCACCCGAAGTTCCAATCACCAAGACGCACACCTTTGCCCAGATTCTCCACTTTTAAACCACCGGCTTTTCTTCTGGAATCTCGCAGCGCATCTGATGTGTAGTTTACTAGGCTGAACAAAGACATCAGTAAGGGAAACCGCTTCCTGCCCACGGTGCGCCTTCCCTGCAGAGGTCTTCTTAGCTCTTCTTGATGCTGCTTCTCAGATCTTAATCCACCTTGCCATGGTGGCTCTCAGAATACAAAGGTGCGCTGGAGAGAAAAGGCAGCACTTCACTCCCGTCATTAAACATCCTGGCGTTCCTGATCCAGGATATTTGGAAAAGATGGTGGGAGAGAAGGTGTTTGGAATCCACTCCAGATGCATTTCACAAGTCGGCGGGGAGCACTGGGTCAGAATGCCAATGGATTGCTTTGTTTCACTTTAGCCTCGGATTGGGAGACAGCGGCACCCAGAGGCCTGGTACTATATCTACCGCATGTTATTTCTCAGTCAGGAGACTCTATTTGCTTTATTTCCAGGAGTTATTTTAGACAAAGACTGCAAGTCATTATTTATTTTTGACAAAATATTAAAAAATGGACTTTTCACAACATTTAAACCAAGCACTTTTATTAAAATTCATCAACTTAAAATAATTCATACAGAATTTTCCCTCTCGGTATTTCCTTTTGAGGACGATACACTACTGAAGCTTCTTTTCCTTAAAAAGATTTTTCCTCAAGAAATTATCTATTGTAAAAAGAATTTTTCATTCCAAAAATTTCTTACTGTAAATTCTATAATAAAAATTTTTTACTATACAAAAGTAGAAAATACTGATAAAAATTTTAAATCACCAGTCATAAATTGGAGGGGGAGATGAACCATGAGAGACGATGGACTCTGAAAAACAAACTGAGGGTTCTAGAGGGGAGGGGGGTGGGAGGATGGGTTAGCCTGGTGATGGGTATTAAAGAGGGCACGTTCTGCATGGACCACTGGGTGTTATACGCAAATAATGAATCATGGAACACTACACCAAAAACTAATGATGTAATGTATGGTGATTAACATGACATAATAAAAAAAAAAAGCAGGTAAAAACCATAAAATCACCAGTAATTATATAATCATTATATCATATTTGACGACTACTCATACTTTGTTAAGTACATAATACTTTTTTTTTATTGTGGTAATATACACATAACATAAAATTTAACATTTTAACCACTTTTTAAACAATTTTAAGGGCACAGTTCAGTGGTATTAAAATACATTCATAATGTTGTGCAACCATTACTACCATCCATCTCCAGAACCCTTGTGGAGGTCCCATCTTGTAAGACTGAAACCCATACCTAATAACCTAATAACTCTTCATTCTCCACTCTCTCCAGCCCCTGGCAAACACCATCTATTTTCTATGATTTTGGCTACTCTAAATACCTCATACAAGTGGAATCAAGCAGTATTTATCATTTTATGACTGGTGTATTTCCATAGCATAATATCCTTAAAGTTCATCTGTGTTGTAGCATATGTTAAAATTTCCTTCCTTTTTAAGGCTGAACAATATTCCATTGTGTGTAGACCACATTTTGCTTATCCATTCATCTATTGATGGATACTTGGGTTACTTCTAAATTTTAGCTACTATGAATAATATTGCTATGAGGATGGGTGTACAAATGTCTCTTTGAGACTCTGCTTTCAATTCTTTTGGGCATATACCGAGAAGTGGAATTGCTGAATCATATGGTAATTCTATTTTTAATTTTTTGAGGAAATTGCACACTGTTTTCCACAGTGGCTATACCATTTTACATTCCCACCAACAATGCACAAGGGTTTCAAATATTTCACATCCCCATCAACATATATTTTGGGTTTTTTATAGTAGCCATCCTAATGGGTGTAAGGTGGTATCTCATTGTTTTGATTTGCATTTCCCTAACAATTAATGATGTGAGCATCTTTTCATGTGCTTATTGTCCACTTGTAACTTTTTTGGAATTACACATATGCCATTATAACCCCCCAAATAATCAGCTCTTTCATGGATACTACTGGTAGCTTATATAGACTGGTATTTGTGTCCCCTCAAAATTCTTGCGTTGAAACCTAATCCCTATAGTGTGATGGTATCTGGAGGTAGGGCTTTGGTGAGGTGATCAGGTCATGAGGGTGCAGTCTTCATGAATGGCTTTAGTGCTTTGTAAAAGAAGCTGCAGAGAACTCCCTCACCCCTTCCACCATGTGAGTTACAGTAAAAAGACTGCGGTTTATGAACCCAGAAGCTTGCCCTCACCCAGACACCAAATCAGCTGGCACCTTTATCTCCAACTTCTCAGGCTCCAGAACTAAGAAATAAATTTCTGTTGTTTACAAGCCACTCAGTTCATGGTATTTTGTTACAGTATCCCAAATGGACTAAGACAGTTATCCATGCCCTTTGCTCTCTTCTGACATTTTCTTTTTTAGTTTAGAGGCCCATCCTCTGAAACGGGAAGCTAAACCTTATTCATAGTTATAATAGGTTCTAATAGATCTAAACCAATAATGATAGTCTCATTCCTCTTGCCAGTTTACTTAGGAATACAGACTTAATAAGATGACTCAACCATGGTACTATTTTGAGCCAGATAACTCTTTGTTGTGGGGAAGAAAGCTGTTCTGTGTATTGTAGGATATTTAGCAGCATTCCTGACCTCTACACACTAGATACCAGTAGACCGACTCCCATAGTTGTGACAATCAAAAATGTCTTCAGACATTACCAAATGTCACCTCCTCCCCACCATACTGAAAATGGTATGGCTCAGGGTAGTCTCCTGGTGACTACTGTTGTGCCAGGGATAGGTATATGATCTTAATTGGTCCAATCAGATTGGAAGATGAACTTTGGTTGGCGGAGCCACTCTCTGAACTTACCATGGACAAGGAAGGAAGTTCCCTGGTTACTGCTGGAAGATTTCTTGTGACCACAGACTTTAGAAGTTTACAAGATGAGGGCAAAGCTGGAAGAATAACAGAAAAAGTATAAATAAATGATCGTTCTCCAAAATTAGGAAGAGGAAAACAATTTGTCCCAGGTCATGATTCTATCATGCCTAGAAGGCACCATACTTGAATCGCACTGTCCAATACAGTAACCACCAGCTACATGTGGCCCCTGGGCATTTGAAATATGGTTAGTCCAAATTGAGATGTGCTATAAGTGTAAAATACACACCAGGTTTTGAAGATTTAGTACAAAATAAGAATGTAAAATGTATCATTAATAATTACTACATTGATTATATGTGGAAATGATAGTTTGCATTAAGGTAAATAAAATTATTTAAATGAATTTCACGTTTCTTTTTACCACTTTAATGTGGTTACTAGATAATTTAAGATCACATCAGTGGCTTTAATCTGTGGCTCACAATATATTTCTATTGGACGGAGCTGCTCTAGACCATCTGTTTTTTAAGATAACAGATATTCTCCCCATGAGAGGCTATGGCCTCCAGCAATCAAACTGAGGGTTTTGGCAGGGGGGAAATGGGTGAGCCCAGTGATGGGTATTAAGGAGGGCACGTATTGCATGGAGCACTAGGTGTTATACGCAAACAATGAATCATGGAACACTACATCAAAAACTAATGATGTACTGTATGGTGACTAACATAATAAAAAAATTATTAAAAAAAGATAACAGATTTCTAATTGTTTAAATCAGCGTAAATTAGGTTGGTCTTTTTTTCTATAGAAAACATCCTACTTGGGGTGCCTCGGTGGCTCAGTTGGTTAAGCGTCTGCCTTTGGCTGAAGTCATGATCCTAGGACCCTAGGATGGAGCCCCACATCGGGCTACCTGCCCCTCCCCCAGCTCATGCTTGCTCTCTCTCTCTCTCTCAAATAAATAAAATCTTAGAAAAACATTCTATTTGATACAGGAGACTGCTACATTTTAGCTAACCTTGCTCTCTCTTTCTCTCTCAAATACATAAAATCTTAAAAAAACATTCTATTTGATACAGAAGACTGCTACATTTTAGCTAACCTGTTTTTTCCTTAAGATTTCATTTTTTTTGTTTTGTTTTACTTACTTAAGTAATCTCTCTCTATACCCAATATGGGGCTCAAGCTCATGACCCCGAGATCAAGAGTTGGATGCTCCTCCAACTGACCCAGCCAGGAGCCCCTTTAAGATTTTATTTTTAAGTAATCTCCCCACACAGCGTGGGACTCAAACCTACAACCCCAAGGTCAAGAGTCACATGCTCTACCTACTGAGCCAGGGAGGCACCCCTGATAAGTTTATATATGTTTATATAATGATATACCAGTATATAAGTATACTTTTTTGGGGTGTTTGCAATTTCCTCACCCCTATAATTTTTGATCTCTAAAATATAAGCAGGGCTGCTTCCATCACTCATAATTTTTTAATTTCCACAATATAAGGAACTTGAAAGTTTATTAAAGGGAATTTTCAAACATACAGCATTAGCCTGATTGTGATACTTCTTTATTATAGGAAGGAAGTCTTTGGAGGACTTGTTACCTCACTGGAGAATTTTTTGCTCTCCCCAAATCTTTGGTTTGCTAGTATCACAGATATTTCATCGAACAACCACAGAAGTGTAATTCCTTTATCAATTTACAGTGTTTCTGTATGCCTAATGGACTTGATTTTTTTAAAAACCTGGATTTATCAATAGACATTAGGGTAATGGGTGATGTGGTAGAGCCCTTAGTTTTAGGATCAATGTAATTTTCCCTCAGAAAAACAGCATTTACAAAATATGTTAAACTCAAAAGCAGAAAATATGTTTCAGGATTGAAGGAGGTAGTTACTTTAGGGGAAACTTCAGTTAATCCTTTTAATTATCTCTGACAATATTCCATTTAAAGGTTAGTAACCAAAATATATCATAATTTTGGCAGATCAGAATTACATAGAATTTATCTTAAGTTATTATCTATGACAAGGATATTTGAGCATCATAAAACCAGGCAATTGAAATGCAAAGCGGGGCGCCTGGGTGGTTCAGTTGTTAAGCGTCTGCCTTTGGCTCAGGTCATGATCCCAGGGTCCTGGAATTGAGCCCTGCATCAGGCTCCCTTCTCAGTGGAAAGCCTGCTTCTCCCTCTCCCACTCCCCCTGCTTGTGTTCCCTCTCTCGCTGTGTCTCTGTCAAATAAATAAATAAAATCTTTAAAAAAATAAAATGCAAAGCAATATTTGGATTATTTTCATATATGTCATTACATTATATCATATATGTCCTTACATTTTATATGGTTAAATAAAGTTCTATGCAGAGGCCAGCAGATATCCTCTTATATGTATAAAATAAGTAAAACCAGGTATAATTAAGGGACAGCACAGTGAAAAAAAGTTCACCTTCAAAAAGAGAAAATAGATGATCCTGGAAATTATAGTTAAATCAGCTAACATTCTTCAACAAAGAAAACTAATGCAGTTATTTGGAAGAATGTAATTTCTCCTTCAAACTTAACAAAAAAACCAAACTGGTGTCAGGCCATTTTAATTTCCTCCCATGATACACAGTATCACAGTCTACCTAAACCAAAGAAGACACATTCACACACATTTTTAGCAAACCTCTCCACTCACAATTGGCACTGTCCTTGGCTAGAGAGAAAATGTATATAAAGTAGATCTATCTCATTTTAAGGTGACTCAGAATGTATTTTCTTTCACAAATTATTATTGGAATTAGACTATATGTCATTATATATTATGTCATGAATCAACTGTTTCATTCAATTAGCAAGTATTTTTTGTGTGTCTCCCATGTTTTGGTACTAGGCACTGGGACACAATGAACACAGGAAACCAAAAACTGATTATCGCAGAGCTTCCAATCTGGGGCAACAGAGATAGTAAGTGCCTTAAGAAATAAAGCAAATTTTGAAAGTATTAACCACATTTTAGGTGAGTTCTCTTAAATTTATATGCAGTTCATATTTTAGAAGATAGAAATAAAATTTTAAAGACCGTGATGCTTTACCAAACTGATCCTATTAAAAAATGAATGGAAATGAATAGGTGCAAGTGGAAACTGTTACATATTTAGGCCTAAATACTACAAAACATGCAAATGAATACCTCACTACCCATAGAAGAGACAAGCATTAAACAGTTTCAAAATAGTAGACGTGGAATGAGAAAAAATTCCTAACTTAAAAATTACAGGCAAAAGCGTGATAGGGAGTAACACTTCAACTTTATTCTACTTCAATCAGATCATTCGTCAGACAACTCTGTCCTAAACGAGTATGTGCCTCCAGCAGAACACTTACTTCTCTGTTTACATTTATATCCACGTCAAACGTATTAAAAAGAAATATCACCCATGTTGCCTTGGGGTCCTTCAAAACAAAAACAGTCCCTAAGGCATGGGTCCCCTCAGGGCATTTTCATAACCAACAAAACATATACTTAGAATTATATAGCGGTCAGCATGTCCTTCTCACTCCACTTATTTGGGTACTTTACAATCCACTATATGGTTAACTATAATTTCTTGTATCTGCTCCAGATTTGGATATACCGTGGGGAGCATCCGAGACGTTTCCAAAGGCAAAGACGCTTTCCGCACGAATGCCCTATCTCCGGCAATCACTCAGAAGCCTAGGGGCTATCCGGACCCACGGCGACCGGTAAAAGTTCTGGCTTAGCGGAGGGTCTATATCTTTTCTGCAAGCATTGCCTTTAAATATTTTCCAAACCTGTATCTCTTTAAAAAAAACACACACATTATCTTTTTCTCGCGTTAAGTCAAATTCTCGCGAGAGGCCAAGTCCCCGGATAGCGTAATTGCGCCTGCGCGCGCCGGAGCAACACGCACTTCCGCTTTAGTCGTGCTGTCACTCACAGCCGCCTTTCCCGCCCGGGGGTGTGACATAGCGCTTTCTTCTCCGCTGGTTCTGCAGCTCCGGAGTGAGAGACGCTGAGTTGCCGGGCTGCGGAGGTTCCGAGTCTGGCGCTGCGAGCTGCGGATCTCGGCGAGATTTCGCACTGCCTGTCGTCGGCATTTCGTTATAATCGGTAGCGGATCACTTTCCTAAGACCCGGGAAGAACAAAGGAATAAAGAAGGAGACGCTCGGCTCCCGGCCGTCTTGCTCTGAGTGGCTTTCTTTGCCGCTCGCTCCTGTTCGGAGAAGCGGAGAAGCTGGGTTTATAATCGTCACCGGATTGTAAGTACCCAAGGCGAAGAAAGCTTACTGCGTCCTGCTTTTTGAATACCTTTGTTCTGGGAGAGATTGTGGATTGGGAGTGTCTGCTGGGCCTTACTTTTTGTGTCAAAAATCATTCCGCAGAAGCCGCCATTTGCTTTCCTGCTAGCTAGCTCCGTCTGCATTGTCCGGCAGCGGCATCTAGAGGTCGGAACTTGCATTGCAGCTAATAGATTTAAGTGGACCTAACTGGTTAGTGTTCCTAACGACTGGAATTTAGTCACAACGTGTTTCTAAAGACTTGGGCCTTAATTCAAAATTAAGACAGAATAGACGCTTAGCCCTGTTCTGCTTTAAACTTTTTTGTAATTAAGGATTTCAGTTCGTAACAAACTGGTCTTTCTAATTGTTGGCAATAGCTGGAACTTTTAGTGCAACAAGTGGTTGTTAGAGAAGTGAGTCTCAAAGACGTAAAGATGAGTAAGAGCAAAGATGATGCTCCTCATGAACTAGAGAGCCAGTTTATCTTACGGCTACCTCCTGAATACGCCTCTACTGTGAGGCGGGCAGTACAGTCTGGTCATGTCAACCTGAAGGACAGACTGACAATTGAGTTACACCCTGATGGACGTCATGGAATCGTCAGAGTGGACCGGGTCCCACTGGCCTCAAAATTGGTAGATCTGCCGTGTGTTATGGAAAGTTTGAAAACCATTGATAAAAAAACCTTTTACAAGACAGCTGATATATGTCAGATGCTTGTCTCCACGGTTGATGGTGATCTCTATCCTCCTGTGGAGGAACCAGTTGCTACTACTGATCCCAAAGCAAGCAAGAAAAAGGATAAGGACAAAGAGAAAAAGTTTATATGGAACCATGGAATTACTCTGCCTCTAAAAAATGTCAGAAAGAGAAGGTTCCGGAAGACAGCAAAGAAGAAGTATATTGAATCTCCAGATGTGGAGAAGGAAGTGAAGCGGTTGCTAAGTACAGATGCTGAAGCTGTGAGTACTCGTTGGGAGATAATTGCTGAAGATGAAACAAAAGAAACAGAAAATCAAGGCCTTGATATATCTTCTCCAGGAATGTCTGGTCACAGGCAGGGCCATGACTCATTAGAACATGATGAGCTTCGGGAGATATTCAATGACCTCAGCAGCAGCAGTGAAGATGAAGATGAGACGCAGCATCAAGATGAAGAAGATATAAACATCATCGACACTGAGGAAGATCTGGAAAGACAGCTACGTGACAAGCTGAATGAATCAGATGAACAGCACCAAGAAAATGAGGGAACCAATCAGCTGGTTATGGGAATTCAGAAACAGATTGATAACATGAAAGGCAAACTCCAAGAAACCCAGGATAGGGCAAAACGACAGGAGGATCTCATTATGAAAGTGGAAAACCTGGCTCTCAAGAACAGATTTCAGGCTGTGCTGGATGAACTCAAACAAAAGGAAGACCGAGAAAAGGCACAGCTCAGCTCTTTGCAAGAAGAGCTGGAATCACTCCTCGAGAAGTGAGAAGAGCTCTCATACTTAATTTCATTCCTTAGGCTGCTCAGCATTGAAAGAAGAATCTTGGTTTCATCACTTGGACTAGATTTAACTGTGCAGTAGTTCTCATTTTCTCCACTGTCTTCTACTGAATTTGTCTTACAGACAAATACACATGTGAATTGCTATCTCATTTTCTGTCAGAACCACTTTGCTGTTTATCCTTTAGGAAGTAGGAATGTATAGACAGATAAATGATTGTAGGAAAATTGTAGGATTAGTGGAATAAACAGTTCAACCTTAGTAATCACAGCTTCACCGCAGGACTTTGCTGTTTCTCCATTTGCCATAAATGGCTGTTAAGCGTTTGTCTGTGATGCCATCCAAGATCAGTAAGCGGAGTCAAGTCTGCAGATAGTGAAGCTAGTTTGCATGTTTTCCCATGAAGTGGTAGCTATTTTCCCAGCTATTCAAAGCATTCTTATGTACATAGGGTTGCACATCATTTCATAACGCTGTTTTAGCACAATAAATAAAAGCAACTAATTTTCACCTCATTGTGTGTCTTGCTTTTTTAGGGGTAGTGGATATCAGATCCTCTTGTGAGGTGGTTTCTTGGTGGGGTTTAATGGCTGAGTGATTTGATCCTATTTTGTAGGGAAAGAAGCAGTTAATGTTGGGTTTTAGGAAAACACAGTAGGGTCAAAGAAATTGGGAAATGTCATCTCTGTGCCTTAAGTTTCCAACCCACCTGTTCCATTTGCAGGTTAAGAAACACTAGGTACATGCACAAACAATGAATCATGGAACACTACATCTAAAACTAATGATGTAATGTATGGGGATTAACATAACAATAAAATTTAAAAAAAAAAGTTGGCACTTAAAAAAAAAAAAAGAAACACTAGGTACAGAACCTACCTAAACTATCCTCTAAGTTTTGTACATGAAGGTCTATTTTTATCTTTTTTTTTTTAAATGTTTTATTTATTCATGAGAGTCAGAGAGAGAGAGAGAGGCAGCAGCAGAGGGAGAAGCAGGCTCCCTGCCGAGCAGGGAGCCTGATGCGGGACTCGATCCTGGGAGTCCAGGATCATGACCTGAGCCAAAGGCAGTTGCCCAACCAACTGAGCCACCCAGGCGCCCCTACACTTGAGCTATTTTTGAAAACTAAAAAAATTTACAAAATGCAGAGTTGAATGCAATTCACTTCTGATGGGCTGGGATTAAAGGTTGGTTTGAAAATTGGCCTCATGAAGCAAATATTTAAGCCCACTTTAATTTTGTATTTGACTGGAAACAGCAATGGTGAAATGTTAAAATTGTTCAGACCTCTCAAGTCTAAAATCATACATGCTAATGTTTGGAGATCTCACTAATTTTTCTCTCACATTATCTGATCATTTCTCTTTTACCAAAATGTTGTCAGACTATTAAGATTTCAGTACAGGATATGGAGGCTTAAGGTTTCTCTCTGTCAAAACTTTGGGTTATTTCTTGATGTTTGCAAATAATAAAGAAGCAAGTTTTCTTAGTACATTAGTATGGTAGGTAATAAATTTCGTTTTAGTACATTGGTATTTTGCTACACCTAACAGCCTTGATACCTGAAAAGCTCCCACCATATTTGCCTTTTACAGTGAGCATTTATCAAAATATTCTTACAAAGGTGTCAACACCAGTGATGGCTGAGTTCCATCTATAATAGGAAGGAGAGATGCTGCATACGGTAACAAAATGGTCTAGTGATTGTGTGACTGTCATTTCAGTTACTAGCACTATGCTGATTCTCAAATCCTTATTTCTAAGCCTGATCCTTTCAGAGTTCAGATTTAGTATATTCACCTGTGTACTAGAAACCCTTATAAGTATCCCTCAGGCAACTCAACTCCAAATGTTCAGAATAGAACTCGTCTCATTTCCTCCTTTTCCTTGAAAACCTGCTCTTCCTTGTTTTAGGACTAAGTGAAAATAAATGGCCCTACCAACCATCCCAGTTAAAGAAGCTAGAAGCTTAAGCCATAACCTTTGACTACTCACCCTTAGACTACTGAGTCTACTTCCTAAAAAGCTCTTCAATCACTACTCCATCCCCCTGCCAAATGGCAGTAACTTTCTAACTGGTTGTGTGTATGTGTATAAACATTTTTTTCACTTACCATCTAATTTAGTTTTTTGACTTGGCCATCAAAGTGATCTTCCTAAGATATATTTCATCATGTCATTCTCATGCTTAAAACCCTTCAGTGGTACACCATTGCTTTCAGGACTAAGTTTGTATTTTTAAAAAGACACAAGATTATGAGTGCTCCAATTACCTTTTCAGCTTCATCTCACCACATCTCACTTATTTTCAGTCCACATCTAGAAGACTTCCCTTTTCATTTAGCCAAATTCTACTTAACCCTCAGTTCTCAAACTAAATATCACTAACTCCAGCAAGGCTTTCTTGATCTCCATCTAGAGCAACTCAATTATGGATTTCCCTCTACTCTGTGTTTCCCTTTTATTCCACAAGTACTTATTGTGCCATAAAGTACCAAACACTGGATATGAAGTACTGAACTAAACATCTAGTGTCTATTATAATATCAATGCACCCTAGGGGATGCTAGGGATAGTTTTTTTTTTTTTTAAGATTTTATTTATTTGACACACAGCACAAGCAGGGGAGAGGGAGAAGCAGGCTCCCCGGTGAACAGGGAGGCCGACGTGGGGCTGGATCCTGGGATCATGACCTGAGCTAAAGGCAGATGCTTACCCGACTGAGCCACCAAGCACCCCTGCTGGGATAAATAGTCTTATGCATTTATCATACTGAAGTGTAAACTACCTATGGCTCATCCCCAACTAGGCTGTAAATTCACCGAAAGTAGGCAATGTGGCTTGTTAGTCACTGTAAACTTACTAAAGAATAGTAAAGAGATGAAGATCTCAAGCTCAAGAGATGCAGTGCCTGGGTTTGTATGCTAGCTCAGTGACCTATTAGTTGTGTGCTCTTGGGCAAGTAATCTGTTTTCCTTAGTGTTCTCATCATTAAAATGAAGGTGATAACACTACGTACCTCATAGGACTGTTGAGTTGGCTCTTGGGTATTGAGTTGATACAAATAAAGGACTGGGGCGCCTGGGTGGCTCAGTCGGTTAAGCGTCTGCCTTTGGCTCAGGTCATGATCCCAGGGACCTGGGATCGAGCCCCGCATCGGGCTCCCTGCTCAGTGGGGAGCCTGCTTCTCCCTCTCCCTCTGCTGCTCCCCCTGCTTGTGCACTCACTCACTCTCTCTCTCTCAATGTCAAACAAATAAAATAAAACCTTAAAAAAAAAATAATAAAGGACTTAGAACAATGCCTGAAACTTAGTAAATTAACAATAAAAGCAGGGCACCTGCATTATTAACAATAAAAGCAAACTACTAGTGTCTGAACATAATAGGGATTAAATAATTGAATTCAAAAATGATCAAAAAGAAAAGTATAAAGAAAGCCATTTTAAGTGGCTGATTTCAAATGAAAGAATCTACAGCAGAAACAGTTTACTTCAAATATATCTGCAGCATAAAACTGACTCAGCTAACTACTACAACTTTGTTTTTTACTTGATATATTTATAGTTTGGCTTTGTATTAATATTAAGAACTCCATAAGAGTAATCAATCTCTTATGTAAACTTCAAAAGAGAAAAACTTAAGAAGATTAGGACCCATTTTCCTTAAAGTAAGTCCTGTGTTACCAAAAGGACTCACTTTTCTCACAGTTCCCTTGGCTAATGAGTATGGCGTGTAGCTGGGCTACAGTTTTCAATATTAAACAGTGCAGAGATTTTATAAAAGACAAAAAGTAAAGTCCCTTTCACACCAACTTTCTAAAGTAGCCTGTTAACATTTTGAGATGTATCATTCCAGGACTTTATTTGGTGTACAATTAATTATATATGTTTATGTAGTTTTGTAAAGCAAAAAATATATATGATTTTGTTGTAGACACTACTAAAAATTTTTATGACTCAAAAATATAAGGATCATTCCCTATCAGGATATATAGATTTACTGCTTCTGTTCATGATACAGATTTTTATTTTTTATTTTTATTTATTTTTATTCTTTTTAGATTTTACTTATTTGTCAGAGAGAGAGAGCACAAGCAGGGGGAACGGCAGGCAGAGGGAGAAGCAGGCTCTCCACTGAGCAAGGAGCCGGATGCAGGACTTGATCCCAGCACCCTGGGATCATGATCTGAGCCAAAGGCAGATGCTTAACCAACTGAGCCACACAGGCGTCCCATGATACAGATTTTTAAAGAGATAAACTCCCCTATTGCTGGTCACTTAGGTTGTTCATTTTAAAGTTTTTATTATACCAAATGCTGCAATAAACATTCATATCAATATCCAATTTTCATTATTATCTACAGACTAGGTAAACGGGATCTTTATATTCAGTTCTAAGTGTCATAAAGCCTGACATTTTTAATTTGGAGATCAAATTTTTATTTGAGATGAAAATTTGGACAAATTGTGACAATTCATGTCTTTGAAGGACTGTGTCTTAAACTCTGGTTATCTTTTACTACCCAGTAAGAATTCTATGTGAAAATATAGACCAGGAAGACTGCTCACTACACAGCAGTCATACTGGACTTTTTTCTGTACTTCAAATGCCAATCTCTTTCTCACCACAGAGCTTTATTTAGCGTGTACAGTTCCCTTTTCTTGGAACAGTCTCCAGATATTCTCATGTTCGGCTTTTTGTCATTCAGGCTTTAGCTCACACCCTACTTTCTCTGGTAATCCTATCTGGCCATTCAATCTAACTGCTAGGAAGCATGTGATTTGGGTATTCATCTTGTCAAGGGTAGTGGTCTTCAGTGAAAAGCTGGAAATTCTTTGCCATTATTTTCTGGTATGTATGCTTGGGAAGAAGTCCTTCAATTTAAAACAAGAAGCATCAACATTTTGGTTAGTTAGAATAAAAAAAAATGGTTTCAGTTGCTTACCTATTATCTTGGGCAGTGATCTAATATATGCTGGAATTTGTTCTCTCCAAGTCCAGCAGTTTAGTTAAATTCATGGAATTTGATCTCTGTCTCTACTACTTATGCAACTATTCTGGCAATTCAATGAAGGTATAGACCATTTCTCTATTAATGCCCTTGTGATCCCTGGCCTGGATCACTAATTTGGCTTCTCCAAAACATATGTATGAACTTAATTCAAAAGCAGTTTATGATTTATTGCAGTTTCCTATATGGCTTGTGTTTGTAAAAACTCAGTATGTGTTTTTTTAAATAAATAGTAAACCAGATGTAATTAATTGACAATCAGTGGTCCTTGAACTATTGAAAACACTTCTAGATAACTTGATAGGGCCTCCACAATAAATATTAAAATATACTTTTTTTTTTCTCCTTGACTTTCCTGAGGGTAATATCAAAACATAACAAAAAAATCCCTCAGGGAACCTGGCTAGCTCAGTCAGTAGAGCATGCAACCCTTGATCTTGGGCTGGTGAGGTCTAGCCCCAGTTGGAGGTAAAGTTTACTTAAAAAAAAAAAAAAGTATAATAAATTTTTTTAAATCCCTCAAATATGACATGAAGAATTTTAAAGTCTTTTTCTAGTGTAAAATGGCAGTGTTCTCAGATAGCTCTTTTCTATGTCAAAAAGTTTACCAAGATAACAAAAAACCCCAAGGTCAAAAAGAATAAGAGATGAGACAGTGACTGAAAAATGTCAACCTATTTTCAGACAGCCAAAGCAGAGGAAGGACTGATAAATTAATTCAGAGATCAGAGTAAGTTACATGCTAAATGTCTGAAAGGCAGTATACCAAAGAGAGACAAACCCACTTGATATAGAACCTGTGAGAGGCTCATTGTTTGCAGCAGAAGTTTCCAAGGAAGGGAGAAAGGTACGCAGCTGGATATATGGGATTCATTGACGTATATTCAGAGCTGTTGGATGTCCAGGATCCCTAGCCCTCCCTAGGATGACTCTTCCTTCCCCATCCCACAGATGTTTATTTTCTAGGTAAATTGAACCAAAGAAGGCTCAAACTCAGAGAAAGCAGACACAAATAAAGGAATATATAGCATCAAACAAGAAAATTATGTGAAAATCTATATACTGCAGTAATATCACCCCTCTTCCCCCATTCTTGATCTCATTAAATCAGTATCCAAGCCGCACATCTCCCTCACAGATACCCACACAGCGTTAAGATTCCAAGATTATCCTCTGAAGAAACCATGTGGTGCAGAGAAAAGAAATCAAATACTGACATTTGGGCATTCTCCAAAGAAAAGGCCAGGTCACTATCTACTACAATGAAGTCCACCTGTTGACAAACTATTCACGCACCATCTGCTTTGCAGTGCCTCACTTTTATAGATTAATCGACAGCCAAAGATAATCAGACAAGGAAAGCTTTCCGAAGGGAGAATCATTTCAGCCTATTTCCTGCCCCCTCCATTTTATTTCTACCCCCAAAGTAAAATACCGACGAGGCCTTAGAATGTAAACCTTAAGAGAATTCGTTCTAACGCTGGGATTATGAGCATCTATCTGGGAGGGAAAAGCGTGTCCTGACAGCGGTATCCTCAAGCTAATGTCCAAAACCGCATCTTGTCTTGGAAGCTAGGCCTGTTGTCATTTATATCCCGATCTTCCGCGGCTGCATCAGGCTCCATGACTCCTCAAGAACCTCGGAGCAAGCCAGCAAAGAGCACTGCAGCCCCACAGCTCTTTTCTGTCAACTTTCTTAGCGAATATATATATATAACTGTGTTCCACGCCAATTGTAAAGCGCCGTGTCCTACCTCTAGAAATGATGAGGACTCGGAGCCACCAGCTGCCAGGGCTCCAGCCCCAGACCCTTGGCGATGTTGCCACGAAAGTAGCCCTTCTCCAGCTCCAGCGGCCCCGGGCCGGGGAAGATCAGGGTCAAGAGAGGCGCGGCGGGGCCCGCGCGGCTGCGGAGCTGCCTTTCCCGTCCTAGAGACCTTAAAGGGGCCACCAATTGTCATGTAAACCACCCCCCACCAAGTCGTTTGTCTTCCCTATCTTAAACCTCTGTTTCTGTAGATTTGACCGTTGGACTCCAGGCCCAGTGAACTAGAAGCATATCCCCTTTTGTTTTGCCTGGTAAGATGTGGGGAGAGGGGGAGGGGAGTCCTAGCGGAAAACGAAAGCATTTCTTTCGCGGCCGGTTAACAGCGGCGTCTAGAGCCTCTGGCCGGAAGTGCAAGAATTTATCGACTAGCTTTCAATCGCTGTATTATAATTCATTAAAAGTGTGCCGTTACCGGGCGCTTGGGGGGCTCAGTCGGTTAAGCGGCGGACTCTTTGAGCTCAGCTCAGGTCTCCATCTCGCTGCCGTGAGTTCAAGCCCGGCGTTGGGCCCCAGCGTGGGGCCTACTTAAGAAAAACAAGGTGTGTGGGCGCCTGGGTGGCTCAGTCGGTTGGGCGACTGCCTTCGGCTCGGGTCATGATCCTGGAGTCCCGGGATCGAGTCCCGCATCGGGCTCCCTGCTTCTCCCTCTGACCCTCCCCGCTCTCATGCTCTCTCTATTTCATTCTCTCTCTCAAATAAACGAATAAAATCTTTAAAAAAAGAAAAGAAAAACAAGGTGTGTACTTAGCGGGTGTCCCGGGCCGGCGGGCGCCGGGCGGGCCGGGCGGCGGCGGCGGCGGCGGCGGGCGGGGGCCGGGCCTGGGAGCGGCGGGCGTGAGCGGGCCGGCGGGGGGTTATTTGCGAGCGCGCGGCGAGCGGCCCGAGACCCAGCCTGGGGTTAAGCGGCTTCTCCCGCCGAGGACGGAGAGTCGAGAACGGGCGGCTGGGCATGAGACACCTGCCCTGAGCTCCAGAGCGTCGGCTCCCACAGAGACCAGCAGAAGAGCGTGAGAACATGAAGTCCAATGCTGCCGTCCAAGCCGCCATCGACCTGACAGCGGGCGCGGTCGGGGGCACGGCTTGTGTCCTGACCGGGCAGCCTTTCGACACAGTGAAAGTGAAGATGCAGACGTTCCCCGGCCTGTACAAGGGCCTCACCGACTGCTGCCTGAAAACGTACTCCCAAGTGGGCCTGCGGGGCTTCTACAAAGGAACCGGCCCTGCGCTGATGGCCTACGTCGCCGAGAACTCTGTCCTCTTCATGTGCTACGGCTTCTGCCAAGAGCTTGTGAGGAAAGTGGTTGGACTGGACACGCAGGCGAGGCTGAGTGATCTGCAGACGGCAGCTGCGGGTTCCTTCGCCTCCGCGTTTGCTGCGCTGGCCCTGTGCCCCACTGAGCTTGTCAAGTGCCGCCTGCAGACCATGTACGAAATGGAGATGTCCGGGAA
Source organism: Mirounga leonina (assembly GCF_011800145.1). Taxonomy (NCBI): domain Eukaryota; kingdom Metazoa; phylum Chordata; class Mammalia; order Carnivora; family Phocidae; genus Mirounga; species Mirounga leonina. The sequence goes on along the minus strand of NW_023270426.1, from coordinate 24,908,754 downwards.
AATAGCAAAAAGCCAAAATACAATCTGGTCCGTCGTGAAGAGTATCCTTAGAAAGGAAGGCCCCTTGGGCTTCTACCAAGGACTCTCGAGCACTCTTCTTCAAGAAGTACCGGGCTATTTCTTCTTCTTCGGTGGCTATGAACTGAGTAGATCATTTTTTGCCTCGGGGAGATCAAAAGATGAACTAGGCCCTGTCCCTTTGATGTTAAGTGGTGGAATTGCTGGAATTTGTCTTTGGCTTGTCATCTACCCAGTGGATTGTATCAAATCCAGAATTCAGGTTCTTTCCATGTCTGGAAAACAGGCTGGATTTCTGGGAACTCTTATAAGTATTGTGAAAAATGAAGGAACAGCAGCCTTATATTCTGGACTGACCGCTACTATGATTCGAGCATTCCCTGCCAATGGGTCACTATTTTTGGCTTATGAATATAGCAGGAGAATGATGATGAGCCAGGTTGAAGCATACTGAAGTGTCTTGGTGAACTGGATCCAAGTAAAGGCCTTAGAGGACTACAGTTTATCTCAGGTTTCATGGAGTCCTGGACCAATGTGGAGTTATTTTTTACTTCATGGGAATTTTTTGTCTTCCCTTCTTCTACTCTAAACTTCACAGAAGAACTTCTGTTTTACATCATATGATTTCTACCCATAATTGTATTCAAACAAAGATGGCTGCTCTTGTGTTTGGTGGGATATACATAGTGAGTGGGTGGCCTATGACCCTGATCTGAAATGGCAAATATAGTTATATCACGGCTTTGGTATAAAGCTGTACATGTACATGCAGTTTAGTCGGTTACCTGTCGTGAGTAGAACAGTTCGGTTTCATGTTTAATCTCGTATCACCAGAAAGAGTTAACTATGTTTCGTGAAGATGGTCATAAATTATGGCTTAACCCATTTGAGATGTAGGGTGTCTTTAAAACTCTACTTAACATGTTCACTATACTAGGCAATTAAAGTTTTTAAAAAGTTTTTGTGTGGTGCTTGAAACCCCAAATACCCATCTAGATTTTTAAGAGGACAATATACCATACTGGTGTGACTTCCACATTCTTGAGTTATAATTTCGGAATAAGTGTCCTGCATTTTCCCAAGATGCTCTCTCTCTCTCTCTCTCTCTCTCTCTCTCTATATATATATATATATATATATATATTTATTTATTTAGATATATATGTGTTTGTTTTTTATTTTTTATTTTTTTTACTATGTTCAGTTAGCCAACATATAGTACATCATTAGTTTTTGGTGTAGTGTTCAACGATTCATTGGTTGTGAATAACACCCAGTGCTCATCACAACACGTGCCCTCCTTAATACCCATCACCCAGTTACCCTGTCCTCCCACCCCCCTCCCTTCTGTAACCCTGTTTGTTTCCCAGAGTCCAGAGTCTCTCATTGTTTGTCTCCCTCTCTGATTTCTTCCCATTCAGTTTTCTCTCCCTTCACCTGTGGTCCTCTGCACTATTCCTTAGGTTCCACATATGAGTGAAACCGTATGATAATTGACTTTCTCTGCTTGACTTATTTCACTTAGCATAATCCCCTTCAGTTCCATCCATGGATGCAAATGGTAGGTATTCATCCTTTCTGATGGCTACGTATATGTTCATGTATATATTTAGATATAGGTATATATTTAGATATATATATATTTAGAAAGCATCTTTTGAGGGTTTTATTTAAATTCAAGTTAGTTAACGTATTGTGTATTATTAATTTCAGGATAGATTCATAGTTCAAGATGCTCTATTCTTATTGGCATTCATTTTCAAAGTGGGATCAAATTCTGCACTCTTAGTTAGGTGTGGCCTACAGCATCAGGCCTTTGGGAAGTAGCACAGCCTTCATCTGTACCAACTTTCCCTCTTCTCCCCTCCCCAAAAGCTTCCCCTCTGCTGGGCTTTATTTTTTTTTTTAAGATTTTTTATTTATTCATTTAAGAGAGAGAGAGCATGAGTGAGGGGAGGAGCAGGCATGAGGGTCATTGGCAGAGGGAGAAGCAGACTCCCCACCCAGCAGGGAGCCTGAAATGGGCTCGAGCTCAGGATCCTAGGATCATGACCTGAGCCGAAGGTAGACACTCAACCAACTGAGCCCCCCAGGTACCCCATCTACTGGGCTTTAGATTGAGGAATGGACGAATGGAATGAGGCTGTTGATGCATTTTGGATTATTCATTGTCCTCTCTGCCACTCGCCAGTCAGAAACCCTTCCAGGGCAACATAAAGTGCCAAAGCCAAGGGAACTTTTGTTCATTGTTTGGCGGTCAATGGCAGTACTCAGAGATGACGTGCTCTCCTCTCAGGCAGAACTAGACAGAACTTAGTACTTGCACTCCACAGTGAATAGGGCTGACCTATCCTGAAATTTACCTCAGGGTCTATAACTCCTTGTCATTCTTTTATAATGTTTGAACCTTCTAAATTCGGTATTGGCCATCAGGGAGTTTTACTGATGACTGCATATGAGGTGTGAATTTATAAAGCAATGAAACATAAGCAAAGCAATTTTATTAAACCATATCATATGTGTTAATCACTGAAGACAAAAACCCAGAAAACAAAAACAGAAAAACCCTAGTTCATCTGATCCCCGCAGACTTGGAGAGGAATACCTGTTCTTTGGCCATATGATATAGAGTCATTCTTGTTACAACTAAAGTAAGCCTCATTATTCCTTGCTGCTCTAAGACCAGCAGGATTTCTCTCAATAAAAAGTGTTCTTGGGTGCCTGGGTGGCTCAGTTGGTTAAGCGACTGCCTTCAGCTCAGGTCATGATCCCAGGGTCCTGGGATCGAGTCCCGCATCGGGCTCCCTGCTCTGCGGGGTGCCTGCTTCTCCCTCTCCCACTCCCCCTGCTTGTGTTCCCTCTCTCGCTGTGTCTCTCTCTGTCAAATAAATAAATAAAATCTTAAAAAAAAAAAAAGTGTTCTTAAGAAGACTGAAAAGCTGAAAGCAAGCAGGCTACCAGTCTTAATAATAGTCTCCACCATGTGTGTCTATCACCTTTGGAAATCTTGTGTGGAATCTCCAGTTTCCTTTAGCTTTTTGCTATCCATGAAGCTTCTGTGGTAACTCTAGCCAGAGAGCCAGAAACAAGAGGGTCGGAGAAATGAGATGTTGACAAATGGGGATTGTGGCAGGCATCTGGGGAAAGGAGGCTCGTGTTGTGCTTTATGTGCTCAAGAGCAATGGCTGCTCTTCCATCTGCTTTTTCTTTAAAAGAAAACCATTTTTCTACTTTACTTTTAAGTTACTTATACATTTGTTCTTTTTTTTTAAAGATTTATTTATTTTAGAGAGCACATGCATGAGCACAAGCAGGGGCGGGGGGGGAAAGGGGCAGAGGGAGAGGGAGAGAGAATAGAAAATCCTCAAGCAGACTCCTCATTGAGCAAGGAGCCTGACGCAGGGCTCGATCCCAGGACACTGAGATCATAACCTGAGCCAAAATCAAGAGTTGGCCGCCCAGCCGACTGAGCCATCCAGGTGCCCTGTTCTATAAATTTCTTTTTTTTTTTTAAGATTTTATTTTTTTATTTGAGAGAGAGAATGAGAGAGAGAGAGCACATGAGAGGGGGAGGGTCAGAGGGAGAAGCAGACTCCCCGCCGAGCAGGGAGCCTGATGTGGGACTCGATCCCGGGACTCCAGGATCATGACCTGAGCTGAAGGCAGTCGCTCAACCAACTGAGCCACCCAGGCACCCTATAAATTTCATACTTAAATGGTCAGTAGCTACTTAGTGGGGTTTCATCCAAGCAGACTTGGATTAAAGCAGAATAGAGAACAGAACTGGCTTCCAGCAGGAAGTGGACCTCTTCAGGGGCACCTGGGTGGCTCAGTCATTAAGCGTTGGCCTTTGGCTCAGGTCATAATCTCAGGGTCCTGGGATCGAACCCCAGGTCAGGCTCCCTGTTCAGCGGGGAGCCTGCTTCTCCCTCTCCCCCTCCCCCTGCTTGTGTTCCCTCTCTCACTGTGTCTCTCTTCTGTCAAATAAATAAATAAAATCTTAAAAAAAAAAAAAAGGAAATGGACCTCTTCAGAGTCCACGGCCCCCCTGCCCAGCACCTATAAGCTTGTCTCAGCCCAGTTGTAGGCAGACCTTTCTACATGTTGTCCATCAAAGGTTTAACTAAATATCTTCAATAGAAATAGTTTGAGGCAGATAAGAGAGATGGAAATCTAAGGAGAATTTTTTTCTTTTTTCTTTTTTAAAGATTTTATTTATTTATTTGAGAGAGAGAATGAGAAAGAGAGAGAGCATGAGATGGGGGAGGGTCAGAGGGAGAAGCAGACTCCCTGCTGATCAGGGAGCCCGATGTGGGACTCGATCCCCGGACTCCAGGATCATGACCTGAGCTGAAGGCAGTTGCGTAACCAACTGAGCTACCCAGGCGCCCAGGAGAATTTTTTTCTACTCAATTTGCTTAACTTATGGTTTGATATTTGGGTGCAATTTGTATCATTTCAGACCTGTACTCCAGACAAAAATATAGTAACTTGAAATAATGTGTTTAAAGAAATTTGAGTTTTAGATTAAAGACATTTGAGTTTTATATCATTATTTACCTAAATAAAAATATTTAATCTACACCATTTACAATGTAAATGGGTATTCAGACATTAATGATATCTGGTTTCTGTCCTCAAGGATCTCATGGTTTAGATGTTTGTTTTACAGTTAGAAGAGTGATATTCTAGAATAAACTTTTAAATGAAAAAGCAGAATCTAAATTGTATGTGTGTGTAAAATCAGTGATGGGACCTTTGAATTTAAGGAAATGTCTCTTTTCCTTAATTGTGTTTTGTTTTTGTATTGTGGGGTTTTTTTGTATTCTTTAAATTGGTCCATGGTATTTCTTTCTTTTTTCCCCTAGTTTTATTGAGATATAATTGACAAATAACTTTGTGTAAGTTAAGATATACAATGTGATGATTTGACATTTGTATATCTTGTGAAATGATTACCACAATTAAGTTAGTTAACACATCCATCACCTCACAGAGTTACCATTTATTTGTGTGTGTGTGATGAGATGGTTATTTATCTCTAAGATTTAAATTGGTCAAACCCATTTTTCTGATGCCTAGCCTTATTTTATTTTATTTTTAAATATTATATTTATTTATTTGACAGAGAGATCACAAGTAGGCAGACAGAGGGAGAGGGAGAAGCAGGCTCCCTGCTGAGCACGGAACACGATGCGGGGCTCCATGTGGGGCTCCATGCGGGGCTCAATCCCAGGACGCTGGGATCATGACCTGAGCCGAAGGCAGACGTTTAACCCACTGAGCCACCCAGGCACCCCTGCCTAGCCTTATTTTAAACTTCACTTTCACATAACATAATTTAATCCTCAACTTTGAAAAATCTTCTCTGATATTTATTATACCATTTGGTCTACTTTCAGGGCCAGATGGTCTGCATCTTGCAATGCTACAGTGATATTGTAGTTAGAAATTCATTCTTTGTCTACCTTTCACGGGATACCGAGCTGTAGTAGTTGTTAAGTGTATGTGATACCTCAGAAGGAACATATCTGGCAATGGAGTTTCAAACCTGCTTATTTTCTTCCTTGAACAAGAAAATACCCCCAAGTTGCTGATGTAGAAAGAAAAATAGGTTCTCTCTCTTCTGGCCCAGAGCTCTAAAAAAGGGTGATAATATTTCCAGGAAGTAACTGTGTACATAAAATCATCACAGGAGGGGCACCTGGGTGGCTCCGTTGAACATTGGACTCTTGATTTTGGCTCAGGTCATGAGCTCAGGGTTGTGGGATCTAGCCCCATGTTGGGCTCTGCACTCCTCAGGGATCTGCTTGAGATTCTTTCCCACTCCTTCTGCCTCCCCTCTGCTCATCCCCCAGCTCTTACTCGTGTTCTCTCTCCCTCCCTCTTTCTTTCTCTCTGAAATAAATAAATTAATATTTTTAAAAAAGTAGTCACAGGAGACTTTTTGCTCAAGTTCAGAAAGTACCCCTTTATCCAGAGCCTGCATTTCCAACTTGAGCATCATTCAAAGTGTGTAGCTGTCTGGTCTCTCTGACCTCTCCAGATTCATGTGGAATGGTCCAGAAGTCTGCTGAGAATTTTTTTTAAAAAGTTAATTATTTCAGTGTTGGAACTGTCAACCAAGTCTGTGGCCTGCCTCGTGAACTGCACCATCCATAGTGCTCTCAGCTCCCTCCTAATGCCAGCACTTAAATACAGGCTCTTTGTCAATGATGTTTAAAAGGCAGACTAGTATCTTCCTGTGTCCTGACCTTTTCAAGGTTGATGGTGGTGAACCGATGCTTGGTTCATTGCACCAGGCTTAATGGTTTTTTCAAAACCGATTCAGAGTATTCGGTATTACTGGCTTTTAGTCCGCACCTTGAGATGAAAAACTTCACAGGTCAATAAATAATTTTGTAGAAAATTGACACTTATAACAATCCTGCACATTCAGGGGGTGGGAGGATGTCCCCAGAAAGGGTATTATTTCTGCCAAAAGGAAGCCAGATGGTTGTCTTTATAATGAGCATTTCTTTTTTTTTAAGATTTTATTTATTTGACAGAGAAAGATCACAAGTAGGCAGAGCAAGTGGGAGAAGCAGGCTCCCCGCCAAGCAGAGAACCCAACGTGGAGCTCCATCCCAGGACCCTGGGATCATGACCTGAGCCGAAGGCAGACACTCAACCAACCAACTGAGCCACCCAAGCGCCCCTATAATGAGTATTTCTACTCCAGCCTAAAGTAGTTCCACTAGGTTCTCCTCAGCCACCTGGACTCTTGGCAGATGTTAACTACGGCAACCTTCCATGTAACTTCTTTGCTGTTGAAAATCAAATGGCCCTTCAGTGATTCAGAGGAAAGGCTCCTTTCTACCTTTGGAGAAACGGACAACACTTCTCTAACCAGCACTCTGGGTTCCCAATCTGGGTTCTTGGAGATGTTGCCCACAAAAAACCTTCCCTCTCTCCTTGGCACCAGACATAGGAATATTTTCAGATTCTGGTGCCCATTGGGTCATGAAGAAGCTGCACAGCAGTGTTAGTCTTCAGTTCTGAGTGTGGAGCCATGGTTCCATTCCTGTCTTCTGTAATACAGAAAGGCCCCTGGGTTTCTGGGCTTTGATTCCTTGAGAGAAGGCTAGGTTGAGGTTAAACATTTTTAGCAAGAATACATCATTGGTAATTCCATGTGCTTTATGTTCTATCACATACGCTGCTTTCTTTTAAGCCTTGTTGGAACTCAGGGTCACAGAATTGGATTATAATAAACTGTCATCATTAGTCCATACGTGACCTGCATTATTTATTTATTTATCTATCCAATATCACCTATCTATATATATATTTATCTCTCTAGTTATTAACCTAAATAATAATAAGAATTTGTGAACATAGCACCTCCCCCAAATGCTAGGGACTTGGTAATAAACTACATCTAACCATATTCATGGTCCCTCATACCTGTCCTCCCCTCCACCAAATGAAGGTAATCATCAGGTAATCATCATCCTCAATTCCATGTACATCATTCTTTGCTCTTTTGAATAGGCTTTTATTGTATTATATATTACTCCCCTCATGCATATTTTTCATATAGTTGTTTTAAAATTTATAGTAAGGGTAAAATACTGTATGTAATACTTTGGTATATTAATATTTTTCACTAAGTATTTATTGTTAAAATCCAATAATGTTGTATTACTATAATTTATTTATTCTGACTACTGTAAAACATTCCATTTTGTGAGTATACCACTGTTTATTCATTCAGTTGGTGGGCATATGGATTGTTTCCTGATATTTGCTCTTGTGCGCACTGTCAATATAAATATTCTCATATATACCCCTTGATGTAAGTGTGCAAGAGTTTCTTTTGGGTGTATAACTAGGAATAGAAATTCTGGAACTCTCAAATATTTATCTAGGAGTAATTATGAATGCCTATTTTCCAAAGCAGTTGCACTGATTTTCACACCCACTTGCAATATATAAACCCCAATGGATCTCTTGTGTCCACATCCTTTCCAACATTTGGTACTGTCAGGCTTTTAAAATTTTAAACAATTGCGTATAAAAAAATCTATCTTATCCTGGTTTTAATCTACATTTCTCTGATTATAGCAAAAGAATATCTCTTCATATGTCTTCTAGTTATGTGTGATTCTTCTATGCAATGTCTCTTCATGTCTTTTACCATTTTTCTATTATCATTTTTGTTTATATTCATTTGTAGAAGTTCTTTACATATTCCCGATTAATTCTTTGTCAGTATGTGTATTGTGAGTATCTTCTCCTGGTTTGTATCTTTTCATATATTTTGTTTTTATTGAGATTTAATTGACATATAACATATTAGTTTCAGGTATACAACATAATGATTCAATATTTGTATATATTATGAAACGATCACCACAGTAAGTCTAGTTATCATCCACCACCACACATAGTTATAATTTTTTTCTTGTGGTAAGAAATTTTAAGATCTACTCTGTTAGCAACTTTTAAATATACAATAAAGTATTATTAACTATAGTCACCATCTTGTACATTACATTCTCAGGATTTATACTTTTTACATTTTTAAGATGTCTTGATTTCAAATACAGTTAAATTTATTAATCTTTTATTCTATGGTCAGTATCTTTTTAAAGAAATTATTTCTACCCCTGCGGGTTACAATATATCTACTTATATTTTTCATTAAAAGCTTTGAAGTTGTTTGTTTGTTATGTTTATTTTGGACAGTTAAATCATAGATCAGTTTGGAGTTCTTAAATTAAGACCCAATTTAATATTTTCTGTATGGATAACCATTTTAATTTGAACATTTCATCTTTTCTCCATTGATTTGTGTTATGGACTGAATGTTTGTGCCCTCCCCACCTCCAAATTTATACACTGAAGCCCTAATTCCCAGTGTGATGGTGTTAGGAGGTGGAGCCTTTGCAAGGTAATTAGGTTTAGGTGAGGTCATAAGGTGGGGCTCCCATGATAGGATTAGTGCTTTTATAAGAAGAGGTGAGTTGAGGATATCTTCTCTCTGCCATGTGAGGATACACTGAGAACCTTGCCGTCTGCAAGCCAGGAAGAAAGCCCTTACCAAGAACCTAGTCTGCTGGTACCTTGATCTTGGACTTCTCAGGCTCAAGAATTGTGAGAAATAAATGTCTTGTTGTTTAAGCCACCAGTCTATGGTATTTTGTTAGAGTAGCAGACCAAGACAACTGGACTTGCCATCTCTTTAATAGTCCAAAGTTCCACATACATTTATGTCTATTTTTGAACTATTATATTTGTCAAATTTTCTGTTTGTGCATTAGTACCAGACTACCTTGTTTAATATAACTTTATAACAAGTCTTAATAATTATTAGTAGGGCAAGTTTTTTCTTTTTCTTTTTTTAAAATATTTTATTTATTTATTAGAGAGAGAGGGAGAGCCTGAGCAGGGGGTGGGGCAGAGGGAGAGGGAGAATCAGACTCCCTATTGAGCAGGGAGCCCGATGCAGGGCTCCATCCCAGGACCCCGAGATCATGACCTGAGCCCAAGGCAGACACTTAACTGACTGGGCCACCCAGGCACCCCTCTCTTTTTCTAAGATTTACTTATTTATTTGAGAGAGAGAGCTCCTGCACTAGCAGAGGGGCAGAGAGAGTCTTTTTTTTTTTTTTTTTAAGATTTTTTGTTTATTTTTTTTAACAGAGAGAGAGAACACAAGCAGGCGGAGTGGGAGAGGGAGAAGCAGGCTTCCCGCTGAGCAGGGAGCCCCATGCGGGGCTCGATCCCAGGACCCTGGGATCATGACCGGAGTCGAAGGCAGACGCCTAACAACTGAGCCACCCAGGCGTCCAGGGGCAGATAGAGTCTTAAGCAGACTCCACTCTGAGCTTGGAGCCCAATGTAGGGCTTGATCTCACAACCCTGAGATCAAAACCTGAGCCTAAACCAAGAATTCAACTCTTAATTAACTGCACCACCCAGGCACCCCAGGGCAGGTTTTTCCTTCCTGCTCTTTTTCTTAAGAAGTTTCCTAGCTATTGTTGACTTTTATTCTTTCATACAAATTTCAACATAATGTTAAAGTAATGTTATAAAGTTTAAAGTAATAATGTCTTGGGGGAGAAGAGAATTGATAACTTTAAGATATTCAATCTTCTGATTCACAAACATCATATATTTCTCTATTTATGTAAGTCATCTTAACATCTCTTTATAAAATCATACAATTTCCCCAACAGAGGTGTTATACTTTATTAGTTATACTTATTCCTAGCTACTTGATTTTTTATGATTGTAAATTATATCTGTATTTAAAATGTCAGCTTCTTTTTGTTGCATTTGTAAAATAAACTAATTTGATATTAATTTTTCAAATTCTGCAACCCTACTAAACTATTTTTAATTATAACATTTTATCTGTAGGTACTTTGGATTTTCTGTGTACTCCTTAATATCTGCAAATAATAACAACTTTGCTTCTTCCTCTGCTATCCACATGACTTGTATTTCTTTGACTTATAATGCTAGCCAAAACCTGCAGTACAATATTAAATAGATATAATAATGGGCATTTGTCTTGTTTCTAATCTCAGAGGAAAGCTTCTAACATCTTACAATTAAGTTTTTTTGCTATAAATGTTTTCATATCACTTAAACATTTTTATATTTATTTATTTATTTATTTATTTATTTATTTATTTACTGAGAGAGAGCACGCACGTGGGCATGTGCACGTGCACTTGCAAGTGTGAGCAGGGCTGGGGAGGTGGGGGAGGGGTAGAGGGAGAGAGAGAATCTTAAGCAGGCTCCATGCCCAGCTCAGAGCCTGATATGAGGCTTGATCTCACCAGCCTGTGATCATGACTTGAGCCAAAATCAAGAGTCAGAGGCTTAACCGACTGAGCCACCCCTGCCCCATATCTTTTTATTATTATTATTATTATTATTATTATTATTTATTTGAAGACAGAGACACAGCGAGAGAGGGAACACAAGCAAAGGGAGCGGGAGAGGGAGAAGCAGGCTTCCCGCCGAGCCCGAGCCCAATGCGGGGCTCGATCCCAGGACACTGGGATCATGACCTGAGCCAAAGGCAGACGCTTAACGACTGAGCCTCCCAGGCGCCCCTGCCCCATATCATTTAAAGATTAAGAAAATTTCCTTTCATTCCAGTTTAAGGAGATTTTTACTCCATAATAAACAGAATTTTAACAAATGCTTTTTCTGTATCTATAAAGACAATGGTGAGATTTTTCTCCCTTTAATTTATATCAATGAGTGATATTGCCTTTTAATTTTCCTTTCTTGATATCAGAGTTATGCTAAACAAATGACATTTTTATGGAGTGTTCTTTCTTTTCTATTCTTTGGAAATGTTTGTATAAGATTGTAATTATTTTTTCCTTGAATTTTTGGTAGTACTCATGGCCAGCTGATTCTGAAATATTCAACTTATTTAATAGTTATCATACTCTCCAGTTTTTTCTAATCTTGATGAATCAGATGAATTAACTTATATTTCTTCCCATGTTGAAACTGGGTATTCGGAACCTTAAAAGAGTTGGTGTCAGTGAAGTGGGATTTGCTAGATTGGCCCTGGCTCGCAGAAACATGTGGCTTTAGAAGAGAAAGGATGAAAGAGTGAGGGATGAAGAAGCTTTGCTTTCTGTGTGGCCACACAGTCACCCATGATCTAGAGCAGCAGCTGTGATATCATCAGCTACTAAAGGTACAAGTTGCCAATGAATTTAGTAATGGATCCAACGAGGAGCTGGTTCACTGAATGCATGAGGAAAGGCAAATAAGGAAAAAGGCAAAATATTCGGGCACCTGGGTGGCTCAGCTGGTTAAGCGACTGCCTTCGGCTCAGGTCATGATCCTGGAGTCCTGGGATCGAGTCCCTCATCAGGCTCCCTGCTCAGTGGGGGGTCTTCTCCCTCTGACCCTCTTCCCTCTTGTGCTATCTCTCATTCTCTCTCTCAAATAAATAAATAAAATCTTTAAAAAAAAAGGCAAAATATTCAATCCCTTGTGTTAAAAGGAAAACCAGAGACCCAAAATGGAGTCACTTATGCTAAATAAAGTCACCAAACTGGGGTTTAATACCTAACCTAATTGCAGTTTCAACCTCTCCCAGAAATGTAGCCTTAATGGTCAGTCAGAATATTTTGGTCAGCACCAATGAGGTAATAATCTGTCACATGGGCCCTCTCCATCCTCCAAAGGAAGATGAGGTAATCTACCTACTAAGATCCCCTACTCTGGGGCTCCCGGTATCTCAGTTGGTTCAGTGTCTGCCTTCGGCTTGGGTCATGATCCCAGGGTCCTGGGATCAAGTCCTGCATCAGAGTCCCTGCTCTGTGGGGAGTCTGCTCCTCCCTCTGCCTCTGCTTGTTCTCTCTCTCTCTCAAATAAATAAATAAAATCTTAAAAAAAATAAACAACCAAAGAAAATGTCAAGAATAGCAAATAAGAGTGAGAAGTAGTCAAAGGGGCAAGAGAACAGTATCAGCAAGTTTTGGGGGGGAAAAAAAAAAGATCCCTTGCTCTTTCCCCGAAGAGAAGGTGACTTTGCCTGAAACAATTCTTTCTTTTTTTTTGCTGATTGTCCCTCCCCATTTCTGCCTATAAAATCCTTCCATTTTATACAGCTTTTCAGAGCTCCTTTCTATTTGCTAGATAGGATGCTGCAGATGTTGCTAGATTAATGAACCATTGAATAAAGCCAATTAGATCCTAAAATTTACTCAGTTGAATTTTGTTTTTTAACACTTGGTTATTGTTATTTGTAATAACTAAACTGAAAAGAAAAGAGAATTCTGGGTCAGACCTTGATGCTAGACCAAAGTCATTTCATTGATCTGAGTTTGGACCACTAGCTTCAGAGCTGCCCACCTACCCCTATCCCAGGGGAAAAAAAAATTGTTCAGGGACAAAAGAAAGTCCCTTTAGGACTTCTAATCATCAACAAGATAGTCAATGTTGGCATGGGAAAAACCAGGAAACTACTGGACCAGGGGGCATAGTGTGAAGGAATTGTTTTATCTTGTAGACTGGTATCATCAGCTTCCTGAAAAACCTTTACTGAAATGGATTGTGAAAATAACTCCTCTGGGGTCTATGTTTTTGGTTTTGAATGCTGCAGAATGGAAGAGCATATTTGGGTTAATACAGGACCCATGGCTCACTATGGAATAATTATACATGGCCAATGATCGAGATGCAGTAGAGGTTATTCTTGAGGGAACAGTTAGCCTGGTGGATGGGGTAAAAGCCACTGTAAGGTCTGCTTACCCTGAAAAGAGGGATTATCCATCTCCCTCTAGAAATGCCAAGTGGAACACTCCAGGTGAAGCCACTGATACGCTTTATATGCAAGTTATGTGGGATTGGCTTTATGATGACTGCAATATTCACCCACTGAATATGCCCATTGCCTAGATCACAGTAAATGCTGTGTTTAGGACATGCTCTTTCACATGGGCATCCCATATAAACTTATTGTTGCAAAAGCGAAAAACAGTTTGGGAAGCCTCATCAAATTTTGTGTCTCAACTTCTCCCCATGAGTCTTACAGATGTTAATAAAAACAAAGTTAGGGGCACCTGGGTGGCTCAGTCATTGGGCATCTGCCTTTGGCTCAGGTCATGATCCCAGGGTCCTGGGATGGAGCCCCACATCGAGATCCCTGCTCGGCGGGAAGCCTGCTTCTCCCTCTCCCACTCCCTCGCTTGTGTTCCCTTCCCTCTCTCGCTGTCTCTCTCTGTCAAATACATAAATAAAATCTTTTAAAGAAAGATATAAAGTTAATTAACAAGAGATTGGGGAAGGTGAAAGGGAGAGACAAAGTACTCTTTGCAAAAAGGTAGAAAATTTTAAATGGTTATTAAGGAATAAAGTGAATAGAATGGATATTGATAGGAATTAAATAAAGAGGGGTGAAAAAGGGAGAGCAACAGGACTTGTCTCAACAGGGTGGAAATCTTTAGATGATTACTTAAAAATGGGATAAATAAAACAGACATTGATGGGGTTAAACAAGGTTTTAATACAGCACTACCTAAGGTTGGGCAGTCCAAAGGGACCCCCTCATTGGCCCCCAAACATTAAAGGATCCCCAAACAAGTCCCACTCTATTTAACCCTGTTTGGAGAAAGGTAAAAAGTCAGAAGATAAAGATTACATGAGAAACCTAACCAGCAATAGCTTGGGGACTGTGGTTAGGCAGATTAACCAAGACAAAAATTGACAAAAGGGCCAGCGTCCCATGGCTTGACCTCTTGCTGGGGACTCAAAGCCTTTTGCACAAGAGTGGTTAAAATGGCCAAGGGGTGGGGAAGAGAAGTTTCCAGGATTCCTCAATATGGGAGTCCCACATAATGTGATACCAAAGCCCACTGATTTGCACTATAATTAGGTTGAGATTACCTAAAACTGTAACGGTTGATAGGATTATGAAAGACAGAATGTTTAAGCAGGTATTATGTAAAGAAGTCTGTCAACTTTACTGAATGTTTTATATGAGAATGGATATTCTGTATGGTTGGGGAACTCTTCCCTACCTAGTATTGTAAAATCAAAACCTGTGGATAATATCCTAATAGAGACTATAGTTAGGAACATATGAGTTGATAGAATTATGGTAAAATTTTGTAGGGGAACTGGTATGCTTGAATAAGCTTTATGTGAAGTGGTTGTGTCTTTTTTAACTGATTATATTTGGGGAACAGACATTGTACCTGACTGGGGAACATCTCCCTTAGTATTGTGAAACAGAAGACATGGAAATCAGTCCTTCAGGTAAGGTTAATTGGACATACTAAATGAGAACCAGTAAGATTGCCTGAGTGAGCCACGGAGCGTGGAATGGAAGCTAGAGGGCCGGTAGGGACAAATTCTCTATGTTGAGAGCCCTGCGTGGAGCCTAGACTGGGACTTAGGACAAAAGCCTGTGAGTGCTTCCCTGAAATGACTACTGGGACTTTGGGCAAGAGAATTTCCATTTGAAGGGTATTTACTACTTTGTTATCAGATGTTAATTGAAGCTATCCTGGTGATTGAAGGACATAAAATGATCTTGAAAGCTGAAATACCCATAACGAGTAGAGTGATATTGGTGAAATGCTCTAATGAGGATGGCAATGCCCAAAAAAGTTGCATAATAAAATGGAAATGGTTTACTTAGGATTGTGTTGCCTGGGGAGTGCAAGGAAATATTCACAAGTAGGAGCCTCTTTTCCCCTAGGACTGGCTTTGGAATTGAATAAGGACTTGCTGGATTCTCTTGTCACATGGGCAGCCCTCGATTGACTTAACAAAGGACTGCTTGGTTTATGGATGACAGTTCCAAGGTGAATGGACAATATCCTGTTTGGAAGGCTACCACCCTGATGAAAGGTGGTCACCTAAGTCCATGAAATAAATGAACATCGGGACAGTTTAGAGATGGGCTGATTTTGGACATATTCCTCTTGCACCCAATGAGGCACAAAATGCCAATAAAAAATGGTATAACTGGGGTGCCTGGGTGGCTCAGTCAGTTGAGCGTCAGACTCTTAATTTTGGTTCAGGTCATGATCTCAGGATCCTGAGATTGAGCCCCACGTTGGGCTCTGCGCTCTGCAAGGAGTCTGCTTCAGGATTCTCTCTCTCCCTCTGCCTCCCTACGCCAGCACTCAGTCTCTCTCTCAAATAAATAAATAACTCTTTTTAAAAAAACTGTTCTACCAGCCAACAAAAGACACAGAGTCTACAGGCGGCTATATGGCAGATTCTCTGGTGGGAAAGCCTTGAACATAACTGGCAAGTCAAGCTGATACTGGTAGCTCCAGGGGGCTACAAATGGGTGCTGACAGGAGTAGGCATGGACTCTGAACTAGGCTTGACTTACCTGGTGGTAGATGCAAATGATCAAAGTGTTATGAAAGAACTGGAACAGAAGATGCTACACCAGTTGAGACAGCTGACCGTCATTTCTTCAGACCAATGAAATCACTTTATAGCCCATAATGTGCACCAGTGGGGAGAGAGATATTGTCCTAAGAGCAGTATTTTGATAGAAAATTGGAATAGGTAATTAAAACACTGGTTGTCTAAGAGAAGGGGTGATAAAAGCAGGAAGGCCTGGCTTACACGCCTTCACAAGTATGTGCTCACAAAAAGAGGAAGGCTAAAAGAGTGTCCCCACTGGATAGATTTCTCTTGTTTCTCTGGTGAGTCTGGGCAAGAGGGAGTGGGGGAAATTGCTGGTGTACTTTCTTCCCCGTATCACCTTCTCTTCCCCTACTTGATGCAGTGATTATAGGACCAGGGCTGCAACTACAAGGTCTGGAATCAGGGATGATTCCTAAGCAAGAAACTGTAACTATGTTTTTAACCTTATGTCAGAATTTCTAAGGGCCTGATGGGCCAGGATGTGCCGTCATCCCATCTGGCAAAATTGGGGTTAACAGTGAATGCAGCCATATTGCCTGGTGGTAAACATTAGCCCCCTCATCCTGCGCTTCTTTAACCTTATTCTACGTGAACAGGAGTAGACTGAGTGGGGAGCACTTGCCAGACTAGCATTGTTGCCTGCGAGCTAGACCAGCACAGTGGCCAAACTTAATGTGCCTTCCAAGTATGGAAAAGTTTGAAATTAAATGGAGAGAACAAATAATTGTAGGCCATGGCTAAAGGAAAGAATAAGAGGGTTATGTAATGAGGGAAATACAGTATTACATTAACACCTTGAAAGAAGCTCAGAGCAAGAGGTGATACCCAGACTTTCCTGTTATCAACCTTCTACTCTTAGTCCTTTCTCTTCCATAACATATAGGTCAAATCATTAGCTACTGCTCATGAATAAATGCTGTTATGAGTTGAGTTGTGTCTTCCCTAAAAAAGATGTGCTGACATCCTAACCCCGCTCTGTATCTCAGAATACAAAGGTAATCAAGTTAAACTGAGGTCATTAGGATGGGCCCTAATCCAATATGGCTGATGTCCCCATAAAAAGGGGAAATTTGGACACAGGCACACAGGGTATGAAGACTATGTGAAGAGACACAGGGAGACGAATGCCACCTACAAGCCCAGGAAAGAGACCTGGAACAGATTCTTCCCCCCAGCCTTCACAAGGAACCAACTCTGCTAACATCTTGATTTCAGACCTCTAGCTTCCAGAACTGTGAGATGATAAATTTCCATTATTTAAGCCACCCAGTTTGTGGTACTTTGGGCATGGCAGCCCTAGAAAACTAATATAAATGCAAATCTATACCTCTGGCCATCCTCTTTCCAGGAAAAGTGAACAATCAGGTGTACCATTCAAAATTCTCTCCCATCAGGAGGAGTTCCCTTCCTTTCTAGGCCAGTCCTGCAGGATGCAATTCTCTAGGCGTCTTCTTACGACTTGTGCCAGATTTCTGTGTGGAAATATTTCTAGGTTAGGCTCAAATTTCCCATCTTCAGTAATTTGATCACAGGGCACTCCCACTGAGGCCATAGATGTAGGTTGAAAGAGAGGTGGTAAATGCAGGAACAGTAGGAGCACTGCCAGTCTAAACCATCCACTCATGAAACCTATTTATATTCTCTAGACTTTATCATGTATGATCTTGTATTATTACTTCCACTTGAAGATGGAGAACTGCTACACATGAAACCAATTTTATGGTTTGATGAATCAGCTAATATCTAGTAAGTTTTAGGCATCTCAGATCACATGTTCACGTAGTATTCCATAGTTAGGGGTTCAGTCTCTGTGATGGTCCAATAGCAAGACAGGAGCTGTGTTACTAAGTTGGGATCTCTAGGAAGCAGACACTGAGATAGACTTAAAGTGTAGGGTTTTTGCTAAGGAGTTATTTAGGATTGACACCTGTGGAAATGAAGTGATGGAGGCAGGATTCAGTAGACAGAGAAGTGGGGAGCTCTGGAGTTAAAATGGCCCTTTAGAGTTGTGCTGTGTTAGATTGGAACAGCCAGGTCTTTATATTTCCACCTTGATCAGTCGTTGCACATGGCTTACACTGGGATGGGTGTGACAGCTGAAGGATTGCCACTGATAGCTCTCCTGACACTCCCAGAAACAAGTCCTTTATTGGAGGGGAATCTGGGTGGTGCATTTCCATGTCCTTACAGTCAATTCGATCTTTAGTTTATTGATCCTTTTGCCAATACTTCACCATCTTGATTACTGCAACTATATAAGATGTCTTGCAAATATGTATGTTTACTTGTCACTCGCCAATTTCTACAAAAAAATCTGGTTGGATTTTGATTGGGATTGCATCTCTATAGAGATCAATTTGGTAGTAATGGACATCTTAATAATTTTGAGTCTTCCTATCCATGAACGTGGCATATTTCTTCATTTATTTAAATCTTCTCAACTTCTCTTTGCAATGTTTTATAATTTTCAGTATAGAAGTCTTGCACATCTTTGGTTAAATCTATTCCTATTTATTTTTTGATGCTATTGCAAATGGTAGTTTTTAAACTTTTTCCCCCCATTTGTTGCAGTTACATGGAAATATAATTGATTTTTACAAATCAACCTTATATCCTCAACCCTGCTAAATCTACTCATTAGTACCGGGTAGGTCTTTAGGATTTTCAACATATGCAATTATGTCATCTGTAAATAAAGAAAAATATTTTAAGTATCTGTGTCTTTTATTTATTTGTCCTGCATTTTTACATTGACTAGACCCTTCTTTATAATGTTGAACAGAACAGTAATAACTTTCTGGCATTGTCTCTAGTATTATGGGGAAGCATTCAATATTTCACCATTAAGTATAATGTTAGTAGTAGGGTTCTTATAGATATTCTTTACCACAGTGAGGATGTTCCCATCCTCTAGAGTGTTGAAAATTTTCACAAAGTGCATTCTGAATTTTTCAAAGACTTCCTATGCATTGAGGTGATCACATAAATGTTCTCCTTTATGTTGTTAATATGATGAATTACATTGATTGATTGTTTTTAACTTAACACATACATGTTTATCATTTAGGATTTTATTCAGTTTTGAGTGACATAAAATTCTCACATGACCCACAAATTAGCAAGGTGTTTATTTCTCAAGAGTTCAGAAACAGGCAGTACAGGGATCGAGTAGCCACTTAACAATGCAAAAGGGGAACAAAGTTACTCATTTGTTTATATTGTTTTTGAACTATGTGCTCACTACAGAAATTACACTTTTCACAGAAGAAGGAATCAGAGGATTGGAAAAAGTCTCTAATCATGATGACCTGAAACAGCAGTGAGAATTGGCAGGTTTTACTGCGTAGGAAATTCAAACAGCTGTGCACATCTAGCCACCAAAGTAGGACTATGAAGGGTGAGCTCATGGAGATGTTTGTGGAAGCTGCCACCTCTGAGGGAATTGAAGTTATGTGCTTAGTGATTGGCTCAGGGCTGATGTTCAACAAAGCCAATAGTTAGGAAGTCAAGCTTGAAGTTTGGAACTCCTGAATAGTTTTAGATCTGTCAATCTGCTACTTCCACATCCTTTTGAGGTTAATGGCTTCTTCTTCATTTTGCATTCCAAATCTCATGCAAGTTCCTCTTGTCCAACCGTATAGCAGAGAAGAGTCTGGAAAATGTGGTTCTAAGTCTCATTTAACACAATCCAGCACAATCATCATTACACCTAGCTTTCACTCTCATGGTTGCAAGGGCTCTCTCTTCAACTTGAAGTATTGTGTCCAACTTGGAGGACCAAAGCACAAAAGATGAAATTACCAAGTCTAATGAAACCATCCTTTTTGCACATTTTTTACTTACATCAACTACTTATTGACCAAAACAACTGGTTGTATACTACATTAGCTATAAAAATGCTGCAGATCTCTCAATAGTAAAGATCAATAACTTATCCCAACAAGTACCAGAGTCAATATCACAGTGACCACATGCATTACATATGGAATGGGAATTAATTAGAAACAGTAACAAAACTAATTTCAAATACACTTATATACTAAAAAACACTTTACTTAAGTCTAAGGAGACTTCACAACGGAAATGATACAATACATATTAATGAACCATAATGATAATAACTATCAGAATTGTATGATACAGCTATAAGGACATTGGGAGCAATGGTTATATCATAAAGGCTTATATTAGAAAATACAAAGTAGAGGGGCGCCTAGGTGGCTCAGTCGTTAAGCGTCTGCCTTCGGCTCAGGTCATGATCCCAGGGTCCTGGGATCGAGTCCCACATCAGGCTCCCTGCTCGGCGGGAAGCCTGCTTCTCCCTCTCCCACTCCCCCTGCTTGTGTTCCTGCTCTTGCTGTGTCTCTTTCTGTCAAATAAATAAATAAAATCTTAAAAAAAAAAAAAAATACAAAGTAGAAATTATGAGCTAGGAATCACTTCCAAGATGAGACACTGATAAAGCAATTCCATATTTACAACATTTTAAAGATTTCTCCTCCAGTGTGAATTTCCTTATGCATAATAAAAGATTCGATGCACCTGAAGGCTTTCCCACATTGATTACATTCATTGGGTTTCTCTCCAATGTGACTTTTCCCATGTCTTTGAAGCATGAAGGTAAACTAAAGGATTTTCCACATTCCTCACAGGCCTATATCACAGTATGAGTTCTCACTACCTGACAAAAGATTGAGAAAGATGTGAAAGCTTTTCCACATTCTTTAAATTTATATGGTTCCTCTTCAGTGTGTATGTTATCAAATAAGCACTGAAGTGTTAGGAAATACATTTTCCCACATTTCTTACACTTGTATGCTTTCTCTCCAATGTGAATTTTCACAAGCCTTTGAAGGAATTAGATACAAGTTAAGACTTTCTTACACTCCAGATATCAATATGACTTCTCTCTAGTATGAGTTCTCATTACCTAAGAGATGAGAAAGCAGAAGTTACTGCATTTCATATATCCACAGTGTTTCTCTTCCAGTGTGCATGATCACATGTACAGTAAAATATGAAAAGTGAAAGGATTTGTCACATTGTTTACAATTATAAGGCCTGTCTCCAGTGCTTATGGTTACTAAAGGGAGAGGGGAAACTGTAGCCTTTCCCACATTTATATGTATAGAGATCCTTTTTGATATGTTTTCTCACTTGTAGAGTAAGCTTTCAGGAATAAGTGAAGGTTTTCCTATATTTCTTATATTTGAAAGGCTTCACCTCAATGTGAATCTTACATGTACAATAAAGGATGTAGAAGAAATAAAGGCTTTTTCATACCCTTCTACAGTCAAAAGGAGATATTTTCAATATGAGTTCTCACACACGCCGAAAGGATGAGGGACAATTGAAGATTGTTCCACATTTCTTATGTTCATAGTATTTCTCTTCAGTGAGATTTTCCACATTTTTCTAAGAGATGAAAAAAATGGAAGGTTTTTTTTTTCACATTTTTCACATTATATGAAATAAGGCTTATCTCCACCGTGAGTTTTAAATGTACAGCAATGGATGAAGAATGAATAATGGCTTTCCCATAGTTTTCATATTATTTTCCAAAGTGTATTTTCATGTGAGTCCTACAATACAAAGAACAGCTGAAGGGCTCTCTACTGTCCTTAGATTCATAGGGTTTGTGTCAGTGTGTGATCCTGTGTGTGTTTTAACAGATGAATGATTAATTACTACTTCTTACATCCACTGAATTCATAGCTTTTCTCTTCAGTATGAGTTCTTTTGTGCACATTTAAATTTGAAATCTGGCTGAAGTTTTTCTCACATTGATTATCCTCATTATATTTCTCTCTAGTATGGAATATCTTTTATACATTACATATTAAGGTATTTTTCAAATACTTTCCAATTTGATTCTATTCATAGAGGTTCTTCACCATATGAATTCTTAAATACCTCTCCTATGTCTTGTGCTGATCTTCTGTGTCATGATGGAAAAAGATGAGGATTACATAATAGGAAGTTTTTCCACATTGTTGGTGAAGTGACATAATACTAATTTAAGGTAGACTGTGTTAATAAAGGCTGTGTATTCTTATCCTTGATGAAATACTCCAAAAATGTTATGGGTAAAAAGTCAATTTAGTGTATAAAATGAAATACAAAAAAACCCACACACACAAGCAAAAACAAACAAACAAAACCCAAATCCAGTAAACAAGAGACAAAGGAATGAAAATAGATGGTACCAAAAAATTACAATAGGGGTCCCTGGCTGGACCATGTTGGTGGAGCATGTGACTCTTGATTTTGGGGCTGTGAGTTTGAGCCCCACATTGGATGTAGAGATTACTTTAAAAATAAAATCTTTTTAAAAATTGTCATAGACACAATCCTATAAATAATTATATTAAATATAAATGGAACAAACTCTCCAATTAATAGGCATGAATGACCAGAATGGATATGACCAGAATGGATAAAAAACAAAATCCAACTCTCTTAGTTTACATAAGACGTATTTAAAATATAAAGATAGGATGAGAAAGTAAAAGGAGGAAAAAAGATATCAAATGAACCCTAAGCCTAAGAAATATGGGGTGATGTTATTATCAGATTAACAGTATTACTAGAGACTAAAAGGGATGCTTCATAATAATTATTGTCAATTCACCAAGAAGATAAAATAATCTTACCTATGTGCACATCTAATAACAGAGCTTCAAAATACATGAAATTTAAAAAAGTGCTACACCTGAAGGGAGAAATAGACCAATTCACAATCATAATTTAAGAATTTAACATTTTATCTCAGTAATTGATAGAACAAGTAGGAAAAAAATGGTAAGAATATGAAAATTTAAACAAAATTATCAAGAAACTTGTTTTAATTGATATTCGTAGAATACTACACACACATTCATTTCAAGTACACATGAGAAACTCATCAAGATAATCCATATGTTGGCTAACAACAAAACCCAATAAATTTTAAAGGACTGAAATCATACAGAGTATGTTCTTAGACCAAAAAAGAGTTATTTTGAATATGAAAAATGTTATCTCTGGATATTTGGAAATGAAGCAACATACTTCCAGTTAACCAATAGATCAAATAAGAAATCAACAGGGCAAAAACCAAATAATCAAGTCAATAAATGGGCAGAAGACATGAACAGACACTTCTCAAAAGAAGACATACAAATGGCTAACAGACACATGAAAAAAATGTTCATCATCATTAGCCATCAGGGAAACTCAAATCAAAATCACACTGAGATACCACCTTACACCAGTTAGAATGGCAAAAATTGACAAGGCAAGAAACAAATGTTGGAGAGGTTGTGGAGAAAGGGGAACCCTTTTACACTGTTGGTGGGAATTCAAGTTGGTACAGCCACTTTGGAAAACAGTGTGGCGGTTCCTCAAAAAATTAAAAATAGAGCTACCCTATGATCCAGCAATTGCACTACTGGGTATTTACCCCAAAGACACAGATGCAGTGAAAAGAAGGGCCATATGCACCCCAATGTTCATAGCAGCAAAGTCCATAATAGCCAAACCATGCAAAGAGCCGAGATGCCCTTCAACAGACGAATGGATAAAGAAGATGTGGTCCACGGGTGCCTGGGTGGCTCAGTTGGTTGAGTGACTGCCTTCGGCTCAGGTCATGATCCTGGAGTCCCGGGATCGAGTCCTGCATTGGGCTCCCTGCTCAGCAGGGAGTCTGCTTCTCCCTCTGACCCTCCCCCTCTCATGCTCTCTCTCTCTCTCTCAAATAAATAAATAAAAATCTTAAAAAAAAAAAATAAGAAGATGTGGTCCATATATACAATGGAATATTACTCAGCCATCAGAAAGGATGAATACGCAACTATCACATCAACACGGATGGGACTAGAGGAGATTATGCTGTGAAATAAGTCAAGCAGAGAAAGTCAATTATCATATGGTTTCACTTATTTGTGGAACATAGGAATAGCATGGAGGACATTAGGAGAAGGAAGGGAAAAATGAAGGGGGCAGGAATTGGAGGGGGAAATGAACCATGAGAGACTATGGACTCCGAGAAACAAACTGAGAGTTTTAGAGGGAAGGGGGGTGGAGGGATGGGTTAGCCCGGTGATGGGTGTTAAGGAGGGCATGTATTGCATGGAGCACTGGGTGTTATACGCAAACAATGAATCATGGAACACTACATCAAAAACTAATGATGTACTTGTAAAGTGACTAACAAAATAAAATTTTAGAAATTATAAGTAAATTCAAACTGAATGGTAAAAAACCACCTTGTATCAAAATTCATGAAATGCAGCTAGAGTAATGCATAGAAAGAAATGTATAGCTTTAATTTAAATATTTATGTATTTTAATCTATACAAAAAAAAAGTCTAGTGTCAATGATCCAAACCTTCAGAGAAAATAGAAAAAGAGAAAACTAAACCTGAAATAGGTATAGAAAAAAGAAAGAAAAATGTAAAAGTAGAAATCAATGAAACAGAAAACAGAAATAGGAAAATGACAAAGAAAAAGATTGTTTTTTTAAAAAAAAAGATTAATAAAATTGATACTGATAAAGCAATACTGATAAAAACAAAAGGAGAGAAAATGTATTTTACCAATATCCAGAATGAAAGAGAGGCATCACTACAGATCTTAAATATATTGGAAAGATGATAAAGGAATATTATCAATAACTTCATGTCAATACATTTAACATCTTAGATAAAATGGGCAAATTGTTTTAAAAACATGTTACCAACTGACACAAGAAGAAACAGAAAACTGGAATTGTAGGATATCTATTTAAGCAATTTATTTTGCAATTCAAATTTCTTCCACAAAGAAAATGTTAGCCACAGGTGTCTTCTGTCATAAATTCTACCAACTACATAAAGAAGAAATAATAAATATCTTACACAAACTCTTTCATAATAGAAAGGAGGAAACAATTGCCAAATCATGTTATGAGACCAGTATAATCCTGAAACTAAACCTGATAAGAGTATAACATGAAAAAAATATATAGATCAATATCCCTCATGAACATAAATGCAAAATTCTCAACATTATTAGCAAATTTAATCGACCTAATAGATACCATATTTTTCACACAGCTGCATGCCACCTGGAAGAAAAACAAATTGCCTGGTTAATCATAGCCATAGAGGTGCTCTTCTCTTCCCAGTCTGCAGGACTCCAGTTCATTGGATCTCATGGGATACCTTTGTATTCTTCTACGGTTGCTGCTGCTATCCCATATGCAGAGTGGAGGAGGACTTGATTCAGATTTTGGTGCTCAGATTCCAGTTGTGACGGCATCATAGTGCTGCAACGGCCACTTGAACTTGCAAATTGGAAACAACCAATAGGACCAGGACAAAGGTAAGGCAAGTGTCTCAGAAGCAAAATTAATGGGTCTTCCCAAAACTTAGAATTAAAGATAGATATGTTTAATGCAATATTCTAAAAAAAATCAAACTTCATGAAAACAATACATTATGAACAAAATATCCAAATGTTAAATAAAGAAAGGCTCTAACCCTACACTTGCACAACTTGACCTCACCCTAATCCCAGCCCTGTCACATCCTGATGTCAACTTTATTGTTTCCTGATCTCACTGGGGGAAAAAATGACCGTACCTACGGTATAGTTCCCTTTCCTGGGATGCTCCTTCAAGCACAAGAAGGCTATCAAACATCTAGATCCAATAATGCTGGCATTGTTAAATTTACAAAGAGAAAATCCCTTTAGTTTGCAAATATGATCTCTTTTAGAATATGTTATTAATGTCAGATTTGTTTCATATATTTATGCATTAAAGGAAAAATACCTTTATAATGTGGAAAAGCAATGTTATTCTGCTATATATCTGTGCATGCAGCGTATCTCCACCATCTACTAAAGCCACTCCCTCCCACACACATTCAAATGCACACATATACAAACACACACAGATACACAAACGCTCTGGGTGCAGCTGTGGAGTTCTAAAATTGCTTGAGGCATTACCGTTCGTGCATCATGCAAGATTTTTATTGCTTTTTCATGACTATGCTGATCAATTGGAAGTAATGTTCTTTTCAAGGCATGCCAGGTCAATCCAAGAAAGACGTAAGAATTCATCCTTTGGAGATGGTTTCAAATTCCACCCTTTACCAATAAAAATGTGTGAAGTAATATGGGAAAGGAATAATGGATACTGACACATGGGGGTCTCTGAGCTTGTTACAAAACACACATCTGTGTATATTGAGAAGATTGTTAGGAATTTCTGATCATTCCACCGGGCATATTCTACCAAAACATGAAGATTGATGATATGCTCAGGAAGATTTTCAGGACACATATTTTGGCAATTTATTTTAATAAGTAAAATTTTTGGCCCTGCTACTTCCCTGCCTGAGAAGGAAATCAGTTCTGGATTACTTCATAAACATTATAGTCATTCTGTCAGCACCCCACTCCTGCAGGTTTGAAGAGTAACTTATCAGTTCACCTCTCATTCTATTCTTCACAACTCAACTTTTGGGTTGCTACTAGCCAGGAATATTCCTTTGAAAGTTCAGTTATTTGTGTATGTTTGTATTAGCAATAATGAAAAATGACTGAATAAAAATATAAAGTCAGCCACAGTAGATCAGGGTATTCACCTCATGGTTGCAAGCTGGCTGCTTCAACTCAAGACTTACTCCCCAGTACCCATGCTGGTTATGATAAAGGGAAATGAGCAAAAGACCCCAGGAACATGTCACTTCAGATTAGCCCTTTGAAAAATATTTGCCTTAATCATACCCAAATTAAAAGCTTTTGCACAGCAAAGGAAACCATCATCAACAACAAAAAAGGCAGCCTACTAAATGGGAGAAGATACTTGCGAACGGTATATCCAATAAGGGGTTAATATTTAAAATACATAAAGAGGGGCACCTGGGTGGCTCAGTCAGTTAAGCGTCTGCCTTCGGCTCAGGTCGTGATCCCAGGGTCCTGGGATCGAGCCCCGCATCGGGCTCCCTGCTCCGCGGGAAGCCTGCTTCTCCCTCTCCCACTCCCCCTGCTCGTGTTCCCTCTCTCGCTGTGTCTCTCTCTGTCAAATAAATAAAAAAAATCTTTAAAAAATAAATAAATAAAATAAAATAAAATACATAAAGAACTTATACAACTCGGGGCACTTGGGTGGCTCAGTTGGTTAAGCTTCTGACTCTTGGTTTCAGCTCAGGTCATGATCTCAGGGTTGTGGGATGGAGCCCTGGGTCAGGTTCTCGTACCTGTGCTTGCATCCTCTCTCTTTTTCTTTCTTTCTTTCTCTTTCTTTCTCTCTCTCTTTCTTTCTTCCTTTTTCTTTCTCTCAAAAAAAACAACATACAACTCAACACCAAAAAACAAATAATCCAATTAAAAAATAGGCAGAGGACCTCAACATTTTTTTCAAAGAAGACATACAGATGTCCAACACACACATGAAAAGATGCTCAACATCACCAATCATCAGGGAAAGGCAAACCAAAACCACAATGAGATATCACCTTATACCTCTCAGAATGGTTAGTATCAAAAAGACAAGAAATAGCAAGTGTTGACAAGGATGTGGAGAAAAGGGAACTCTCCTGCACTATTGGTAGGAATGTAACTTGGTGCAACCACTGTGGAAAACAGTACGGTGTTTCCCCGAAAAATTAAAAATAGAAATACCATACAGGGGCACCTGGGCAGCTCAGTCCGTTAAGTGTCTGACTTCAGCTCAGGTCATGATGTCAGGGGCCTGGGATCAAGCCTTGCGTGAGGCTCTGCACTCAGTGGGGAGTCTGCTTCTCCCTCTTCCTCTGCCCCTCCCCCCAATTGTGCACACACCCTCTCTTGAATAAATAAATAAAAACTTAAAAAAGGAAATACCATACAATCCAGTAATTACACATTGGTTATTTACCCAAAGAAAACAAAAACACTAATTTGAAAAGATACATGCACCTCTATATTTACTGCAGCATTATTTACATTAGCCAAGGTATGGAAGCAACCTAACAGTCCATCAATAGTTGAATGGATAAAGAAGATGTGGTATAGGGCGCCTGGGTGGCTCAGATGGTTAAGCGTCTGCCTTCGGCTCAGGTCATGATCCCAGGGTCCTGGGATCGAGTCCCGCATCGGGCTCTCTGCTCCTTGGGAGCCTGCTTCTCCCTCTGCCTCTCTCTCTGTCTCTCATGAATAAATAAATAAAATCTTAAAAAAAAAAAAAAGAAGATGTGGTATAAATAAATATACAATGGTATAAATATACAATGGAATATTATTCAGCCATAAAAAAGAATGAGATTTCACCATTTGCAACAACATGGATGGACCTAGGGGTATTAAGCTAAGTGAAATAAGTCAGACAGAGACAAATACCATATGATTTCACTTACACGTAGACTCTAAAAAAAACTCCAACCCTGAATAAACAACAACAACAAAAAAACCAGAAACAAGAAGAGACTCAAATATAGGGAACAAACTAGTGTTTGCCAGACAGAAGGGATGGGGGAATGAGCAGAAGGGGTGAAGAAGAGTGGGGAGTGGGAGATACAAGCTTCCAGTTATGGAATGTATAATTCATGGGGATGAAAGGTACAGCATAGGGAATATAGTGGAATATGGTATTGTAATAGTGTTGTAAGGTGACAGATGGTAAGTACACTTGGGATGAGTAAAGCATAATGTACAGAGTTGTTAAATCACTATGTTGTACACCTGAAACTAATTTAACATTGTGTATCAACTACACTTCAATTTTATTTTTTTTAAAGATTTTATTTATTTATTTGACAGAGAAAGACACGGCCAGAGAGGGAACACAAGCAGGGGGAGAGGGAGAGGGAGAAGCAGGCTTCCGGCTGAGCAGGGAGCCTGCTGCGGGGCTCGATCCCAGGACCTTGGGATCATGACCTGAGCTGAAGGCAGATGCTTAATGACTGAGCCACCCAGGCGCCCCTACACTTCAATTTTAAAAGGAAAAAGAAAAAGCTAAAAAAAAAAAAGGACAGAAAAAATTTCCCTTAAGCACAATGCCCCAACTGCATTTTTAAATCACTAGCAATAGCTGAGTACTAGAATACTCCTACCTGCAAGAGATTATGGAAACGTGAATATTTTGGTCTAGAGTAGGGGAAGGCAAAGAAAAATGGTTTAGAAATGGTTTTTTTAGAAGCCATTTGTATTTGTTTCCAATCACTGCTGTAATAAATTACGACAAACTTCGTGGCTTAAAAACACAAGTTTATTATCTTATAGCTCTAGAGGTTAGAAGTCTAAAATGGGTCTCACTGGGCTACATTTAAGGTGGGGCTGCATTCCTTTCTGGAGGCCCTAATGGAGAATTTATTTTTGCCTTTCTAGCTTCTAAGAATGCCTGCATTCCTTCCCTGGAGGCTCCCTTCTATCTTCAAAGTCAGTAAAGGCTGGTGGAATCTTTTGTAAAACATCACTCTTGACACTGACTCTTCTGCTTCTACCACCTCTCATTAAGGGCTCTTGTGGTTACATTGGACCAACCAGGATAATCTAGGGTAACTCTTTATTTTAAGGTCATCTGATTGTCAACCTTTTTTCTATCAGCAACTCCAATTCCTCTTTGCCATATAACAAATGACACAGTTCCAGAGATTAAGACACTGATACTTTGTGGGGCCATTATTCTCTGGCCCCCAAAGATTTACATCCATCCCACCTAAAAAAAATGTATATATATATATATATATATATATATATATATATACACACTCAAGGTTCCCAAAGATCTCATCTCATTACAGTATCAACTCAGTCCATAATTTCACCTAAATTTCATCAACTCAAAAACTCAAAACTTCACCATCTACATCATCTAAATTAGGTATGGGTGAGACTCTAGGTACTACCCATCCTGGGCACAATTCCTCTCCATCTGTGGACCTGTGAAACTAAACAAATTATCTGCTCTCCAAACTGTATCATGATGGGACAGGCATAGGATAACAGTTATTAGCCATTCCAGTTCAAAAACAGAAAATGGAAAATAGAAATAGTCATATTCCCCAAGAAATGTAGAAATCCATCCAGGAAAACTCTATTTCCTTTCTAGGCCTGGGTTTGGACTTCTACTCTCTGGGCTCCAGGCTCTGTCTTATGAGCCATCCTTCCTTTTTCATGAGAGAGTAGCATGTGTTTTTGGCTAAGTAATTTTTCAATCATTTCTTGCTTATAGAATTGTGCAGTACAATGGGTTTCTTTTATATCATTCTCTGTGTCCCTTCAGTTCAAGCTGCTAATACTTCTGCTGGTATAACATTCTCAAGAACTTTTTGAGTCCCT
This sequence comes from Mirounga leonina, assembly GCF_011800145.1. NCBI lineage: Eukaryota > Metazoa > Chordata > Mammalia > Carnivora > Phocidae > Mirounga > Mirounga leonina. The sequence continues at coordinate 24,878,529 of NW_023270426.1, read as the reverse complement.
GTGTATGTCACAGGGCTTCTCTCTCCTTGACAATAGGTGGCTTCACAGTTCTTTCCTGGGTAATCTCGTCTGTTCCTGACTTCTGCTGGGATGGCTGGGATTTCCATGAATCACACGCCTAACCTCTTTAAAGAACCTGCTGTGTGACTGAATGCTCTTATCTTTTAATCCTTTCAAAGCACTAGTAAAAGGTTGTCTTATGACCCCTTGGCTTTCGATATAGAACATACTTTCCTAATTTGAGCCCTGTGTGCAATCTGAATAGTCAAAGAAGTTACCACATTGCCAAGTTCTAGTCCCATTTAAGAGCTTAACAGTTCTTCCCTCCATCTATCTCATTCCTCTCACATTATAAGCAGCAAGAAGAAACCGGGCTGCACCTGATTTCTGTCTGATCCCTCACCATCAGTGACTTTAACATCCATAATTCTACCAGCATTCTCTTTACAATGGTTTAGGTTTTTGTTTTGTTGGGGTTTTTTTTTTTGGAAAAAGAGAGAGAGTGCCAGCACTGGAGAATAAGGGGTGGGGGGACAGGGAGAGAGAGAGTCTTAAGCAGCATGGAGCCAGATGTGGGGCTTGATCTCACAACCCTGAGGTTATGACCTGAGCCAAAATCAAGAGTCAGACACTTAACCTACTGAGCCACCCAGGCACCCTGATTTAGGTATCCTATATGGCAACATATGTTTTCTCCACCATGCTCCTTAATTCCTTCTGAGACTTTGATAGCAGAGTTGTTAATATGCATATTTCTACTATCCAAAGCAATCTAGGCTTTTTCCATCATGCTTTTCAAAATTCTTCCAGCCTCTACTACCTACCTTCCAGTTTCAAAACAACTTCTATGATTTTAGTTATTTGTTACAGCCGTACTCCACTTCCACGTACCAAAACCTGTATCATTTGAGGTTCAACCGGGAAAACACAACCAGGAGATATATAATGAGAGATTTGTTGCAAGGAAGTGATTACTCATTGTGGGAGCTGGCTAGGCAAGTCCAGTATCTTAGGACAGGCAGTTAAAGGGCTGGCTGAGACTCTGGGGCACAAGCTGAAGCCCCTGCCCACGGGCAGAATTTCTTTTTCATCTCAGGGAAAACTCAGATCTGATCTTAAGGCCTTTCAGCTGATGAATCAGGCCCACACAGAGCATCTGGGATATCCTCTCTAATTTCAGATTAACTAATTAACAACCTTAATTCCATCTGAAGCTTAATTCCTCTTTACAATATAGCTTAACATTTTACAGGTTCCAGAAGTTAGGATGTAGATGCCTTTAGGGGGCCATTATTCTGCCAACCATACCATTCTATAGCATCTGCAAAATTAAGAGGCTTCCTGGAGATAGAGGAGTCCTGACAACAGAGCTGATTATTTCTTCAAATCATTCAACACCCTCACCAACATATCCTTTAATAAGTTTTCCTTGGTTAACTAATATTAATTATACAATGTAGTTTCTTTCAAATCCCTTAACAACAAGTACAATGTCATCATCCAAAGGCAAGTAGATACAGACATGTTGTGCCATCAAAAGCTCCTCTAGGCCTAGAACCTGGAAGTCACTTGAGAATTACTCTGCAATCAGAGCTGTTAGAGTATACAGGAACACCTTAAATACAATCTGGGTATCAGTAAAATCTGTCTAGGACTCTTATCAGGATCATAAGTTACATGTAAGAACCCATATGTTTTTTTCAACATGAATTTCTGAGAAAGAATGCATGATAAAGATATCTTTTCATGATGTGACATATGTATTTCAGAATGAAAATCTAATGCTTCCAAGTGTGACTTTTTGAAATAAATTGCATGAAAACATACACACTGCTGTCTATTTGTAAAACAAAAATCCAAAAAGAGCTTGGAAAAACTGGACATGGGTAAATACAAATTGATTCCACCCCAGACACCTAAGGAGTTATGCAAAAGTCATCAGTGTGTTACTAATAAAACCTAAAAGGCTTCCAGTAATTTAAAAATGAAGTATGTAAAAAGGAAATAGACATTCTTTTTTTTTTTTAGTAGGCTCCACACCCAGCACGGAGCCCAGCATGGGGCTTGAACTCATGACTCTGAGATCAAAGCCTGAGCTGAGATCAAAAGTCAGATGCTTAATCAACTGAGCCACCCAGGCACCCCAAGAATCAGACATTCTTAAGTAGTGACATATAGTTAGTAAAATAACTTGAAAATTAGAATTGTTTATTCTGAGGGGTTATTATCCTTTAGGAATTAGTATAAAAATTTTAAACAGAAATATTAATTTTCTGATATAGAATTTCTGTCAATACTACAATATTATCCTTTTCATATTATCCTTTAGGAATGAGTATTTCCTTTTCATATTATCTTTTAGGAATGAGTATAAAAATTTTAAACAGAAATATTAATTTTCTAATACAGAATTTCTGTCAATACTACAATAATTGAAAAATAATCATAGAATAATCAGGCCAACAAAACAAAGAGTAAATTTACTATGGAAAAACGAGGGGGGAAGTACAATTAAAATTACTACTGGATTAAAAAAAGAAACAGAAAGGTGAAGGAGACAAAACTAATGGAAAAGTGCACAGGAAAGTTTCAGATACCTACACTATTCCGGAAGGTTGGATTTCCCTCTGACTTATTCCTAAGGTCCTGGCTCAGAATACTGGGGAAGATAGGCTTCAAGAATTTGAACTCGCCGGTCCCAGATCCTCCCGTCAGACACACCTGGTACTG
>NW_023270426.1:24863906-24872799 GCF_011800145.1 Mirounga leonina | reverse complement strand
CGGTCTCTCCGTTTCCAATGTGTAGTAATTCTCAAGAGAAGATTTTAGTATGAAAGGGAGGTTTTCTGGGATAGAACAAATCATCCTCCCATTGTCCCCAGAGTCTCTGTCTCGTGTGCTAAAAACCATAACCACAGTCTCAGGCAAATTTTCTGGTACTGGACTGGTAATTGATGACACGGCAATTTCAGGAGCATTGTCATTCACATCCATCACCTGAATTCTGACTGTTGATTTTCCAAAGAGGCCTCCCCCATCTGTGGCTTGAATGATTATTGAGTATGATTCAATTGTTTCAAAATCCATGGATGCCGTTAAACTGATTTCTCCGGACTTTTGATTAATTTCAAATGTCTTGCGAATATCTTCTGAGGCATGGGAAAAAGAATATGATACTTCTCCATTTTTTCCTGAGTCTAAATCCCAAGCGGAAACGGTGACAATGATTAAGCCCAATATGCTATTCTCTGGAATCTTCACCTCATAAAATGGCTGCTCAAACTCAGGGAAATTGTCATTAATGTCCACAACCACCACCTGAACCGAGGCAGTCCCGGACCTGGCGGGAGACCCGCCATCCAGAGCAGTGAGGATGAAACTGAACTCGGACTGCTCTTCATAATCCAGTGCCTTGTCCAGAACCAACTCCGGATATTTCCTATTGTCTGGATTGACTCTCATTTTAATGTGGAAATAAGAGTTGGGGCTTATTGTGTAGTTCTTTAGAGCGTTGATTCCTACATCTAAATCCTTCGCACTTTCTAGTAAGAACACAGTACCAACAGGACTATTCTCTGGGATTTCTAGGAGCATTTCTTTTTCTAAGAAGACAGGAGAGTGGTCATTTATATCCCTGACCTGGAGCTCAATCCGTAAAAACTGCAAAGGGTTTTTCATTAATACCTGGAAATGCAACACACAGGGCTCCGTGGAGCCACAGAGCTCCTCCCTGTCTAGTGATTCGCTTAAAAGCAAATCTCCAGTGTTTATGTCCAGCTGCAAACGCCTTTTGTTATCATTAGAGACCACCTGAGCCCCCCTTGAGAACAGCTCACCCATTTCTAGTCCCAGGTCCTTTGCCAAATTGCCTACAAAACTCCCACTCTGCATTTCCTCTGCCACCGAAAAGCGCCCAGACTCAGAACCCGCCTGAGACATTCCTAGCAAAACAAAAAGGAGCAGGACTTGCCTTATCTGCAGAGTGTCTGCCCTTCCGTTCTCCATAGTTCTTTTAGGGAAAGCTTCCTGCAGAATCACTTCAGCTTTTCTTCGCAGTTCTGGGAAACGTGCCTCTGATAATGTCCACCAAATCTTCCGAGGCCTATGGCTTTTAACCCTATTGAGTAGCTTGTAGTTCGCCCCTTGAAGGCGTGTTCCTTCTGTCTTCCCACTGCTCTGTGCGCACTGGGTAACAGTGTCCTGAACATCATCCAGTGTAGTTTTTTTTTATCCCCGTGATGTTATCCTGCAGCGCCACCATGCGTCTCTAGAGATTTTCAGTTAGGTGAAAGCTACCTAAATTCCATTAATATCAATGTCCTTCAGAAACAAATGTTGTTTTACTAATTTTGTTTAAGTGACTACAAATATATTCTATCTTCCATAAGAACTGTTTTATACTCTTTAAAGTTCCTGATGCTGTTAGTATTGTTTTAAATACAAGATATGATTCCTGGCTCCCAGGAGTTTCTAATCTTTCTGAGAAAATTGAAAACCTGAAACAAGATTGCATCACTACTTGGCCTTCTTTCGGTTGTAATGGAAAGGGAAAGTATACACGAGTCACTTTGGGATTCCCCTCAGAGGATATGAATTGGGTAAATCGTGAGATGAAGCACAAATAGATAGTTGTTACAGGGCGAGAAGTCACCTCTGTAGATTTCCTTCACAGCACTCAGCTGTGAACTGGGAGAAAATGAAGTAAAATACTAGGGTGGAACACATTAGGTAAAGTCATAATTTAGTTCTAGTTTCTCATAATTTACACAAAGTACTTAATAAGTACACAAACACAAACATGTTACTTTCATTTAAAGCAGGCTTACTCCTAAAACCACCTTCCCTCAGGTTCACAAGATTTATTCAGCTACAACAATGGTCACCTGTTTTCACTTTCAACCCCAAAAGAGAGAAATTCTCTTTCCCAATCATAGAGCAAAAACTTAGTTTTACTCTGGTTAGACAATTAAGATCATAGATCTGCTTTTGAAGCAATCATTTCAAAAGGTATAGAGGTATATAATTATAGGTGGAGATTTTAGTCTCAGAATCTGAAGACCGATCTTTGGACTTTGCTTTGTTTTAAAACTGTCTGGGACCACCTTTTAAGCTTTGGGTGGTTTGAGTCCTAGCCAAAGTGCAAGGTTGAGAGAAATTGTTTGAAGTTGATCCTAGAAGCTCTCAAGAATGGATCAAGGAGGTTTCTAAAAATTTTACATTTAAAAATGGTAAGTTTAAATGACATTTTTTAAAATGTAAGACACATTATTGAAAAATTGATTACTACAAAAGGGTAGAAACTGAAAAGTAGGTAGGTTGACTACACTCAGTTATCCTCCTTCCTTTTAAAATACTCACTAAAATGACAAAAAAAAAAAACAACCTAAAGTGGTATGAACTCAGACTAAGAATGCACAGGTGAACACCCATAATTTTGATGACAGAAATTAGAAGAAAGAGCAATTGAGTTAGCAGTTCCAAGAAACATCTAAAGTTCCTGCATTGGAGATATTCACACAAACCTAGTGGGTTTTTTCTATAATATCCCATTTAGGTACAAGATTTAGAAGAGCCAAGTGTCAGTTAAGGACTAAAAAAGAAGTTATCAGGTGACAGTATGTAAATGGGAGAGGTGGATACTCTGATCCTCTCATCATCCTACATAGATAGGAAAGTATCTCAGAGGCAGAGAATGGGAAGTTAGTTCTTTGGAGAAATTAAATGGGACTATCCCTAGTTTTGGAGGCCTTAGGCAGAGTTGAGTGCAGGGGCACCTGGGTGGCTCAGTTGGTTAAGCAACTGCCTTTGGCTCAAGTCATGACCCCGGAGTCTTGGCATCGAGTCCTGGGATCCAGTCCTGGGATCAAGCCCCACATCTCATCGGGCTCCCTGCTCAGGGGGAACCCTGCCTCTCCCACTCCCCCTGCTTGTGTTCCCTCTCTCTTGCTGTGTCTCTGTCAAATAAATAAATAAAATCTTCAAAAAAAATTTTTTTTAATTAAAAAAAAGAAATACTGAGAGCAATTCTAGAGAAACTACTCTGTAGGAGGGGCCTGGAGATTGAAGAATTTATTGTTTTTCTTCGTGACTTTTAGTTCATCTTGATTTTAAATTTTCCTAACAACTAAAATAAATTTACAAAATGAAATGAAAAGTGATTATCTTTCCAACAGTCCACCAATATTCCAACAAAAATTTTCAAAATGTTTTTATTTTCATTTTCATGCAGATTATTACATTTTCTTGGAATTGTAAGACATGACCTATTTTTACATATGTCAGCAAAAGTGAACACTAGAAAAAGGTAAGAGTAGTGTATTTAAGGGAAATGAAATAACAATATGACTACAAGGTATCTTGTGAGTCCAATATCACTCACAAGATGATCTCATTGTGTCGTGAGCAGAGTAACAGAGAAATATTTATTTTTAAATGCTAGATGACATGGTTTTTAAATATATGATTAAACAGAATGTTAGATAAGGTCAGAAGTGCAGGTATGTCTTCTTACATGAAGGACGTACAAGGTGATTAGGATCAAGAGATTAGTCTATGAAATATACTAGGAGAAAGTAAAAATTTGTTCTCTAGATAAGAAATAATAACTAAATCCTTGCACATTTTGAAATGGTTAAACCTTAAAACTATTTTTTAGAAAAGGGTGCTAATTAAAGCTACCTATTGATTAATGCAAAAAGGATGAAATAACATTGTAAAACAGATATATAGCACTTAAAATTAGGCTTGAAACTGCATAACAACTAGGAGTTTTAAAACTAAACTAATATGGATATGAGTAAAACACTTAAAGAAAAAAAAGAATTCTTACTGAAAATTAAATCCAGAGCTATTTCGAAAGGTGGGCTTTTCTTCACTATTCCTCCCAGAGCTCTGTGCCTGGATATTGGGGATAATGGGCTTGAGGAACTTGAACTCGCCGGTCCCAGATCCTCCCGTCAGACACACCTCGTACTGGTAGCTGTGCGACAGGGTCCCCGCGCCGCTGACGTCCCGCAGGTGGCCCGCGAAGGGGCCCTCGGGCAGCGAGCAGCCGCCCCCCGCCGCGGCCCGGCTCCTCCTGCCCAGCCGCACCGCCACGAACCCCAGCACCGCCACCAGCAAGAGCGACGACACCGACGCCAAGGCCACCACCAGGTGGACGGTGAGCGGGTCGGCCCGGGCCTCGGCCGCCGCCGCGGCCGGGAGCGGCAGGTAGGGCTGCGAGAAGCCGTCCACCAGCAGCACGTGCAGCGTGACGCTGGCCGACAGCGGCGGCTCGCCGTTGTCCTTGACCAGCACCAGCAGCCTGTGCCGGACGGCGTCGCGCGCGCTCAGCGGCCTGGCCGTGCGCACCTCGCCGTTGTGCGCCCACACGCCGAACAGCCCGGGCTCCGTGGCCCTGAGCAGCTGGTACGCCAGCCAGGCGTTCTGGCCCGAGTCGCCGTCCACCGCCACCACCTTGGTCACCAGGTAGCCCGCCTCGGCCGCCCTGGGCACCAGCTCGGGGCAGCGCGCCGAGCCGTTCTGCGGCGGGTACAGCACGAAGGGCGCGTTGTCGTTGGCGTCCCCCACCAGCACGCGCACCAGCGCCTGGCTGCTGAGCGCCGGCGAGCCGCGGTCGGCCGCGCCCACGCGGAACTCGAACGCGCGCAGCGCCTCGAAGTCCAGGGAGCTGAGCGCGAACAGCTGCCCGGTGGCCGCGTGGAGGGACACCAGCGAGGCCAGGGGCAGCCGCGGGTCGTGCGGCGGCAGCAGCGAGTAGGTGACCTGCGCGTTGGCGCCCGCGTCTCTGTCCGCGGCGCTCACGCGGCCGATGTGCAGGCCGGGGCTGTTGTTCTCGCGCACCCGCAGGGTGTAGGCGGTGTGGCTGAAGGCCGGCGCGTTGTCGTTCACGTCGGACACCGTCACCGTCATGTGGTGCTGGGTTTGCAGCCTGGGGGTGCCCAGGTCAGTGACGGTGATGGTGATGTTGTACTCGGCCTGGCTCTCTCGGTCCAGCGCTCCTTCAGTTACTAGAGTGTAGAAATTTTCTACAGTAAGTTTCAGAAGGAAGGGGAGATGGTCTGGGATGGAACACATCATTTTGCCATTTTCCCCGGAGTCTGGATCTGAAATTCCAAAAATAGCGACCACTGTATCAGGGGTGTTTTCTGGGATATCACTGGTGAATACTGACATAGTCAGTTCGGGCGTGTTGTCGTTTACATCCATCACTTCTATGGCTACAGAGCATTTTCCTGATAGTCCCCCGCCATCTGAAGCCTCAATTTCCATACGGTAAGATTGAATTTCCTCAAAATCCAACATTTTTTTTAATCGAATTTCCCCTGTGACTACGTTTATTTCAAAGGCCTGAATCACTTGATTTGAGGATTGGAAAAATGAGTAGGAGAGCTCTCCAAGAGTCCCAGCATCTAAATCTCTAGCAGTCACAGTGATGACAAGGGACCCTATAGGGCTGTTCTCTGGGATTTGCACCTCATAGAGCAGCTGAGCAAATTCAGGAGCATTATCATTTATGTCCAAGACTACGATGAGAACCTGAGAAGTCCCAGTTCTAGGCGGTGACCCACCATCCAGGGCCATGAGCGTTAACCTGAGCTCTGACTCTTCTTCCCGGTCCAGCGCTTTGTCCAGCACCAGCTCAGGGTATCTCCTGCCATCGCTGTGATTTCGAGTGAAAAGGTGGAAATGGGAGTTGGTGCTAATAGTGTAGTTCTGAACTGTGTTACTGCCCACGTCTAAATCTTGAGCTATTTTCAAAGGAAATGCAGTCCCTGGATGGCTGCTTTCTGAGATTTTCAGGAGGATTTCATTTTCCAGGAATTCTGGGGCGTGGTCATTTATGTCTCGTAGCTGTAGTTCACCTTTAATAAACTGCACTGGGCTTTTTAATAAGACCTGGAAATGCAGTATGCATGGATCTGTGTCACCGCACAACTCTTCCCGGTCCAATTTTTCGTTTAGGAGCAAATTCCCACTCTTCTGCTCGAGCTGCAAATACTGTTGATTCCCTTTGGAAAGAATTCGAGCACCCCGCGCGGCCAGCTCCCCCAAGCCAAGCCCCAGATCTTTCGCGAGGTTGGCCACAAAGGAGCCGCTTTCCCTCTCTTCTAGAACCGAATACTTAATGGTCGTACTGCCCACTTCCCACCGTATTAACAGTATTAGGATAATAATGGAGCTCACTTGCCTTTTCTGCAGCGCTTTGGGTAGCATTGTCTCCATCGTTCTTCGGCGTCCAAAAGATGCAGTATTTAATCACAAAATAATTGCTGTGCAGCCAACTCTACTATCTTCATTCAATAATCTTGAGTTAGTTGCTAACATTGACTGACATGGGGATAGCGGCCTCTCTGAAACCTACCATCGCCCAAGAGTGTAAAACCTTTCCTTTTCAAGTAGCCGGAAACTGCTCAGCTGTTACAGAGGCTGCAGAGTTTTTCACTTTCTTAGCCTGCAGCGCCACCAAGCGTCCTGCCTTACAACTTCAGTTTTTGTTTTTTGGGGTGGGTTTTTTGTTGTTTTTCATTTCAAAGCATCATGCAACAGTTAAAACAAAAAGAAAGCCTTTTGGGTTATAAACTCCACTCCACCCCACTGTGCGGTATTCTTCAGGTAGCTAACAATATTTGTGAGAGCAAAAGTAATACTTACATATCTATATCTATATTCATCTTCCTTAAAGGTACAAGTTCAGTATACAAAACTCTGCTCAAGACAAATTCATTTATTCATTTAACCAGTATTTCTCTATGCAGGCAATTTTCTAGCTTCTGGAGATAAAATGGTAAATTAAACACAAAATTCTTGCTCTTGGGTGCTTACATTCAATTACAAAAAAATTGCTGTATTGTGTTAGAAGAAGTTATGAATTTTAAAATCCACTTTCTACTCCCAAATTGCAATGTGCCTGTAACTCCTGAAAAATTTTTTAAATGTGATTTCTTGTCAGTCTCTGGGCAATTTTTTCCTTTGTAAATTCACTCTGTGCAATGCCCAGTAAGACTAAGAGGAAATGGCCATTTGTTTTGTTAGAAATCAATGTAAGTTCAGAATTCAGACAATGTCTTTTCTACAAACATGTAGAAGGCAAAAAATTCAATGGAGTCAAAGATATACTTTCTTGGGAAGGGTTTTGATCTGTCAACATTGGACAGTGGCCCATCCCAGTGTACATCCCCTGGGACTATGGAAATGGGTATATTGAAAAACACCACGGCACCAACTAAAGTCAAGTGGTTGCAGTGACACTAGCAGGAAAAGTAGTTTCCCCCAGAGAAGAATGCTTTCCCAAGGAGGAGGGATAAGTATCTAAGAATACAAAACAGTAAGTGTTCCCTATAGTCATTGTACCAACTGGTAATCATCTATGACAGTTCACTTATTTGGACACAAACCTCAGCCAAATATAATTTAGTTAAGCCTAGTTCCATTTTAATTAAGGATAAGAATAAAATATTCACTCAGCTATCAGTTTAGTATAAATTACCTGACTTCAATGGAGAGTTGAAAAGAGAAATTTTTCTTAAGATACTACAAATAAAACCAACACAAGACAAATATGGCCTAAACTGTGAAAGTAAATGATTTTATGATTGATAAAGATTAATGATACTTACACAGCACTTTATTTATGACATTACCTAATAACCTGCCATTAATTACTTAGTTCTTGGCAGGTATCACACATGTAGAAGCTTGAGAAACTAGGAGGAAGAGTTTGAAAAATATAATTTGGGTTTTATTAAATAATACATTTTAAGGAGCACCTGAGTGACTCAGTCGGTTAAATGTCTGCCTTCAGCTCAGGTCCTAATCCCAGGGTCCTGGGATCGAAACCTATAGCTTGCTTCTCCCTCTCCCTCTGGTTTCTTCTCCCCCTCCCTCTGCCTGCTGCTCCCCCTGCTTGTGCTCTCTCTTTCTCAAATAAATAAATAAAAACTTTAAAAATATACATTTGAACTTTCAAATTGATAGACAAAGACAAGGAGATAAAATGTACTCTCAACATTTTATATTCTGTAATAGAGTTTAGGGTGTGTGGAGGGTGGTTTCCGTTTAGAAAGAAAGTAAAAGAATGATATTTAATTTCACTTATTGACAAAGGTAATGCATTGTGGAGAGAATATTAACATTTTTCTATATTCCTTGAAAATAAACCTTTGAAATTCACTGTTGGAATGTTAGTAACATTCATCAAATATTTATTATGCATTTATAACTGACTTGGTATTATTTAAAAATACTATCATAAGCTTACATGCAGCTCACAAACTGGAGTTTAATTTATTGACACTTTTGTGCAAAGTTTATATGCATAGAAAAATGTATTGACTATTATGGTATATTGAAATACACATAAATATGAATGGTTGTCTTAGCATTTAGCCATCTTTAGTGTTTATCTTTAATTATTCACATTGTAGCCATTACCCCAAAATGAGACTTTCACTGGCAGATTAAGTAATATCAAATACTCACATTTTATTTTATGTGTTTTGTTTTTAAATATTTTATTTATTTATTTGACAGAGAGAATGAGAGAGAGAGCACATGAGAGGGGGGAGGGTCAGAGGGAGAAGCAGACTCCCTGCCGAGCAGGGAGCCCGATGCGGGACTCGATGCGGGACTCGATGCGGGACTCGATGCGGGACTCGATGCGGGACTCGAT
>NW_023270426.1:24863204-24863896 GCF_011800145.1 Mirounga leonina | reverse complement strand
CGGGACTCGATGCGGGACTCGATGCGGGACTCGATGCGGGACTCGATCCAGGGACTCCAGGATCATGACCTGAGCCGAAGGCAGTCGCTTAACCAACTGAGCCACCCAGGCGCCCATTATTTTATGTTTTTAAAGTAGGCTCTATGCCCAGTATGGGGCTTGAACTCACCACCGAGATCAAGAGTTGCATTTTCTACCAACTGAGCCAGCCAGGCACCCCCAAACACTCACACTTTAAAAATTTCCCTACATGGTAATGGTGATGACAGTTGTCACCAATAGTTAGATATACAATCTTACTTAAGGGCTTTGTATTACAATTTTTCTAAGACGAATAGAAGATTAAATTTCAAAAATTTTAAATTATGCAAATAAAAATTTACTTTTTATTCGGATTGTCAAATATAGTTGAGAGTAATACAAATCTACTAAGCATGATATAGGGAAAACACTGTACATACCCAGTATCTGATTTTTTTTCAACCTAAGGAAGTGTAGTAAAATAATTAAAAAACAAACTATCGATAACATTTAACTAAGTTAAAAGATTTTCAAACTAAGTAGGGCTTAATAGGATAATCCAGTACTTAACTGAATAGGAAACTATCACGAACCATGGGGTTTTCCTCAATTTCCTTTCCAGTGCCCTGAGGAGGGAAGTTGGGAATAATGGGCTTGAGGAACTTGAACTC
>NW_023270426.1:24846550-24860204 GCF_011800145.1 Mirounga leonina | reverse complement strand
GTCCAGCGCTCCTTCAGTTACCAAGGTGTAGAAATTCTCGACTGATGGTCTTAGAAGAAAGGGGAGATTGTCATCTATAGAACAAATAACCTGTTGATTTTGTCCAGAATCTGCATCTGACACACTGAAAACTGCTACTATGACCTCTGGCAGGTTTTCGGGGATGGGACTGACGAGGGAGGACATGGTCAGTTGAGGAGCGTTGTCATTTACGTCCAGAACCTTGATGACTAAAGAGCATTTTCCTGATAGTCCCCCGCCATCTGTAGCCTCAATATCCACGTGGTATGATTGAAATTCCTCAAAATCCAAAGTCTTTCTCAGTCGAATTTCTCCTGTAATTGCGTTTATTTCGAAGGGTTGATTAACGTCATCTCCCTGAAATAGGGCATAAGATACCTCCCCAAAGGATCCTGCATCTAAATCTGTCGCTGAGACGGTGATAATCAGGGAGCCTAGGGAATTGTTTTCAGGGATTTGTGCCTCATAGAGTTCCTGAGCAAATTCGGGAGCATTGTCATTGATGTCCAAGACCAGGATCTGAATCTCCGTGCTCCCAGACCTGGGCGGAGACCCACCATCCAGCGCTGTGAGGGTAAGCCTTAGTTCGCGCTGCTCCTCGCGGTCCAAGGCTTTGTCCAGCACCAGCTCCGGGAACTTCCTGCCATCGCTGCGATTGCGAGTGAGAACGTGAAAATGAGGATTGGAGCTGATTATATAGCTCTGAAGACTGTTGTTACCAGCGTCTAAATCCTGTGCCATTTTCAAAGGAAATAGCTTTCCTGGTGTAGTAATTTCTGATATTTTTAGTAGCATTTCTCTGGCTGGGAACTCTGGGGCGTGGTCATTTATATCTCTGACTCGTAAAGCAGCCTGAAAAAACTGCAAGGGATTTTCCAGTAACACTTGAAAAGGTAGCACGCATGGCTCAGTGGAGCCGCACAGCTCTTCCCGGTCCAGTTTCTCATTTAGCAGTAAATCATAGGTCTTTGGGTCAAGCTGCAAATACTGTCTGTTCCCCTTGAAAACAACCTGGGCACCACGCGCAGCCAGTTCTCCTCTCCTGAGTCCCAGGTCCTTTGTCAAATTGGCCACAAACGTGCCAGTTTCTGACTCCTCCAGTACAGAATATTGAATCGATTCTGAACCGGCTTCCCACAAAAGCACCCATATAATGAGAATTGCCACTTGCCTTTTCTTGCGATGTACTTTTGTTCTCGCCATCTCCATTATGTCTGATCCCAGAGGAAAAAATCTTTTTCCAGTCCCCATCATCACGTCCACCACCGACCCTCCGAATGTCTTTACTGTTGAATTTCGAATTCGTCTTATAACTTGTCTGGCGACGAGTGCCTTCCTGAATACTACTATCTTAGCTCCAGCTGTAAGTGTGTTCTGTATTTGGGGGGGCTTCTGAATAAAATGGAGTCCACCGAATCTGCAGAGCTCTTATTCACTCTCTTAGCCTGCACTGCCACCACGCGTTCAAATTAATAACTTCAGGAGGTGCATACAGGCAATACCATTTCCAAAATCTGAGCCTTATAAAGACTTTCAGGTGGAGTTAGTGTTTTTCAGATTGTAGTGTGTGAACCATATGCATAAATAATTACTTGGGAGTCTGAGTTGTTTTTTTCCAGGTTGACTCCTGGGTTTCCCTCCAGACCTTGAATGAAATTCTCTGGTGGTGCTAAGGGCTGAAAATCTGCACTTCAATCTCTCTCTTTAAGTGATTCTCGTGCATACTAATGTTTAGGAATCACACCCTCAGGTAATGTAAACCTGTAAAACCAATTTTTATTCTTTGGCAGTGAAATTTATCTCTGATGAGTAGTGTGATTTGTGAATCCAAAAGTACACTATTTAATCGTCCCAACAAACAAGTCAATAAACTATACAAAATGTAAAAGTTGGTTAGCAACACCAATTATAAAATAAACAATTATTTCTCTAAGTTATATGGCTCATAAAATGGCATGAACAACAAGACTTAACTTATTTTGTGGTTACACCTGCACAGTAAGGGGAACAATTAAGCTATTAGGAGGAAAATTGAGGCCAACACATACTTATGATAGAAGTATCTGATTAATTAAATTATTTAAAAGGGTAACTAGTGGGGCACCTTGGTGGTGCAGTCAGCTAAGCGTCAGACTCTTGGTTTCAGCTCATGTCATGATTTCAGAGTTGTGAAATAGAGCCCCCAGATGGCTCTGAGCTCCTGAGCTCCCTGCGAGTCAGCTTAAGACTCTTTCCCTCTCCCACTGCCCCTCCCTGCTGCACTCTTTCTCTCAAATAAATAAATAAATCTTTAAAAGAGGAACAAGCAACAATCAGTCTGTCATAAGTAGGCATTTTAGGATTTTACTTCATTTTGTATGGGTAGAATTGGTCATGATTTTATTAGTTTTGTTCATTTTATTATAACTTTTAAATCAAATTTCCCTCCTATATTAATTAATTAATGAAGGCCCAAATATATCACCATGTTGTAAGGACATAATGCAATGCAGAATACAAACATTCAAGAATCACCTCTATCATCCTCTCACAACAAGGATGACGCTAGTTGCTATTATAAATAGACACTAAGTAAGATAGTGAATTACATTTGAGTGGATTCCATAGAATTCAATGATGGTTCACCATGGCTATATCCATTTCTATCTCACCATTTTCTGCTCAGATAAATAGGAAAATATGTCTTTAAATATCCTCAAAATATATGAAATGGGTCAGTGCACATATAAGAACACAAAATGTGCCAAACATAATCTCATCTCAGATTGATTTCATAATTCTTGAGAGGTGAAATCAATTGAGTTCAACCAAAGTTCACTTCAGGTAAGAGCCAAAGTGATGGAAGATAAAAATGAGGATATTTTTCAAGATGTTTCAACTCTAGGTAAAATAAGTAAAGCTAAATAAAGTCTAAACTCTGAACAGATGAAATAATTTTGTAGTTAAAAAATATCTCTACCTACCCAGAAGGATAAAAAATAAAATCACTGTGACCAGCCTCCATGGTTCACTTGATAAATGTTACTGAGAATAGACTTCCTTGAGAGTATGAATAACAAGATAAACTGGTGAAGTAAAACCAACAATCATAAACATATTAGATGGGTTTAGTTTCTTCTTTGAAACAAAGTTATTTCCAACTCATTCCTTCCTTCGATGGGCATTCTGATTCCAGCTTGATGGCATCCCTGCCATTTGTGTGGTCCTTTGAGCTCTCTCTTTGCCTGCACTGACACCAGAAATCTTCACATATAGCTTACTGAATTATTTTTCACTTTAAAGCAAATTTTACTAGCAGTACAGTATCTGTGATACTCAATTGGGACATTGAAATGTCTTTGAGAATGTTGCTTGTTATGACAGAGAGGAAGAAGATAGTATCTTAATGTATCATCCAAGGCTATCAGTTGGTATGTGAAGACACTGCCTTTTTATGGAAATTGATTATTTTAGATTCTTTCAGGAGAGTGCTTCTCTGTTTTATTCTCTTTCGCTTTCCTTTGCTAGAGTAGAACTGAATTGAATTTATAAACTTGTCTCACAAGTAGTAACTCACTAACATTTGTGGAAAAAGTTCAACACATACAAAGCAAACAGCATAACTTCCATTTACACGTCATCCAGCTTCACAACATCTTGTCTCATTTCATCTATAACTTCCCCTCCACTTCCCACTCAATGTTTTTGTACAGGTCTTTTCTTAAGGTAATGTTTACACAAATTGAAATGCATCAGTCTTAACTATATAAATGGATCCATCCATGTAACCCACACCTCTTTCAAGATACAGACTATTTTCATCATTCATTGGGAATCTTCTTAATCATATTTTCCAGCTTAATTTTAATAATTAGGTGGCAAAAACTTGGTCTCCTCTGGACACAACATGGAAAGGTAAACAATGTAAAAAACCACCAAGCCCTATGTCATTATGCTCATGTACGCTTATGTGAAGTGACAGATCATTAAGATTAATTTTACTGATTATTACCAGTGACCTGAAATAATACTTTGATGAACTATTGTAAAGTATATTAAACTTAATTTTATTTAGTAAGCTTATAATTATTGCATAGCTGATCAAGCTGGTTTCCATTTTTATGCTACAAATGTTTGTTTTCCTTTCATTCCATTATAAATTTTAAAAATTCTTCAAGTTCTAAATGTGAGAATCCATCAAAATCCTACAGGAGAACCTCTTTGGCCTTGGCTGCAACAACTTCTTGCTAGACATGTCTCCAAAGGTAAGGGAAACAAAAGCAAAAAATGAACTATTGGGACTTCAAGATAAAAAGCTTTTGCACAGGGGCGCCTGGGTGGCTCAGTCATTAAGCGTTTGCCTTTGGCTCGGGTCATGATCCCAAGGTCCTGGGATTGAGCCCCGCATCAGGCTCCCTGCTCGGCGGGAGGCCTGCTTCTCCCTCTCCCACTCCCCCCGCCCCGCTTGTGTTCCCTCTTTCGCTGTGTCTCTCTCTGTCAAATAAATAAATAAAATCTTAAAAAAAAAAAAAAAAAGCTTTTGCACAACAAAAGAAACAGTCAACAAAACCAAAAGACAACCGACAGAATGGGAGAGGATATTTGCAAAATCTTTTCAGATAAAGGGTTAGTATCCAAGATCTATAAGGAATTTATCAAACTCCACACACCAAAAATAAATAATCCAGTCAAGAAATGGGCAGAAGACATGAACAGACATTTCTTAAAAGAAGACATACAAATGTCCACCAGACATGTGAAAAAATGCTCAACATCCCTCAGCATCAGGGAAATACAGATCAAAACCACAATGAGATACATCAGATCAGTCAGAATGGCTAAAATTAACAAGTCAGGAAACAACAGATGCTGGTGAGGATGTGAAGAAAGGGGACCACTCTTACACTGTTGGTGGGAATGAAAGCTGGTACAGCCACTCTGGAAAACGGTATGGAGGTTCCTCAAAAAGTTGAAAACAGAGCTACCCTACGACCCAGCAATTGCACTACTAGATATTTATCCAAAGGATACAAACATAGTGATCCGAAGGGGCACCTGCACTCCAATGTTTATAGCAGCAATGTCCACAATAGCCAAACTATGGAAAGAGCCCAGATGTCCAACAGATAGATGAATGGATAAAGAAGATGTAGGATATATATACAATGGAATATTACTCAGCCATCAAAAAATGGAAATCTTACCATTTGCAATGACATGAATGGAACTAGAGGGTATTATGCTAAGTGAAATAAGTCAAATCAGAGAAAGTAAATTTTCATATGATTTCAATCATATGTGGAATTTAAGAAATAAAACAGAGGATCATAAGGGAAGGGAGGGAAAAATAATATAAGATGCAATCAGAGAGGGAGATAAACCATACAAGACTTAAGTATAGGAAACAAACCGAGGGTTGCAGTTAGGGAGGAGGGTGGGGGGATGGGGTAACTGGGTGATGGGCATTAAGGAGGGCACATGATGTAATGAGCACTGGGTGTTATATGCAACTGATGAGTCACTGAACTCTACCTCTGAAACTAATAATACACTATATGTTAATTAATTGAATTTAAATAAAATTTTAAAAAACAAAAAAATTAAAAAAATAAAAATTCTTCAAGTTTACTAAAAATGAAAGACAAAGATTAACCTTCAAGGTTAGGCTTCCAAATCTTCTTTAATTTTGTTATGAATCTCTTAAAAAATCTTATTTAATTTAGCTATATCCAAGGAAAAATAATACTTCAGGGCAAAGATGGAAATATATAAGCAATCACTTAAAGAACCCTCTGAATTGATGGGAGAAATGATGCAGAAAAGTTTGAAAATATAAAGGATTTGAGGGGCTCCTGGGTGGCTCAGGCAGTTAAGCTTCCAACTCTTGATTTCATCTCAGCTCATGATCTCAGGGGTGTGAGATCATCGAACCCCATGGCTCTGCACTGGGCATGCAGCCTGCTTAAGATTCTCTCTCTCTCACAGACAGTAGTTTCAGTTCTGATGGTATAAGCAAAACAAATAAAACATGTTTATAAAAGTTGTATCTTGAAACACTGGTGTTCAACAGCTAGCAGCTTATGTGGTTCACCCCATGCATTGTTAGTGTTTCAAATTTTAATGGTTATCTCCAGCAGCTATTTCTGTAGTAGTTGCATTTATCTTTTGTCTAACCCTAACTGAATTATCTTTTTCTTATGGAGGCGTTTATATTCAAAGTGGTGATTCTTTCCCTTAGATGCATAGGGAGAGTCACAAGTTTGATGGAGATGACAGTTTAGTAATTTATGTACTGTTGGAATTTGTGCTAGCAGCTTGAGCACTTGTTCTGTGTGCCTATGAACTTAATGCTGCTTGTCATATCCCACTTTGACTTCATGGAGAATGAATCCCATCTATTCAGCAAAGGCTACTAATACTAAGTGAATGGTATTTTCTGTGTGGAAACTGAATTTTGTTTTATTAGCCTTTAGCTAAGGAATTTTTCCACTAGGTGCTCAGCTACTAAAGAAAAACAAAAAACAAGACACAAAACTATTCTCAAACATTCATTATTAGACAACTGGAGTTTTTGCTGGTTTTGTAACCTACTAAAATGGATAGGCTGTTGAACATTTCACATTCAAAAGTTTTTTGTAGGATGGTGGGGAAGGGGGGGTATCTTCAATGTTTATTTTAAAATAAAAGAAGTTCTTGACTTTAAAAAAAAAAAAAAGATTCTCTCTCCCTCTCTCTCTCTCTGCCCCTCCCCCGCTAAAAAAAAACAACAAAGAACCAGCTTTTTACTTCACTGATTTTCTCTATTATTTTTATTTTGGATTTCATTGGTTTCTTCTATTATTTTTATTATTTCCTTCCTCCTGCTTCTTCTGCTTGCTTTGGGTTTATTTTCTGTTCTTTTCCTAGATTCTTGAGGTGGGAGATTAGATAATTGATTTGAGACTTTTCCTCTTTTTTAATGTATGCTTGTAATGTTATAGATATCCCTCTCTGCACCGCGTTAGCTGTGTCTTACAAATTTTAATTTGTTGTCTTTTCATTTTCAATTCAGCTTGATATATTTTTTTATATCCCTTGAGACTTTGTCTTTGATCCAGGGATTAATGAGAAGTGTGTTGTTTAGTTTTCAAGTGTTTGAAGTGTTGTTTTTATGTTATTGATTTTTTAGTTTGATTCCATTGTGATTGGAGAACCCACATTGTATGATTTCAGTCCTTTTAAATTGGTTGAAGTTTGTGTTATGGCCTTGTTTATGTAGTTTATCTTGTATATTTTCTGAAAGCATTTGGAAAAAATGCTTATTCTACTGTTTTTGGCTAGGAATTTCATAAATATGGATTAGATTCTGTTGGTTGATGGTGTTGTTTAGTTCTGAGTTCTTGCTGATTTTCTGTCTAGTTGTTCTATCACTTGTTAAGAGAGGGTGTTGAAGTATCCAACTTTGATTGTAGACCTATTTTTCCTTTCACTTGTCAGTTTTTGCTTTACATAATTTGCAACTTTGTTACTTGGTGTATACATACTAAATATGTATAAAATACATAGGAATGCTTTGTCTTCTTTTGTTGTTATATAATGTCCTGAAGAAATCTGTCACTTTCTTCCCCACTTTCTGGTCATTTTCTTCCCTCTGATGTCTACTTTATCTGAAATTAGTATGGTCGCTCCTGATGTATTTTTATTAACATTTGCATAATATATTTCCCATCTTTTTACATTCAATCTGCCTATATCATTATATTTGAAGTGAAGTGTCTTGTAGACAGCATACAGTTGGACATTTTTTAACCCATTCTATCAATCTCTTTGCTTTAATTGGTGTGTTTAGACCATTTACATGTAATGTAATAACTGATATTAGAGCATAAGCCTAACATTTTTTTGTTTTCTGTTTGTTCCCTGGAGGGTTTTTTTGTTTCTCTGTTTTCTTTTTCCTGCCTTCCTGTGGGTTATTAGAACATTTTTTAGAATTCCAATTTGATTTATCTGTAGTGTTTTTTAGTGTATCACATTGTATAGCTTTTATAATGGTTGCTCCATACATAACTTATTACAGTTTACTGGTATTGTCATTTTACCAGTTCAAGAGCAGGGTGGAAAACTTACCTCCCTTTATATCCCTTTACATCCCCATTTATAATTGTCTTAAAAATTTCCTCTCTAGGGGCGCCTGGGTGGCTCAGTCGTTAAGCGTCTGCCTTCGGCTCAGGTCATGATCCTGGAGTCCCAGGATCGAGTCCCGCATCGGGCTCCCTGCTCGGCAGGGAGTCTGCTTCTCCCTCTGACCCTCCCCACTCTCATGCTCTCTCTCTCTCATTCTCTCTCTCAAAAAAAAAAAAATTTCCTCTCTATATACTTAGAATTATATCAGACATAATCAGATATAATTTGGGATTCAACCATCAAACATAATTTATGAAACTCAAGAGAAGGAAAGTCTATAACATTTACCCATATTTTTGTTTCCTGTGTTTTTCTTCTTTACTGATGTCCCAAGATTCCTTTTTTTTTTTTCAGGTAGCCTCCACGTCCAACATGGAGCTCGAACTTACAACCCTGAGATCAAGAGTCGCACGCTCAGAGTCCCAAGATTCCTTTCTTTTTAATTGATTCCTTTCCGTTTGGAGAACTTTCATCAGCCATTCTTTTAGGGTAGGTGTACTGGCAACCAATTCTCTTCCTGAAGGATATTTTCACTGGATATAGGATTCTGGGTTAACATTTCTTTTCTCTCAGCACTTGAAAACTCTGTGTCCTTCTTCTAACCTCTATGGTTTTTGATGAGAAGTCTACTGTCATTCAAATTGTTATTGCTCTATGAATAATGTGTCATTTTCACCGCTTTCAAGATTTTTTCCTTGCCTTTAGTTTTCAGAAATTTGACTATGATGTCTTTTGATGTGGATTAACAAATATGATGTCATGAGGCTTTTCCCCTATGTTTTCAGCATGTTGCTCCTCTGTTGTGCAGTTGCCAGGATCTCTCTGCTTCCTGTAGCAACAAATATCAACACTTCTCCTAAGGGAAGAAATAGAAATACTCAAAATAAAGTGAGGGACTTACTTTAAAAAAGGATGGAGAAGAAAAACCAAAGATGTAAAATGCAAGAGAAATATAAGAAACATAGAGGAATAATTGAGAGTGTTCAATATCTGACAAACACAAGTCTCAGGGAAAAAAACAAGATAAAATTAGGAATACTGTTATTAAGGAAATAATAGTAGAGATGAAATAATCCCAGATATGAAAAAGCATGAAGTGTTAAAATATATGACATTAAATGACGTATATAATATATAACATATCAATGAAGTGTAAGAAAACTAAATGCATTTTCAGACATGCAGAGACAAGAGTTCATTTTTCGTATACCCTCTCAGGAATCCACTTGAGGATATACTGTAGCAAAGAGAGGGAATTTTTTTTTTAAAAAGGAGATAAGTAATCTATCAATGGACTTAACTAGGAGAGGTATGAAGACAAGATGATAGTTTTGTTCACATTTAGAGATCATTTAGTCCAGAAAGAAGCAGAAAGATAGAGGGCTTCGGGCAAGAAATATGGGAACCTGAATTATTGATTTAAAGATGTTTGAAGATATGGTAAAGCCAACTGATGGAGTCTAAAATGGTGAATCTATTTGATCTTGATTCTAGGAACACTCTATTTTCAATGGCACAGGAAACACAAGAATAGATCAAAGGAGCAGAAAACACAGTCCTTACCACTAAGTAATATGGCTCTGCAATGAACAACATATTTTATTGTAGTTAAAAATATAACAAAATTTACCATCATAACAATTTTTCGGTGTACAGTTCAGCAATGTTAAGTATATTCACATTGTTGTGAAACCGATCTTCAGAACATTTTCATTTTGCAAATCTGAAACTCTGTACCCATTAAACAAAACTCCCCTCTCCTCCTCCCCCCATCCCTGGTAATCACCATTCTACTTTCTGTTTGTATGAATTTAACAACTTTAGATACATGATTTAAGTGGAATCATACAATATTTGCCTTTTTGTGATTATCTTATTTTACTTAGAATAATGCCCTCAAAGTTCATCCATGCTGTAGCATGTGATAGGCTTGCCTTCCTTTTTTAAGGCTGAATAATATTCCCATTCTTTACACACACACCACATTTTGTTTATTCATTCATCTATATGTGGGTATTCGGGTTGCTTCCATCTCTTGCCAGTTGTGAATACTGCTGCTATGAATATGGGTGCACAAATATCTCTTTGAGACTTTGCTTTCAATTCCTTTGGATATACACCCAGGAATGAGACTGCTGGATCATATAGAAGTTCTCTTTTAAATTTTTTGAGGAGCCTCCATACTGTTTTTATAGCAGTTGCACGATTTTACAATCTCACCAACACTGCACAAAGGTACCAGTTTCTCTACATCCTTACAAACACTTGCTATTTTCTGGTTTTTGATAGCAGTCATCCTCATGTGTGTGTGAGGTAATATCTCATTGTGGTTTGGATCTCCATTTCTCTGATGATTAGTGATGTTGAGCATTTTTTCATATTTTTGTTGGTCATCTGCACATCATCTTCAGAGAAATGTCCATTCAATTACTTTGTTCATTTTTTAATGAGGTTACTTGATATTTTGTGGTTTCTGTTGGGTTGTAGGAGTTCTTAAATATTATGGACATTAACCCCTTATCAGATAAAAGATTTGCAGATATTTTCTCCCATTCGATAGATTGCCTTTTCACTGTTGACTGTGTTCTTTGATGCACAAAAATTTTTAAGTTTGATGTAGTGTCATTTGTCTATTTTTGCCTTCATTGCTTTTGGTGTCATGCCCAAGAAGTCATTGCCAAATTCAATGTCATGAAGCTTTTCTCCTGTGCTTTCTTCTAGGGATTTTACAGTACAATGAATATTTTGAGAAAGAGAAAATCAGCCTCTTATAAATAGGAACTGGCCTAGCACTCACAAATGGGCCATGATCTTCTCCTGTTGAATATAAATAACTTCACAGAACATCATTAAAGACCATTGTGATAAGATGGAAACAACCACAATAAGATGACATCATGATCATGCTTGAGCAGAGACAAAAACAAGAACATGGTAAACCGCCCCCCCCCCAAAATGACCAAGTCCTCTGTCCTAGCTTATTATGAGTGAATGCAGGTTTTTAAAAAACCAGTTACAGAGCCCAGTTACAGGGGCGCCTGGGTGGCTGACATTAAGCATCTGCCTTAGGCTCAGGTCATGATCCCAGGGTCCTGGGATTGAGCCCTGCATTGGGCTCCCTGCCCTCATCCACTCCCCTTGCTTGTGTTCCCTCTCTCTCTGTGTCTCTCTCTGTCAAATAAATAAATAAAATCTTTAAGACAAAACAAAAAAATAATAATAAAAAATAAAAAACCAGTTACAGCTTTAACCTCACTTTGTTCTTCTCATCTCCTAAATAAAATTCAGTAAGAGCCCTATAATAGAATTACTGCCATTCACTGAAAGCATCTAATCCAGGGCTACTTCCTTGAACTCTATGCAAAATCACTGAACACAAGCCCAAAACCTATAGCTCCTTTTTAAGGCGCTATTACTAAGGTAACCCATGCTTTCCCAGGATGTGCAGTCTCCCTCATTACAACAAGTCAATAAACCCAACTTTGTTCTGATGCAGTGTGTTCCTGGTGATCTTTGGCTGCAGGGCATTCATAATTTATGTGTCATTAATGGTGAATTTTTAATATTGATTTTCAGAAAACAGATCTACAGACAAAAGGGGGAATTCTTAGCTATGGTTGTAGAGTAAAAAATGTCATCAACCTTGACAAAAGTAAAAGTTAATTTGATAGAGGTCTGAAAGTGTAAGGGAGAAAGAGGTAAGAGGAAAAAAATAAGAACTGTATTCTATTCTGTCATACAAGTAAATGCAAAGGAACTGTTGTTAGTGGAACAATAAATGTTGCTAGTAGAATAATAAATAAAAGATTTCAGTTTGTGCAGGGAAGTACTGGAAAACAGTGACACAGCCATATGTGAAGGATGAATGAGAGAAGTTTTAAGTGTGCTAGGTACTAAACAACAGCAGGAAATTGAGGAAATTGTTTTAAGTTTATGAAAAAGTTACAAACACATTCTTTAGTAATAAAGAAATGAATATAAAAAGAACTAGAAATAAAAGGTTTAAAAGTACTTTCCATTGGGATAAAATGAAAAACAAATACCAAGTTTTGGCAAAAATGTGGAGGAACATCCAGACTGTACTGACAGCAGTGTAAATTGGTACAACCAGTTTGGAAAACTATTTGGAAGTATCTACTACACTTGATCTTAGCAGCAATTTCACTCCTAGGTATACACCAACAGAAAGGCATATAAATATTTGCCAAAGGACATGTATGAGAATGTTCAAAGCAGTATTATTCGAATAGTCAAACCTTGCACCAGCCCAAATAGGATGGGCAATAAATTGGGAAAGCTTCACACAATGGAATACTATACAGCAATGATAATAAAAACTAAAATTAAAAGCAATATCATGGACAAATTTCAGAAACATAATGTTCAGTGAAAGAAGCCAGACACAAAATAGTTCATACTCTACTATTCCATTGATATAAATTCAAAACAGGCAAAAACTAAAACATAGTATTGGATATTTGTTATACTTGGGCTGGTAGTGACTTTAAGGGGTAATTTGTGTGGCACCTGAAATGCTAACAATGTTTCATTTCTTCATCAAGATACTGGTACCAAGTATGTTCACTTTCTTAAAACACATTGAGCTGATGTCAGGATTTGTTCCCTTTTCTGTATGTATAGTTCAATAAAAAATGTTTGTTTAACAAAATGTTTGCCAGTGTAGATCAGAGCTAGGAAAGAAGAGTAGAAGATTGTTGCTTTTTTTTTTTTTTTAATTTACTTATTTGAGAGAGAGCGCAGGGGGGTGGGAAGGGGCAGAGGAAGAGAGAGAGAATTTCAAGCTGACTCTGAGTTGAGCCAAAGCCCCACACAGGCAGATCCTGACCCTGAAATCAAGACCTGAACCAAAACCAAGAGCCCAGGCTTAACCACTGGAGCTACCCAGGTGCCCAGATTATTGTTGCTTTTTGTCAGGTTTTCTCACACATTACATTTGTTATCATGTGCATGTATTCCTTTGAAAACAAAATTATGTAAAAACATTTTTATTTTTGCTATTTAGCATCAAAAACACTTGGAGTGTGATGAAAAATGAATAGAATACAGAGAAAAACAATATTTGATTTCATTAAAATAGCTCACCCTGACAAATACCATCAGGAGCAAACATCTCAGAAAAATCAAGAGCATGCTTAGATTTGGGGTGGCACTGTGTAAATAGATGCCATGACATAGAATTCAGTTTTTCAAAACTGGACAAGATAAAGTTCAAAGGATAAATTTACTACAAAAGGGAAATCATACCTGAAGGTGGGGTTTTTCTCCGTGACGTTCTCAAACTTGGTATTTGGGGAAATTAGAGATAAATGGCAAAACACAGGGCATTATGATCAGATCCCTAATTGAATCCACAGCTATTCCGGAAGGTGGCCTTTCCCTCTATTACTTCGACAGCGCCATGGGGCGGAAATTTGGGGATAATAGGCTTCAAGAACTTGAACTCATTTGACCCGGGGCCTTCCGTCAGACA